>NC_083335.1:87471283-87777950 GCF_963455315.2 Globicephala melas
TCCTCTTACCCATATTTCATTTGCTTCAAAGACATTTATGATAACTTCAAGTGGTGGTGAACCCAGAATTATGATGCTGAAATACCTTTGGATCATTGGTGCAGGATTTTGCAAGCAGGGTTGTGCATAGGTTGGGGTTCTCTGGGCAGGTCAGTGTGCTTAAAGTCTTTTGGCTTTGAAACCATTTAAATATAAAAATAAATAAAATGAATGTCAGTTTTATCTGTTCCCACTGAGTACTCAGACATAAAACCTTTCATTTTCTGAGAACCCTAAAGAGACAACTTGGGATTCACCTCAATCATGTGTCATTGGCTCCTAAGAGAGATAAAAATTAGGCAACCACACACCACGTTGAGGGAAGGGGATTCAGATGTCTTTGCTGCCCTTTCCCTTGAGGTCTGGGAGTAGGGAGGGCCCTGCTTTGTGTTCTGAGGTCAAAATCCAGAGCCCCAGCAAGAGCTGAAACATGCAGCAGCCTTCTGAGCTTTCTGTCATCCAGCATTCACATTGCCTTGGCTTTGAAGCTAACAATGGAAAGCTAGAGTTAGATTTTTCAAACTGTGACTTGTATAAATTTGCTTGGTGTCTGAAGGCTATTTTGAAAGTATATTTAGGCTTCTGGTACTCTGTGAAAGTACAGTTTTTAAAAATATTGAGCTCGTTTGGTGAGTATAACTTCTGAAATAATTCACTTCTTTTCTCTTTTTAAGTAACAGCGTAATTTTAAACCAGTATCAATGTGTTTGTTCTAAAGTATATACTGTCTATAAGGGAAAGTAAGCTTTGATCATGTAGTTTCCTAGAGGAAGAAAACATACTTGTTTGACTTGACCTGCATGAACAAAGACAGAGAAACATTTTGTAACTTCTATGTTTATTACTTCATTTCTCTAACATTTTTTTAATTATTCATATCTTTGATATCTCTTCCTACCTATAACATTAACTACGAGTTACAAACTGTATGCATGTTTCTTCTGTAACATTAGAACAAAATCATGGAAAATATTTTATGCCAATCTTCAGGTTCTCATAAATAGTTGCTCTGTAAATAATTGTAAGAGATGAGCTCAGGGTCTTCCTACTCTGTCATCTTCTATTTATTTTAAATGATAGAATCTTGATCAAATGTTAACATTCCAGTGATACAATTTCTATAGTGCTCAATATATGTGAGTTACTGCTCTAAGTACTTCACAAACATATTAACTCTTTTAATAGTACCACACAGAAACCCTGTGAGGTAGGTACTATTATTATCCACTTTTTACAGATGAGAAAACCAAGGTTTAGAGAGGCCCAAGGACTCATAACTAGTGAGCCAGGTGGAGTCCAGATTCAAAGCTAGGCAGTCTGACTCCAGAGGCTGTGTGTGTTCTTAACCACTTTGCTTTATAGAGAGAGATATAGATTAGCAGTTCTCAAATAGGAGTGATTCTGCTCCCCACCAGAGGACATTTGGCAAGGTCTGGAGACATTTGGGGTTGTCACAACTGAGAAAGAGGCCACAATGCACTGGCATCTAGTAGGTAGAGACCAAGGATGCTGCTGCTAAACATCCTACAAAACGCAGGGCAGTCTGCCACAACAAGGAATTATCTGGAACAAACTTCAATAGCGCCAAGGTTGAGAAACCCTGATATGGATAGCTAGATGATAGCTAGATAGGTGATGATAGATCAATGATAAATGAATGGATAGATAGATAGATAGATAGATAGATAGATGATAGATAGATAGATAAGATTGAGGGCTATTGAAATTGATATAAAAGCTGGCCTCTTAAGATTCAATTTTTTTAAGTTAAAAAAATAATTTAAATTAACACTAGAAATTCCCATTGTTTCTCACAAGAGGAGGATAGGGTCCCAGTCAAGGTGATTAAGTGTGATTAAGAATGACTGCCCTTTGTGGAATCACATGAATCATCTGGCTGTCACCATCATGCTTGTTCTCTTTCTGGCTCTAAACTGCAGAGCCATGCAGTGGTGGAATTCTGCTCTTAGACCCTCACACTCTTGACTCTCTTCAGTCCTGATTCCAAACCACAGGTTCCTCAAACAGTAGCACAGAAAGAGATAGATCCATCTCTACTCCCCAAACCTTCTAGCAGTTTCAGACTCAAAACAGGAGCACACAATTGGACAAGTCATCTGTCCTGTTCCTGAAGAACTGTCACTGAGAGATGGGTCTCTTGTCAGGGGGAGAGGGAGGGAACAGCTTCAGTGAGCATGTTAATGCACCAGTGTGGGAGGCAGGCAGGGTACATGACTGAAATGCTCTGAAAGACACAGGATAAGAATCAGGAAAGGGTGATGGTAGTTAGAAAGCCATAGAGACCCAAGCTTTTGATAGACATCTAATGCTGGGGAACACTGACTTTGGCATGTTAAGGACTGAGGAGCATGCAGGTCATCCTCCTGACTACTTCCAGACCTGGCCAGTGAAAAAGTGTCTGCAGATGGAAAAAGCTGGAGACCCTCTGACCAAGAATTGCAGACAAAGAGATGGAGTTCCCCATAACTGCTCATGCAAACTTTCTTACTACCTCCCAGAACTCTTCCTGGGCTAGGTCATCTGGAGTAGAAGATGGCTTTGCCAACTTAAATGAGAGTGCATGATATCATTCTCCTGGGCTTCCCTTCCACTGGCTTAATTAAAAGGAACCCCTCAGATATCTCCTCCACAGGGATCAAGCTCTGCATGTGTGGCAAGTATCAATTTGCTTCTTCTACTGGAGGAGAAAAAATATCTACTCTCTAATAGGGCACACACTAGTAAAAATAATAGTTTTTCCCAAATTTAAGTAAATTTAACATTTAAGAAAGAAGGTCATCTTTTTTCTGAGCTTTACATCCTCACCAACACATCACCGCCACTCCACCCTCAGGAAAAAAATTATTCCTGTTTGATGGGGCCTTTGACTCACTAAAGGAGTTTCCTAGATTCATGTCAGAATTTGACATGAATTCCTACTAGTCAATTGGGCAAATAAAAATGATTGGAATATTCAACATACTTTTCTTTTATTTATGCTGTTCCTTCAGACCTGGGAGGTCCTTGTTGCCTGTGTGTGTCAAATGCTATGCGACCCCATAAGATTTGTTTGCTTCATCACCATCATTATATCACACAACTGACCCTTTCAGAATAACCCTCTACCATCAAGAATATTCTTACCTACAAAAGACCCGTATGCAGAAAACTATAAGACACTGTTGAAAGAAATTTAAGACGATACAAACAGATGGAGAGGTATACCAAGTTCTTGGATTTGAAAAATCAACATTGTGAAAATGACTATACTACCCGAAGCAATCTGCACATTAAATGCAATCTCTATCAAACTATCACCGGCATTTTTCACAGGACTAGAACAAAAAATTTCAAAATTTGCATGGAAACACAAAAGACCCTAAAGAGCCAAAGCAATCTTCAGAAAGAAAAATGGAGCTGGAGGAATCAGGCTGCTGGACTTCAGACTATACTACAAAGCTACAGTAATCAAGACAGTATGGTACTGTCACAAAAACAAAAATACAGATCCATGGAACAGGATAGAAAGCCCAGAGATAAACCCATGCACATATGGTCACCTTATTTTTTATAAAGGAGGCAAGAATATACAATGGAGAAAAGACAGCCTCTTCAATAAGTGGTGCTGGGAAAACTGGACAACTATATGTAAAAGAATGAAATTAGAACACTCCCTAACACCATACACAAAAATAAGCTCAAAATGGATTAATGATCTAAATGTAAGGCCAGACACTATAAAACTCCTAGAGGAAAACATAGACAGAACACTCTGTGACATACATCACAGCAAGACCCTTTTTGACCCACCTCCTAGAGAAATGGAAATAAAAACAAAAATAAACAACTGGGACCTAATGAAACTTAAAAGCTTTTGCACAGCAAGGGAAACCATAAACAAGACAAAAAGACAACCCTCAGAATGGGAGAAAATATTTGCAAATGAAGCAACTGGCAAAGGATTACTTTCCAAAATATACAAGCAGCTCATGCAGCTCAATATCAAAAAACAAACAACCCAATCTAAAAATGGGCAGAAGACCTAAATAGACATTCTCCAAAGAAGATATACAGATTGCCAACAAACACATGAAAAGATGCTTAACATCGCTAATCATTAGAGAAATGAAATCAAAACTACAATGAGGTATCACCTCATACCAGTCAGAATGGTCATCATCGAAAAATCTACAAACAATAAATGCTGGAGAGGGTGTGAAGAAAAGGAAACCCTCTTGCACTGTTGGTGGGGATGTAAATGGATACAGCCACTCTGGAGAACAGTATGGACGTTCCTCAAAAAACTAAAAATAGAACTACCATACGACCCAGCAATCCCACTACTGGGTATACACCCTGAGAAAACCACAATTCAAAAAGAGTCATGTACCACAATGTTCACTGCAGCATTATTTACAATGACCAGGACACGGAAGCAATCTAAGTGTCCATCGACAGATGAATGGATAAAGAAGATGTGGCACATATATACAATGGAATATTACTCAGCCCTAAAAAGAAACGAAATTGAGTTATTTGTAGTGAGCTGGATGGACCTAGAGTCTGTCATACAGAGTGAAGTAAGTCAGAAAGAGAAAAACAAATACCATATACTAACACATATATATGTTATATGGAATCTAAAAAAAAAAAAAAGGTCCTGAAGAACCTAGGGGTGGGAAAGCGATAAAGACACAGACATAGAGAATGGACTTGAGGACACAGGGAGGGGAAAGGGTAAGCTGGGATGAAGTGAGAGAGTGACATGGACTTATATATACTACCAAATGTAAAATAGATAGCTAGTGAGAAGCAGCAGCATAGCACAGGGAGATCAGCTCGGTGCTTTGTGAACACCTAGAGGGGTGGGATAGGGAGGGTGGGAGGGAGGCACAAGAGGGAGGAGATATGGCGATTTATGTATATGTATAGCTGATTCACTTTGTTATAAAGCAGAAACTAACACACCATTGAAAGCAATTGTACTCCAATAACGATGTTAAAAGAAAGAAAAAGAATATTCTTACCTTTGACACTGGTTATGTTTTATACACAGTATTTTCTAGAGCCAATCCCCAGCTGAATTCCAATCATGCCACATTTTACAACCAGCACATGGTGGCTTGCAGTTCAAAGATTGCCTCTCTACTGGGTCTGCTCTTGAATCAGGGATCTTCTCCATCACTAACTAGACCATATGACAAGCTGTAGAGATTGTTCAGTCACAGCATTGGTTTCTGCTCCCATACTAGGCTTTACCCATGGGGGCTCTTGCCACATGAAGTGCTTCACTGTCAAGGGAACATTTTGTTCTTTAAAGTTCTCAAAGAGAAGGATACTGGGGCACAAGCTCACATTTTCTAAGATATGATTACACTGATAAGGTTTTATATGCCCATGTTTATCCAAGCAATTTAACTGATATGCGCTAGAACATTTTTTCCAGCAACGTTTAAGTAATTAGCTAGTATTCTAGAAACAGTTCTTTGGCTAGTCTTTCAGAAAAGAACTGGTTGCTAACTCTCTCTCTGACTTCTAACCACTGATCCATTTGTTCAAGGTTGTCAGCTGAATGAATGTGGAAAATTTTCCATTTGGATAGGTCAAGGTTAAAACAGAATTCAGTGTCAGATTTACTTGGCTCTAGTGTAGAACTATGTGCTCCCATTTTTCTTTCTTTTTTTTTTTTTTTTGCGGTATGCGGGCGTCTCACTGTTGTGGCCTCTCCTGTTGCGGAGCACAGGCTCCGGACGCACAGGCTCAGTGGCCATGGCTCACGGGTCTAGCCGCTCCGTGGCATGTGGGATCTTCCCGGACCGGGGCACAAACCTGTGTCCCCTGCATCGGCAGGCGGACTCTCAACCACTGCGCCACCAGGGAAGCCCACTCCCATTTTTCTTAACTCCTGCCAGAAGAAGCAAAAAAAAATGATATTCTGCTTCATCTTAGCTATATTCAGAGGATTGGTGAATTAAGAATTTATCCCATGTAGCTGACACTAAGCAGAGAATCAGCCAGAACAATGCCTAGCACACAGTAGGTGCTTAATAAGTATATGATATTGAAACAACTTACTCAGTGACACCAAATTTGATGGCAGACATAACATCAGGATGCCCAGCCCCACAGCGTGCCGTCTGCTGCTTAGGCACTCTGTTCTCACACATTTGTTTATTTTTACATGCACACATTTTACAAAAAAAAATGTTTTCATCTATAATTTAAATATCCAGCCAATTGTGCATAATGTTTAATGACATCCTATTAACAAAGAAACACTTTTAGAAGAACCACAGGGAAGTAACAATTGCTTCTTTTCTCCCCAGCACCTGATACAAGGTTTCTTGACAAGGGACAAATTGCATGACAGCTCTTGCTCACTTCCGGGGCCCACAGACTGAGTTTCAGGAGGCAAGTATCTTTTGCTATAGCCTGATCCTCAAAACAATGGCTGGAATGGCTTTAAGTGTGGTGGAAACAAGGCATCAGCACGGGTGACATGAACTGACAGACCCTGCTCAGCCTAAAAGCATCTCTACTTCTGATTGGCTGCTCATGGCCTGAAGACTGCCTATCAGAAGCTTTTCCTTTGTGTTAAGCACTTCCCTCTCCTCTAGAACCGCTTTAAATTTGCCTTGAGATGGAAGAAGTGAGGGTCAGTAATACTGAACCATGAGGTGAATCAATCATCTCTACTAGCAACATGAAGCAGGAATAGCTTAAGAGCAACGGAAGTTTCTTGGAATAGGGAAAGACCTCTGAAGAAAGGGTTGGGGGAGTGAGAAGTGTGGAGGCTTTGGTGCTGTTTAAACCTGTTATGAATGATATTTTAGAAAGTTAAGATTGAAAATACAAGCTTTGTAGTGGATAGTCTTGGGTTTAATTCCCACCTCCACCACTTACTAGCTGTGTGGATATATGCAAGTCATTTAACATTTCCAACCATGTTTCCTCATCTATAAAATGGAGATATATAATAATACACCTGTATTAGTTTCCTGAGGCTGCCAACAAATGACCACAAACTTGGTGGCTTAAAACAATGGAAATGTATTCTCTCACAGTTCTGGAAGACAGAAGTCCAAAATCAAAATGTCGGCAGAGTTGGTTACTTCTGGAGACTCTGAGAGAGAATCCATTCCATGCCTCACTCCTAGCTTCAAGTAGCTGCAGGCAAACCTTGATGTTCCCTGGCTTAGGTCTATATAACTCCAGTCTCTGCTTCTGAACCAGACCTGTCTGAAGGTCTCACACAGACCTTCTCTGTGTCTCAAAAACTCCCTCTCCTTTCTCTTATATGGAGACTAGTCATTGAATTTATGGCCCACCCTAATCCAGGATGATTTCATTTTGGGATCCTTAATTTAATTTCATCTGCAAAGATCCTTTTTCCAAATAATGTCATATTCACCAGTATAGGGGGTTAGGACTTGGGCTGTCAATTTGGCAGGACACTATTCAACCATTACACTATCATATATGGTTATTGTCAAGAGTTAGTGAGTTAATATACTAAAGACCTTAGCATACTACCCAGGGACAGTAAGAACTCAATAAATGATCACTATGATTTCAAACACGTAAGTCCTCTTTACTTACAAGCTTACATAAGAACAAAGAAAGTCCTGCTCTATAGAAAAAGCATGATTACCATATTTTTAGTGCTTATGTGCCAACGTTTTGGTGTCTATTCTCACAGTATTTGTTAGACGGATGCATATTTCCTGACTTTGTACTTGGTTCTAAGATGCTTTACAAATATTAATTCTTTAATATCTGATAAGTGTAAAAACAGTGATAAAGTCAAAAGTGATAGTGAAGAGACTTGTAAAATTACTAGGAATGCTAAAATAGAGATTATATATAAAAAAGAAAGGTGAGACATCCAGACAAGATGATGTAGACATATCTCTCTCTGCTCCCTGCTAAACATGACTATGACCCCTAAAAACAACTCAAGAGACAATCAAAGAAAAACTCCGAAAGGTGGAAGATGGACCACAAGACTGGAGAAACACAACAGTGGCAGGGCATGTTTTGAACCACCACCCAACAGAAGAAGGCCAGGAAGGCCACCCAGACCTGGCATATCTTAACCCCTAACCTATTAAGAGAAAAGGCAGCCCAGATAGGCTCACTCCTCCCCCAGATGGAACAGGAGTCCCACTGATATTATTATGTGCACCTGGCAGAACCAGCAAGGGGAATCAATTGGAAACCCTACTGACAATAAATTACTAGGGTAAGCACTCTCTATCCTTACCCTGTTGGAGACTCACCTCCCCCACCTAGAGACACCACACAACTATAGGGCTCTGGCAAAGGGGGTCAACAGCACGAGTGCCAGCTGGTAAAGCATTTTGCTTCCCCATTGGACCTGAGGCTCCCCTCCTACACCCAGAGACACTGTGTATGTGTGCATGTGTGTCTGTGTGCAGACTGGTCGAAGAGGGGAGATTAACAGGTGGATCATGCCACAGTAATTGTGTATGTAGCCTGGGATGTGCTCTCCATCTTCCACAGGCAGGGTGGGGAAACTGCGACAGGATGCACCCAGCCCAGGAAGCCTATTTGTCCTTGCAGGCCTAAGACTCTCCCTGCCCCCACTCACAGACACTCAGAGGAACCCTCACGACAAGCACCCAACTAGGGAGGCACTCGTCATCCCCCCCAGACAGGGGGAACCTGCTAAAACAAGCACCAGGAAACACCCTTCAACCCTGAAGAAGGGAGACTCCCTTCCCCCACCTACAAGATCCAGACAGCCAAGCCGGAGCAAACTTCTTCAGCTCCCTCAAACAACACTGGCAAGGATCAATGAGAGCCCCAGTGGCATGATATAAGCCAAGTGGACAAAAATAAGACCACAAAGGCTCTGAAAATTATATTGTCATTGGAACCACAGTCCCCAAATTAGGCCAGGACCTGCATGCTAAATCTCAATAAAGTGAATGCCTATTAAAATTAAAAAGTTAGTGGGGACTAACTTTTTAGTCTCCTAGTGTAATAGCCAAAATTTCCAATGTACAGTCGAAAATCCCTCCTCATCAGGAACGAAGAAAATCACAACCTGAAGGAAAAAAAACATTTAATTGATGTCAATGCTGAGATGAGTCAGGTGTTGGAATTATCTGAGAAAGCTTCAGTAAACAATTACAAATTATATTGAAACAAGTGAAAAATGATTTTTAAAAATCTCAGCAAAGAAACAGAAGTTATAAAAAACTAAATGGAAATTAAGAAGTGAAAATCATGAGAAATAAAAACTCACTGGATGGGCTCAATAGTACAGTAGAGATGAGAGAAGATATTGTAGAATCAGTGAACTTGAGGGCAGATCAATAGAATATATTCAAATATTTTCAAAACATGTATCTGACAAAGGACTTGTATCCAGAATAAATAAGGAACTCCCAAATGCAACAGTAAAGAAATAATCAATCCAATTAGAAAATGGGCAAAAGACATAAACAAGCATTTCGCCAAAAAAGATACCTAGATAAAAATAAACACATGAAAGGATATTCAATATCATTAGCCATTAGAGAAATGCAAATTTAAATGACAATGAGATATCACTACATACTTATCAGAAGAGCTAAAGTAAAAAATATTGGGTTTCTCTGGTGGCACAGTGGTTAAGAATCCGCCTGCCAATGCAGGGGACACGGGTTTCAGCCCTGGTCTGGGAAGATCCCCACGTGCCGCGGAACAGCTAAGCCCATGTGCCACAACTACTGAAGCCTGCGTGCCTAGAGTCCGTGCTCCGCAACAAGAGAAGCCACTGCAATGAGAAGCTTGTGCACCGCAATGAAGAGCAACCCCTGCTCGCCACAACTAGAGAAAGCCCGTGCGCAGCAACGAAGACCCAATGCAGCCAAAAATAAATAAATAAATAAATTTTAAAAATAATAAAATAAAAATACTGATAACACCAAAATGCTGACAAGCATATGGAAAAACTGGATCACTCATACATTGTTGGTAGGAATGTAGAATGGTACAGTCATTCGTAAATTGATCTGGCAGTCTCTTAAACAAACTAAACATGAAATTAACATATTAACCAGTAATTGCACGCATAACATGAAAACTTAAAATTCATACAAAAACCTTACACAAATGTGATAGTCTAAAACTGGAAGATAACCCAAATGTCCTTCAACAGGTAAATGGTTAACCAAGTGGTAACATATTCATATCATTGAATACTACTCAGCAATAAAAAGAAACAGACTATTGATAAACATAACAACTTTGATGAACCTCTAGAGAATTATGCTAAATGGGAAAAAAAAAGCCAATTCCAAATGGTTACATGCTGTATTATTCTAGCTACCTAACATTTTGAAGAGGTAAAATTTTAGAAATGGAGAACAAATTAGTGGTTGCCAGGGGGTCAGGTGAAGGGAGGTAAGGTGGTGGATATAACTATAAACGGACAACAGGACGGACTCCTGTGATGATGAAAATGTTCTGTTCCTGGACTGTTTCAATGTCAGTATCCTGGCTTTGCTATTTTACTACAATTTTCAAGATACTACCATTGGGAGAAACTAGGTAAAGGGTACACAATTTTTTTCTGACTTGTTTCCTACAACTGCATGTAAATCTACAACTATCTCAAAATTAAAAGTTTAAATAAAAGGAGACGCAAGATGGTGACCATTGCACATGCAAATAGAATGAATCGTAGAAACATTTCTCCAAGGCAAAGAGCAAATCCTGTGACATAGTATGAAAAGTGCTTTGCTTGTGCACTCCACTGTAAACTACAAGAGAGGAGCAGACAAAATTGACCAAATATAGAAAGGTTTGCTCACAGGGAGCTGACCTGAATCACTGTGGGCACATGATGGCCTTGATGGTAGTTAAAGCCAGGGTTCAATTTTAGAACTTGGAGACTCACCTGAGGGAAATTTTGCCTCTGGCCTTAGGTGGTTCCGTAGAGTCAGGGCCTGTTCCAATCTGCACAATATAGAAGGGACTAGTGGGGGTAGTGTGAGAGTGGACATATGGATGCTAAGGATATCCATACATCTCTCGTGGAGTCCACCAAGAATGAGGTTACCAACCTCAGTGGGTGTTCCATATCAATGGAACATGGGGAAAAGCTGCCTGAGAGAATACATTCCAGCAGGTTAAAAAACAGGTAACCAGGGACTTCCCTGGTGGAGCAGTGGTTAAGAATCTGCCTGCCAACGCAGGGGACACGGGTTCGAGCCCTGGTCTGGGAGGATCCCAAATGCTGTGAAGCAACTAAGCCCATGTGCCACAACTACTGAGCCTGCACTCTAGAGCCTGCGAGCCACAACTACTGAGCCCACGTACCACAACTACTGAAGCCCACATGCCCAGAGCCTGTGCTCCGCAACAAGAGAAGCCACCACAGTGAGAAGTCCACTCACTGCAATGAAGAGTAGCCCCCATACGCCACAACTAGAGAAAGCCGCGTGCAGCAACGAAGACCCAATGCAGCCAAAATTAAATAAATAAATAGATTAATTAAAAAAAACAGGTGACCAAATTTATAGGTCGGAAGGACCATATCACAATCCAATTGGTGTAAATGCTTCCAGGAACTTCAAACATAAACGTATGTGGTTTACTCACTTTAGACCAACACACGATTGACCATAGGAACAGTCTTCCAAGTCCTTGCTCACTCATAAGGAGAGTAGTTTCTCTACTTCATAAATTTAGAGACATGATCCCCTACAAGATTTGCTTCTAAATTGAAGCAAACCACAAACTGTCAATCTTTACAATCCTCAAATTCTCCAACTTTAGTTTAGCACTCAAGGGAGTCAGTTGGCTGTGGAGAGAGAAAGTGAGAGCCTTTCTGGGGGAAAAAAGGTCCCAAATTACAACAGAACTTTCCAGAATGAGAAACCATAGTTGGAACATGGTTTGGGCTCAATCCAGGCCTCTACTGATGTGGGGCTACAGAAACAGAACCCTGAATTCCTGACATAGTAACTACCTTTGCTCTCAAACCACCGGTGGAGTGTTCTCCAACTCTGTGGCATAGTTATCCTAGACATCACTGAAAAAGGAGAAATCTGCAAACATTTTTTTGGGCTGAAAAGAAAGGTTTTTGGCAATGGGAGATTTGGATCTGGGAAGAAAAAAATGCATTGAACTTTTCTCTGTCATCTCACAGGAACTCTGAGGGGAACTTTGGAGTCCTGCTTGGTATTAAGAGATAAAAAGGGGACAAAAGTTTCTCCACCCTGAATCTGGTGGAGGAGGCCTCCTCAGTGCCAAATGACACAAAAGTTCTCTTCCTTGACTTTAAAAATATGCTCTCCCACTGAGATGAGATTCAATATGTGCAGTTAGGTAACATATTTCTTTTAGAAATTGTGGAAATGGCTGTGATGTCACTGATAATAACTGTGTAGGGCAATGTTTTCTAAAGGCACTTTGAGGAAAAAGTGTCCAGTGTCAAATAAGTTTGTGAAATGCTGCATCATCTACTTTTTAAATAGCAAATTAAAGTCTGGGAGAGGTGCATTGTTAAGAATCCTGTGTAAATTTGTTTAACTTGGCTTGTCAAAAACTTATTTGATCACACAACCCTGTCAAGGTATACATTTCCAAAAGTTAAAAATCATGACTATCATACAAACATAGTATGCATGTCCAAAGTTTATTTTAACACGAAGATTTATTTAACTTGTTAATGAGGGTATGTATTAATGCTAGCTCAAAGAAGGATCTGAGAGACTAGTATATACAGTCACTGAAGGAAAGAATGCTGAAATAAGATTGCTAAATTGCTGAAACATAAAACAGCTAAATGTCTTACAGGGGAATAAAACTATTGGAATTATATTTTTCATTGGACAGAAATTATTTGTATTTCTATGGGACAAAAATCACTGGCAGCTTCTATAATTTAGCCCATAACTTTACAGAATCTTTGCCTTAATCAACGGTAAACAGTAAGTCAAACAATGGTATGTTCCTCTAGAGCAATAATTCTCAAAGCGTGCTCCCCAGACCAGCAGCACCAGCATCACCTGGGATCCTGTTAGACATGCAATTTCTTGATACCCACTCAAGACCTACTGAATCAGAAACTCTGGGCTAGGGCACAGCATTATGTACTTTAACAAGCCTTCCAGGGCATTCTGATGCTTATGAAAGTTTGAGAACCACTGACCGAGGAAATCGATCTTCACACAATACGAGTATATTGCCAATAGTCCAGTATGACCTTGTAAAGATATGTAGTCATAATTTGCCTATTTCTAAATTTTGGGTAAATCTTCTTAGCCTATTTCAGTATCACACTGGAAATGTGAATGTACAATGAATAAAAACCATCCAGAGGTTTAGAAAGAGGAAGACATTTGTTATTTTCTATTTCATCCTCCTTCAAATAACAGTTCAAGTCACACCTTCTCCAAGAAAACACTCTAACCGTTTTTAACCCTCTCCAATCTCTCTCCTCCTTTATCTTCTATAGACTCCTAATTTACACAGTTTAACCATTTGTTTAGCACAATGCTAATAGTTTTGTGTGTGTTAATTTTATTCCCACATTGAAAACTGCATGAAGGCAGAAATTGTGACTTAGGCCCTCTTCTCAATCTGAACTTTGATGTAGTCAGAGCATCATAGATTCTCAAGATTGGAATGTACTTTGAACATCAACTTGTCCCGCTAAGTATGCAATACTAGAATTCTCTTCTCATCTGTAGTAGGCAGAATTCTAAGATGCAACCCCAGGTTCCCCCCACCCCAGTGTGCACACTTTGCATATTCCCCAGGCTGTGAATATAATGGAGTTTACACCCATAATTAGGTTATGTTATATGGCACAATTGACCTTAAGACAGGGAGATTATTCAGGTGGACTGACTTAATCATGTGAACCCTTTAAAATTGTAATAGTTTCCTCCGACTGGTCACAGGAGAGGAAGTCAGATACTCAACCACCAGAAAGATTCAACACGCTATTGTTGACTTGAAGATGGAAGGAGACACATGACAAGGAATGTGTGCAACCTCCAGAAGCTGAGAGCCACCACTGGCTAACAGCCAACAAGGAAATGGAGACCTCAGTCCTACAACTACAAGGAACTGAATTCTAATAAGAATGAACTTTGGAGTGGATCTTTCCCTAAAACCTCTAGATGAGAATTCAGCTTGACCAACACCTTGATATCAGTCTTGTGACACACTGAGCAGAGAACCAGTCATGCTCTGCTAGACTTCTGACCTACAGAACTGTGAGCAAATAAATGTATGTTGTTTTAAGTTTCTAGCAATTTGTTATGCAGCTATAGAAAACTAATATATCATTTTTCCAAGAGTTAAGTTGGCTTCTTCTTGTATACTTGGGGCAAAAAGGAGCTTATGCTCCATACCCCAGGGTCACTTGCACCCTTCATTCAAGGCAACTCATTCTGATTTTAGACAGCTCTGACTTTTAGAGAGTGCTTGACCATACTGAACATTCACTCATCAATATTCCCTTTACTCCTGTCTTAATATGTTCAGACTACTATAACAGAACACCATAGATAGAGTGGCTTATGAACAACACACATTTGTTTCTCATAGTTCTGGAGGCTGGGAAGTCCAAGATCAAGGTGCAGGCAGATTCTGTGTCTGGTGAGAGCCCACTTCCTGGTTCATAGATGGTACCTTCTCCCTGTGTTCTCACATTGTGGAAGGGATAAGGGAGCTCTGTGGAGTCTCTTTTGTAAGGGCACTAATCCCACTCATGAGGGTGCTGCCCTCATGACCAAATAACCTACAAAAGGCTCCATCTCCTAATACCATTACATTGGGGGTTAGGATTTCAATATATAAATTTGAAGTGGACACAAACTTTCAGTCTATAGAAACCCCTAAGAACCATACAAAGCAAGTCTGAGATTGTTTCCATTTGCTTTCATTCTTCCTTGTGGCTGGTGCTGTCAGACAGTGATTTGAGCCGCACAAAGGCCTGAGTAGAGGGTTCCATAGCACCCAGGGCTAACTGTGTAGACTCAGAGACCCCATCTAGCTTCTGAGCCTGTGTTCATTCAAATACACCACACTTTACATCAGAGAAATTTTTATCACTACACTGCCTTAGTATGGAGCATCAGGGTAAGCTAGGTTGTTTTAGAGAAAGTGTCAGCAAACATTTTCTGTATAGTAAATAATTTTAGGCTTTGAGGGCCATGCAGTCTTTGTCACAACTACTCTGCCATTAGAGCAAAAAGAAGCCATAGACAATAAATGGGCACATTTGTGTTCCAATAAAACTTTATTTGTAAAACATGCTTCCTGCTGGATTTGGCCTACAGGCTGTACTTAGCCACTCTACTGTAGTTTGGCTCTAGAGGGTTTCACACCAGCAATTAAATGTAAATGCCCAGGTTACAAATAGCATATGTCCCTTTAACTTGCAACTCATTGTCCAGAATTAAACACGTGGCCCCACTCAGCTACAGGGAACAAGGATGTATAATCCTACTGTGTTCCCAGAATGAGGAAAGCAGGAAATACCTGGAGAATAATATGAATGACTACCACAGAGTGCATGTATTAAAGTTGCATGTTTGCATGCCTGTCTTTTCTACTACAGAGTAAACCCTTCAAGATCAAGAACCTATCCTATACACAGAGCCAAACAAATGTAGTAGATGCGCATAAAAAGAGAGAAGCTGAAGGAAGGGAAAGGAATTACAAAAAAGCCAGTGGACAGGACAGTGATTGTACTGGTAATGAGGGAAATAATTATCGTTATTGGTAGTGGCGATAGTTATGGTGATTATATTGTTAAAGCTAGTAGTGGTGATGTTCTTAAACGAGCAATCTATACTACTATATTCATCTTCCACTATATCCTCAACCCATTTCAACCTGACTTCTTCCCCCAACTCCCAATTCCCTGAAACTATGCTTGCTAAAGTCACAAGTAACCTCTTATTTGCTAAATGTAATAGGCAAATTTTTTAATCCTTTTCTTGCTGAACTTCTCTGCTATATGTAAAACCACCAAACATTACCTTCTTGAAATTTTTGACTCCATGCGCCTCTGTGACACAGCAATTTCATGGTTCTCCTCTGTGTCTCCCCAACCATTCTCTGAACTTCCCCTACTCTTCCAATTCCTTAAATATTAATATTTCTTAGGACTTTATCCTCCTCCTGCTCCTTTTCTCACTCTGCTATCATCACCTGGATGGTCTCACCTACTCGCATAGTTTTCACCACCTTCTATAATGCTGTTGATTCCCATACCCATATTGCCTGTCTGTACTTTCTCCCGACTTTCAGAATCATGCATTCAACTTTTAGTCTCATACTCTCGCCAGGAAGTCCCACGGATATTTCAAACAAAACATGGCAGAAAATACACTCCTGTCATATCTTGGTGGTTGCAATGCCATCCACACCAGTCATCCAAGCTAGAAACCTGCGAGATATTATGCACTCTTCCTCCATGGTCCCATCTCCCTGTCTAGCCCAAATATTTCTTTCTCTTTCTTCCTTTCTAGAATACTGTCTTGGACTGTATTCCTATCAACTTTCATCTAGATTACCAAACAGCTTTCTAACTTATCTCCCTAATTCCTTTGGTTTTATTGTAAAATGTTTTGTACAGAAAACTATAGCAATAAATATAATATATATCCATGCATCCACCACCCTGCTTTATCAAATCTTAATTTGTTATAATATTTGTAACTGATTTTTAAAGGAAAATAATAATAGATCTAGGTGAAGTTCCATGGGTTACCACCCCTAATCTCATTTTCTCCCTTTTCTCCCCAGAGACAGTCAGTATCATGAATTTAGAATTTGTCATTATCATGCAAGCTTTAGTTAAATGATTACATTTGTATGCATCCCTAGAACACATATAGTATTATTTTTCAGGTTTTAAACTTTATATGTGAGACCACACCACATGAATATTTCTGAAATTTGCTTTTCACTAGGTATTATGTGTTATAAACTACAATTTGAAGGCACCCTGAGGACTTCAATTGGATTTATAGGTTGATATTTTATCCAGCAAAACTCTTATTTGTTTTAATAATTTATGTGTAGGTTCTCTTGAATTTTCATGAATTTTCTATGTGGACTATCACACAGTCTGCAAATAAAGACAGCTTGTCTCTTCCTAATCCAGTTTGGATACACTTTGTTTTCCTTGACTTTTTGCATTGGTTAATAACTTCAGTATAATGTAGGACTGAAGCATTTATTAATGTTTATTGAAATCCTGACTTTATGGGAATATGTCAAAAGTGTCACAATTAAATATATGTTTGCCCTAGGTTTTGGATGGATACATTTGATTGAATTTTATCAAGTGCTTTTTCTGCTCAAGTGATATGATTATAGGACTGTGTTTTTTTTAGTGTGGTATATCACTTTAATAGATTTTATGATAATCAATTATCATTTTGTTTCTGGGATAAACTCTAGTTGGTTGATGCCTTGAAATCTTCCTGGGATTTGTTTTAATCAGGTATGGTAAAGTGACAGATATGGAGACAACTGCCTTTGAAATAAGAGTTTATTACTCACAGTTTCCAAGAGAAGAGGACATGTCACACCACGCAGGGCCACATGGGGAAGTACTAGGGTTGGTTAGGAGGCAGAAGGAGCAAGGGAAAAATATGAGCACAAGTCTTCATTGTTGTTTTGGTGGGAAGAAAAAGGCAAGAGAAGTTAAGCATTTTAGGATTTGTTAGTTTGAATAATTTCAGTGAGCTCTGGGCTATGAGGGTGGTCCTCAGTTGTCCTGTACCTGCCCCTGGAGTGACTTAGGGCAGGGAGAATATTGGCTTGGTGTGTGAGAGTTCAATAAAGGAGGTAGTTGGGAGCATGGACTATGGATTGGTTGGTTTGCATATCAAAGACATCCTGGCAGGCAAGTTGTTTAATATCTCTAGGAATTAGCTAGCTCTGAAAGGGGTAGTCTCTTCAGGATTAGCAAGGCCCCGAGATGTCAAAGCCTCATATAAAATACAGAAAATAAAAAATATGATTAGTACAGTTGAGATGCTTTTATTTATTTAGTTAGTTTTAGTGCTGTTGGGTTTGATATGGTAACCTTTGCTTCATGAGATAGGTCTAGGATTTTCTTCCCTTGTACATTACTTCATAAACTCTGTGTGTGTGTGTGTGTGTGTGCGTGTGTGTGTGTGTGTGAGAGAGAGAGAGAGAGAGAGAGAAGGCTTTACTGGGGATCAGGCAGGGCTGGGGCAGGGACCATGCTGGGGGAGCAGGGTCTCCACATCAGGCCAATACTGGTCTTCAGAGCAGTGTTAGGGAGCTCAGAGCTGAGCTCTGCTGGAGAAGGGTCCAATCAGGTACCTCAAAGCAGAGGCAACCACTGAAGGGAAAGATGGTCTGGTTGGCTTATGCAGGAAGGATAAGATTGGTGGGGGGTGGAATTGCTAAAGAAAAGTAAGGTACAGTAAACCTTTACAGGGCCAAGATGAACAGGGATTAGCTGAGGGGAAGGGGTCTAATAAGGCCTGAGGGATGAGGGAGGGGAAAGAAAAGAAGGAGAAAAGAACAAGAGGGATGATTCTGGGGGTACAGGGAGGTCCAGCTTTTCTTCAGGGCCCCAGTGAAGCAGGGACAGCTCCTATCTTCTGATCTTACAGGACTCTACTTTTTTCTCAACACAGCAATCTTTATGTACACAGGGCCTGGGCAAAGGCAGCTGAAATTTATGTAGGCAGAAATCGTCTTCAGGCCTTCTAAGAGGGCAATGAACTCTTTCATGTTTGGAAATGCATCCAGGCACTAGGGCTCAAATATATGGTGCAGGTCAAGACTGTCATAAGCAAGAAAATCCAGAGAGGTGATCTTGTCTCCTGCAAACCATGGAATCTTCCCCAGAAAGTGAGAAGAGCTTCATCTTTTCACAGAGATCCTCCAAGTACTTAGGCTTCAGTTTCTCAAAGTCAGGGCTGTAGCAGACACTGACCAGCTAATTGGAGGTGTCTATAACCTAGTTCTCAAAAATGTCCACATGAATCTTCTCTTCTGTCTCCCCTCATAGGTTGTACTTGTAAGCAATGTAGCAAAAGATGACATTGCTCTGGGTGATCTCAAAAACATCATCAATTAAATAGGGCAGATTGGGAAAGTCCAGGCCTGGCTTCAATTTCTCATTCAGTCACTGGCTTCTGTCATGGTCAGGAGCATCCCCTGCCATGTACTTCTTTCCCTCATAGTTTAAGTCTTTGTATTCCAGAAGCAGGCAGATGGTATGAGCCAGCCTGTGAATGTTCCAGTAACCCGAGTTCATGGCCATGGTTTAGCTTTCTGCAGGGGATGACCTCAGTGAAGCTAGGCTGAAACTTCATCCTTGCAATTTTTCTTTAAGTTAGAAATTATATCAAAATAAAAAGTTATAGGGAAGAAGGAAGGAAGAAAGGAAGGAAGGAAGGAAAGAAGGAACCAGAGGACAGTGAGCCACTCTAGCAAATTAATAAAACCCAAGGAGGGGGTCGTGGGAACCTCTGATTTATAGTCAGTTTGTCAGAAGTACAGGTGACAACCTGGGCTTGCAATTGGTATCTGAAGTGTGTTGCGGGAGGACAGTCTTGTGGGGCTGAACCCTTAACCTATGGAATCTGATGCTATCTCCGGGTAGATAAGTGTCAGAACTGAGTTGAATCATAGGACCCCCAGCTGGTGTCTGGAGAATTGTTTGGTGCTATGGGGAAACCCCACACACTCACACATTGGAAATCTGGAGAATCAGATCCCATTGAGTGATATACCATACTTATGAATAAGATATTCTCTAGATATATTGTATAACACAAGGAATATAGCCAGTATATTATAATAACTATAAATGGAGTATAACTTTTAAAAATTGTGAATCACTGTATTGTACACCTGTAACATATAATATTGTACATCTACCATAACTCAATTTTTAAAAAAGAATTGAAAACAGGGACTCAAAAAAATAATAAACAAAAAATAAATAAAGATATTCTCTCTTATCCTAACACATTGAGTGATCCAGGAAACTCCTTAGAAGTCAGTATAAAATTGGAAAAGTAGTCTCAGTTTGATTACACTTCAAGAGGCCTAGAAGAGAAAATGTAAGATTTCTGTGAAGGGACTCATTCTCAAAATGGGTCACAAAGGATTTCCATGCATAAATATTTTCTCCCCTTCCACAAAGCATGAGCTCATAATAAAAAATTACAACCAATACAAGAAAACAGGCCACCATGAATAAGAATCAGCATAAAGGGCTTCCCTGGTGGCACAGTGGTTGAGAGTCCGCCTGCCCATGCAGGGGACACGGGTTCGTGCCCTGGTCCGGGAGGATCCCACATGCCACGGAGCGGCTGGGCCCGTGGGACATGGCCGCTGAGCCTGCGCGTCCGGAGCCTGTGCTCCGCAATGGGAGAGGCCACAACAGTGAAAGGCCTGTGTACCGCAAAAAAAAAAAAAAAAAAAAAAAAGAATCAGCATAAAAAAAAACATGAAGAGTACTATTCTTTTGAACTTCATATAATGGAATTATACATATACTTCCTAAGCACATTAAATTGGCTAAAAAAAATAAGAAATTAAAAATCATGGAGGGAAATACTGTTACCAACTAAACAAACAGAAAGATTTGAAAACCAGCAAAATGAAAATTTCAGAAATAAAAAAATATAGTTTTTGAAATTACCAACTCAATGGATATGTTAAACAACACACTATACATAGCTGAAGACAGTAGTGCTGAACTAGAAAAATAGTATGAAAAAAATTACGTAAATGGAGTACAACTGAAAAGGAAATAAAAGATGTAAAAGCACAATTAAGAGACTTAGAGAATAGAATAAGAATGTTCACCATATCTCTAATAGAAGTTCCAAAAGAAGAGAACACAGAGCATGAAAGATAATATTTGAAAAGATAATGACATTGAGAATCATACTAAATATCAAGCTGGATAAGTAAAAATAAATCCCCAAAACACACTCAGACATGTCATAGTGAAACTGCAGTATTCCAAAGACCAAGAGAATATCTTAAAAGCTATCTGGGAAAAAAACTGGCAGATTAAATGTAGACTGACTTCATACTCCTTATCCAAAAGATAAGGAGGACAATGGGGATCTGAGAGAAAATAGCAATCTTTTAAGATCAGTTGAAAGAAAGAGATTTGTAGACAACACTGAACTTACTACCAACATATCATCAACGAAGAAATTTATACTTCACAGTCACCAAAATCCTAGATGATTTTTTCTGCTTCTCAACCTGGAACTCAGCAAGTCCAGTACTACTGCTTTGCTTTCTGTTCCATTTTCTTGTTTTTAGAGCTGGCTGTATCTTTTTTGGTTTTCTATTTTTACATTTTATCTCTCTCTGCTATATGTTTGGACCAGAAGGGTATATAAAACATGAAATCACTGTGTCATCCTAACTGGAAATCTCCCTATTTCTTTACCTTCATTTCAATGTCCATATAACCTCCAGAATAATCTAGCTCAGTGCTTCTTAAATCACCTATGGTGAAAGATTAGTGTGATAATTTTTTCCAATAGATGACAGACCCATACTTTGTCAAAGTCAACTGATCACTCATTTGAATGTGGCAGCAATGTCAAATTGCAATAAAACTTTAAAAATACTTAATGTCAATTTCTGTACTTACTGCAGACAAGTAACAAACTTGGACTAACATTGATACGTGGACCACACTTTGAGTAGCACTGATCTAGTTAAAATTTAAATCTGCTATTTCCTCTACATCAGGAAACTTCTAGCTCCAGAAACTTATAGCCACTGCCATAATCAAAAAGCTGCTGTTAAAAAAAAAAAAAAAAAAAGCTGCTGTAATCAGGATACCATTATTACCAGCGCTACTGCAGAACCACACCATACCTGCTATGATCCACAACAGGTAAACTGAAACCCCACACCCTGCCCCTCAATACCCATGAAGTTAGTTACTTGACATTGGGAGCTCTGTTAATGCTGCTTCAAAAAAACTCTGCCTTCCATCTTACATGAGTTATATACATGCAGAATCCAGTTGCAAGGGAGTCTGTGGAACATAGATTTCAATAATCCAGTCTCTACAGCACAGGACAGGACATGAGATCAGTGTTTTTCATACTGTAGGTCATAATCCATTAATTGATTATAAAATTCATCCATTTTAAGGGTCATGATTCATATTTTTTTTAATGAAATGGAATGAGATGGTAAAGACTAGAAAACATCATGGTGCACATTCAGGACTACTATTGTTTCATGGAAATTTGGTTTCAGTTGTATAAATAGAGAGAATGTAATATAGATGTGTACTGGGATACCATTTAAATTGCATTTATTCGGCTTCCCTGGTGGCGCAATGGTTAAGAATCTGCCTGCCGATGCAGGGGATATGGGTTCAATCCCTGGTCTGGGAAGATCCCACATGCCGCGGAGCAGCTAAGCCCGTGAGCCACAACTACTGAAGCCCACGCTCCTAGAGCCTGTGCTCCGCAACAAGAGAAGCCACTGCAATGAGAAGTCTGCGCACCGCAATGAAGAGTAGCCCCAGCTCGCTGCAACTAGAGAAAACCTGTGCACAGCAATGAAGACCCAACGCAGCCAAAATAAATAAATAAATAAAAATAAATAAGAATAAATTAAATGCATTTATTACTGTAGGTTGCAATCCAAAAAATTTTAAATGCATTATAGTAGCACAAAGCTTCTCAAACTTTAGCCTGCATCAGAATCCATATATATACATGTATATATATGTATATATATGTATCTGGAGCAAGGGGGGGAAGAGAGAGAGAGAGAGAGAGAGAGAGAGAGAGAATATTATCTCACTATTTGGTTAGACCTTCAAATAAAGTAGTGAATATTTTGATATTATTTTAGATGTATTATAGATTAATAAAAGTAATTCATACTTCCAATCTGGTCAGGATTTGATTAATTGCCCAATACAATTTCACTTCTTTTGGGAAAATAAAGTGATACTACTCTTTACTTAGGATGAAGAAAAACATACTGGTAACTTGATGCTAGCAAGACATTACAAACTCACAAAAAGCCAAATGTAGTATTTTTACCATAAGTCTGGGTACTAGGAAGCACACAGACTGATCACAAAATAAGGCTAACAAACCTCTTCCCAGAACCAGAGCTTGGAGAATACTGCACACTGTGTCCATCTTGGAGAGTCATCATGCATACTGGCATCATAAAGGCTCCAAGAGGTCATGTAGCAAAGAAACATGTCCAGTTCTGCTTAATGCAGCATTTCCTATCCTTGTAAGTCTATGAGAACCTTCATATTATTTATATTTATTCATAATATCAGTTAACATTCTGTGCAAAGAGTGCAAGTTACAGTACACATTGGATTATGCAAGTTTAGAAAAATGGTCTCCAAACTTATTTTTTTTAATTTTTTTTATTTTTAACATCTTTATTGGGGTACAATTGCTTTACAATGGTGTGTTAGTTTCTGCTTTATAACAAAGTGAATCAGTTATACATATGTTCCCATATCTCTTCCCGCTTGCGTCTCCCTCCCTCCCACCTTCCCTATCCCACCCCTCCAGGCCGTCACAAAGCACCGAGCTGATCTCCCTGTGCTATGCGGCTGCTTCCCACTAGCTATCTACCTTATGTTTGGTAGTGTATATATGTCCATGCCTCTCTCTCACTTTGTCACAGCTCACCCTTCCCCCTCCCCATATCCTCTAGTCCATTTTCAAGTAGGTCTGTGTCTTTATTCCTATCTTACCCCTAGGTTCTTCATGACATTTTTTTTCTTAAATTCCATATATATGTATTAGCATATGGTATTTGTCTTTCTCTTTCTGACTTACTTCACTTTGTATGACAGACTCTAGGCCTATACACCTCATTACAAATAGCTCAATTTCGTTTCTTTTTATGGCTGAGTAATATTCCATTGTATATATGTGCCACATCTTCTTTATCCATTCATCCGATGATGGGCACTTAGGTTGTTTCCATCTTCGGGTTATTGTAAATAGAGCTGCAATGAATATTTTGGTACATGACTCTTTTTGAATTTTGGTTTTCTCAGGGTATATGCCCAGTAGTGGGATTGCTGGGTCATATGGTAATTCTATTTGTACTTTTTTAAGGAACCCCCATACTGTTCTCCATAGTGGCTGTACCAATTCACATTCCCACCAGCAGTGCAAGAGTGTTCCCTTTTCTCCACACCCTCTCCAGCATTTATTGTTTGTAGATTTTTTGATGATGGCCATTCTGACTGGTGTGAGATGATATCTCATTGTAGTTTTGATTTGCATTTCTCTAATGATTAATGATGTTGAGCATTCTTTCATGTGTTTGTTGGCAGTCTATATATCTTCTTTGTAGAAATGTCTATTTAGGTCTTCTGGCCATTTTTGGATTGGGTTGTTTGTTTTTTTTGTTATTGAGCTGCATGAGCTGCTTGTAAATTTTGGAGATTAATCCTTTGCCAGTTGCTTCATTTGCAAATACTTTCTCCCATTCTGAGGGTTGTCTTTTGCTCCTGTTTATGGTTCCCTTTGCTGTGCAAAAGCTTTGAAGTTTCATTAGGTCCCATCTGTTTATTTTCGTTTTTATTTCCATTTCTCTAGGAGGTGGGTCAAAAAGGATCTTGCTGTGATTTATGTCATAGAGGGTTCTGCCTATGTTTTCCTCTAAGAGTTTGGTAGTTTCTGGCCATACATTTAGGTCTCTCATCCATTTTGAGCTTTTTTTTGTGTATGGTGTTAGGGAGTGATCTAATCTCATACTTTTACATGTACCTGTCCAGTTTTCCCAGCACCATTTATTGAAGAGGCTGTCCTTTCTCCACTGTACATTCCTGCCTCCTTTATCAAAGATAAGGTGACCACATGTGCGTGGGTTTATCTCTGGGCTTTCTATCCTGTTCCATTGATCTATATTTCTGTTTTTGTGCCAGTACAATACTGACTTGATTACTGTAGCTTTGTAGTATAGTTTGAAACCAGGGAGCCTGATTCCTCCAGCTCCGTTTTTCGTTCTCAAGATTGCTTTGGATATTCGGGGTCTTTTGTGTTTCCATACAAACTGTGAAATTTTTTGTTCTAGTTCTGTGAAAAATGCCAGTGGTAATTTGATAGGGATTGCATTGAATCTGTAGATTGCTTTGGATAGTAGAGTCACTTTCACAATGTTGATTCTTCTAATCCAAGAACATGGTTTATCTCTCCATCTATTAGTATCATCTTTAATTTCTTTCATCAGTGTCTTATAATTTTCTGCATACAGGTCTTCTGTCTACTTAGGTAGGTTTATTTCTAGATATTTTATTCTTTTTGTTGCAATGGTAAATGGGAGTGTTTTCTTGATTTCACTTTCAGATTTTTCATCATTAGTGTATAGAAATGCCAGAGATTTCTGTGAATTAATTTTGTATCCTGCAACTTTACCAAATTCATTGATTAGCTCTAGTAGTTTTCTGGTAGCATCTTTAGGATTCTCTATGTATAGTATCATGTCATCTGCAAACAGTGACAGCTTTACTTCTTCTTTTCCAATTTGTATTCCTTTTATTTCTTTTTCTTCTCTGATTGCTGTGCCTAAAACTTCCAAAACTATGTTGAATAAGAGTGGTGAGAGTGGGCAACCTTGTCTTGTTCCTGATCTTAGTGGAAATGGTTTCAGTTTTTCACCATTGAGGATGATGTTGGCTGTGGGTTTGTCACATATGGCCTTTATTATGTTGAGGAAAGTTTCCTCTATGCCTACTTTCTGCAGGGTTTTTATCATAAATGGGTGTTGAATTTTGTTTAAAGCTTTCTCTGCATCTATTTAGATTATCATATGGTTTTTCTCCTTCAATTTGTTAATATGGTGTATCACATTGAGTGATTTGCGTATATTGAAGAATCCTTGCATTCCTGGAACAAACCCCACTTGATCATGGTGTATGATCCTTTTAATGTGCTGTTGGATTCCGTTTGCTAGTATTTTGTTGAGGATTTTTGCATCTATGTTCATCAGTGATATTGGCCTGTAGTTTTCTTTCTTTGTGACATCCTTGTCTGGTTTTGGTATCAAGGTGATGGTGGCCTCGTAGAATGAATTTGGGAGTGTTCCTCCCTCTGCTATATTTTGGAAGAGCTTGAGAAGGATAGGTGTTAGCTCTTCTCTAAATGTTTGTTAGAATTCGCCTGTGAAGCCATCTGGTCCTGGGCTTTTGTTTCTTGGAAGATTTTTAATCACAGTTTCAATTTCAGAGCTTGTGATTGGTCTGTTCATATTTTCTATTTCTTTCTGATTCAGTCTTGGCAGGTTGTGCCTTTCTAAGAATTTGTCCATTTCTTCCAGGTTGTCCATTTTATTGGCATAGAGTTGCTTGTAGTAATCTCTCATGATCTTTTGTATTTCTGCAGTGTCAGTTGTTACTTCTACTTTTTCATTTCTAATTCTATTGATTTGAGTCTTCTCCCTTTTTTTCTTGATGAGTCTGGCTAGTGGTTTATCTATTTTGTTTATCTTCTCAAAGAACCAGCTTTTAGTTTTATTGGTCTTTGCTATCATTTCCTTCATTTCTTTTTCATTTATTTCTGATTTCATTTTTATGATTTCTTTCCTTCTGCTAACTTCGGGGTTTTTTGTTCTTCTTTCTCTATTTGCTTTAGGTGCAAGATTAGGTTGTTTATTCGAGATGTTTCCTGTTTCTTAAGGTGGACTTGTATTGCTATGGACTTCCCTCTTAGAACTGCTTTTGCTGCATCCCTTAGATTTTGGGTCGTTGTGTCTCCATTGTCATTTGTTTCTAGGTATTTTTTTATTTCCTCTTTGATTTCTTCAGTGATCACTTCGTTATCAAGTAGTGTATTGTTTAGCCTCCATGTGTTTGTATTTTTTACATATTTTTTCTTGTAATTGATATCTAGTATCATAGTGTTGTGGTCGGAAAAGATACTTGATACAATTTCAATTTTCTTAAATTTACCAAGGCTTGATTTGTGACCCAAGATATGATCTATCCTGGAGAATGTTCCATGAGCACTTGAGAAAAATATGTATTCTGTTGTTTTTGGATGGAGTGTCCTATAAATATCAATTAAGTCCATCTTGTTTAATGTATCATTTAAACCTTGTGTTTCCTTATTTATTTTCATTTTGGATGATCTGTCCATTGGTGAAAGTGTGGTGTTAAAGTCCCCTACTATGAATGTGTTACTGTCAATTTCCCCTTTTATGGCTGTTAATATTTGCCTTATGTATTGAGGTGCTCCTATGTTAGGTGCATAAATATTTACAATTGTTATACCTTCTTCTTAGATTGATCCCTTGATCATTATGTAGTGTCCTTCTTTGTCTCTTCTAATAGTGTCTATTTTAACGTCTATTCTGTGTGATATGAGAATTGTTACTCCAGATTTCTTTTGGTTTCCATTTGCATGGAATATCTTTTTCCATCCCCTTACTTTCAGTCTGTATGTGTCTCTAGGTCTGAAGTGGGTCTCTTGTAGACAGCATATATATGGATCTTGTTTTTGTATCCATTCAGCCAATCTGTGTCTTTTGGTGGGAACATTTAGTCCATTTACATTTAAGGTAATTATCAATATGTATGTTCCTATTACCATTTTCTTAATTGTTTTGGGTTTGTTTTTGTAGGTCTTTTCCTTCTCTTGTGTTTCTTGCCTAGAGAAGTTCCTTTAGCATTTGTTGTAAAGCTGGTTTGGTGGTGCTGAACTCTCTCAGCTTTTGCTTGTCTGTAAAGGTTTTAATTTCTCCATCAAATCTGAATGAGATCCTTTCTGGGTAGAGTAGTCTTGGTTGCAGGTTTTTCTCCTTCATCACTTTCAATATTTCCTGCCACTCCCTTCTGGCTTGCAGAGTTCAAACTTTTAAATAATACATCTGCAAGCACTATTATACTTATATACTACTTATATTTTACATACATTATACAACCACTGTGTACTTAAGTATTACATACACTGTATAGCATACATGAAACAGAAATTTAAGATGATACAATATAAAATATTATCAAAAATCTCTTTTTATTTACTCATGGTATAAAAATTCTATATTAATATCAGGCAAAGTAGATTTAAAAGCAAAGAAAATTACCAGAGATTAAAAAGTGACATTACATAATGTAAAAGGATCAACTCACTAAAAGACATAAGATTTCTAAATGTGTATGTATGCACTAAACAGAGCTTCAAAATACGTGAAGCAAAATCTGATAGAACAGAAAGGAGAAATGGATAAATTCACAATTACAGGTGAAAAAATTTCACTCTTCTCTTAGTACTTGACAGAACAAGTATATAGAAATTCAGCAAGGATATAAGAGAACTGAACAAACTTATCAATCACCTGGACCTAATGACATTCATTTATAGAAAAATCCACTTAACAACAGCAAAGTGCTCACTTTTTTCAAGTGCACATAGAATGTTCAATAATATAGACTATACCCTGGGTACTAAAACAAAACTTAACAAATTTAGAAGAATTAAAATCATGCAAAGTATGTTCTTTGACAATAATGGAATTAAACTAGAAATTAATTACAGAAAGACATCTTGAAAATCCCCAAACTCTTAGAAATTAACACACTCCAAAAAATCCATGGATCAAAAAGGATGTCCCAAGGGAGATTAGAAAATATTTTGAACTGAGCAAAAAATGAAAATACAACATAACAAAATTTGTGAGATGCAGCTAAAATGGTCCATACACCAATTAAAAGACAATTGGCACTGGAGGGGTGGGATAGGGAGGGTGGGAGGGAGGGAGACGCAAGAGGGAAGACATATGGGAACATATGTTTATGTATGACTGATTCACTTTGTTATAAAGCAGAAACTAACACACCATTGTAAAGCAATTATACCCCAATAAAGATGTTAAAAAAAAAAAAAAAGACAATTGGCAGATTGGATTAAAAAAACAAGATCTACCCATGTGTTGTCCACAATTATCTATAATTAGGGAGAAATGTATAGCATAAATGCTTGTATTATTAAAGAAGAGGGGTCTCAGATGAATAATCTAAACTGTAAAAAGAAGAGCAAAAATAAGTTCAACAGCTCTTTTTCACATTTTGCTTTAGGATAGCCAGTGAATTTGTGTGTGGTAGAAAAGATTTTCAAGGTCACTCATTTCATTTCAATATACAGTTTCAATATGTAGTTTCTACTTTGCGAGAAAATATAACCATCAAGTCCACTTAACCAGTCTCATGGGAACTTCAATACCCTGGAATAGAACCAACAAATGGTGAAGGGACCTCAGTCAACCTGTCTGCATTATGGGATCTCACTTTTCTCTCAGGAAACCACGGACACTGGGCATGACACACAATAGCCTTCTATGCAGAGAAACTGAGTGAGACCATCAGTGTCAGTATGAATATCAACTCTTGATAAAGCTTAATTTCTTTCCTATTTTTTTAAAGGAAAAATTCTAATATTTTCTTCCTATACCCCAGTGTAACATCTTACGTACCCCTACTCAAAAATGTGTAGGCTAGAGAATAAAGGCACAAAAAGACCCAGTTATGAAGCAGTTTTATCTCTGAGATGATTCTGTGGAATTCACCCACAACAGACAGAATATGTTGAGCATAAAGTGAAGCTATGTGAAAGGTAGCTATTTCTGAGGCTGAAATAATCCTTTGGAGAACACACTGCATTTTGTTAAGTTGTCAACCAATAGATTTCTGTGTCTCCTTGTATGTTGTGCTGTGACTATCTTCTAAATACCACATTCCACCGTCAGCTTGATACTTAAAACCACCTGGCCTCACTCCACCGCCATCCATTATGTTGCATTGTTTTACAAGAAATGTGACTTCTCTGGCAGTAGACATGTTGATTCCAAGGAAACTGTTTTTTTACATTTTACTGTATGGATTTTTAAAATATATTTATCCTAGACACAGAAGATGTAACCTTGAAACAACTGAACTTATTCAAACAGCTAATAGATTTATACATGCTGCTCCATTTTCTCAAGATGAATTCATTTTAAATATTTAAAAAAATAAAGTTTAAAATTCCATCTTTTTTGGCTCAGATGCTTGCAGGGGCGTTGGCTCATGATGCTTTCTCATTCGGGATCATCTTCTGTTGCTAAGAGACTTGCATAAGCTTAGGGATGACTTAAGATCATTGGTAGAAAATATACTCAGAAGCTAATCTACGAGTGGCCATTTTTATACAAAGAATCTTGATCAGATAGACTTTCAAAGAGAAGGTATCTTCCTTTTCTTTTGAGAACAGCGGGAGCTCAAGCCTGAAATTTAAGCATAATACATCACTACCATGGTCAATTTGATTCAGTATTCAGGGTGACATTGACACTCTTAGAGCCTGAATTTTCCTTCTACATCCCAAATATTTGCCCTAATACAGAATGAATAAGAAAGTTCAAATTCTTAACTATTGCACATATTTACACGTGCTGAGTATATTAGTTATCTATTGCTGCATAATAAATTACCACATATATTTGTAGCTTAAAACAACACACATTTATTATCTCACAGTTTCTGTAGATTAGGAATCTGAGCATAGCTTAGCTGGGTCCTCTGCCTCAGATGCCCTATGAGGTGGCAATCAAGATGTCAGAGAGGGCTAGAGTCTCATCTCAAAACTCAACTAGGGAAGGATCCACTTCCAAGCTCACTTCATGATTGTGGACAGAATTCAGCTCCTTTTGGCTTGTTGGACTGTGAATCCAAGTTCCTTGTTGGCTGTTAGCCAGAGGTCATCCTCAGTTCCTTGCTACATGGGCCTCCTATACAAGGCAGCTTGCTTCAACAAAGCAAGCAAAGGGAAGTGTCTGGATAGCAAGATGGAGTTTACAATCTCTTATAACCTAATCACAGAAGTGACATCTCCTCATAGTTGAGAAAGTTTACTGAAGCAAGTTACTCAAGGGAAGGGGATAACACAAAGCCATGGGTACAAAGAGGTAGAAATATTTAGGGGCTATCTTAGAAGCTACCTACCACACTGAGACACAAGATGCCTCTCCCTTTCATTATGACCACTTTTGGCCTTCTCATCTGTAGATAACACATGTAGGATATGCACATAATAATTTTAAAAAAACCTTTTCTGCTTACAAGTAATAATGTACCAGTGAATTCAGCCAGATTCAGGTCAAAAGAAGATTGACAGAAAAGGCTTTAGACCAAGTGTTTTAATTTTGCAACTCCTGATATCAATACATGTTTTTCTTTCGTGATTTATAATGTCTACCACTAGTAGATTCAGAATATATTTTTCTTCAATTTTAAAGTAACAAACTAAAAATGGACTATAACATTTTTCAAACAATTAGTGCCAAATGATAGTCACAGGTAAAGAAGGTCTCTCTAGCCTCCATTAGCAAACTTCAAGACTAAATGTATTAGGATCACTGGCTCGTTTGGGGTTTCTCCAATAAGGAGACTTTACTCACGTATCTAAGTGTAGGCATTTTTAGCAAGGAGGCAATGTCAGGAAACACCAGTAGGGAAGTGGGGAAATGAAAATGGAAGCGAAGGCAGCCAATAAAGAATGTGTTTTTAAGCTAGTTACCATTGTGGCAACTGGAAGTCAGTTTCAGTGGGGAACCATGGGAAACAATAAAGAATACACCTCAGAGCTATTCCAACTAAGGATGAGAAAGCTGGGGCATTTTCAGTAAGTCCCCTACATACGAACCTTCAAGTTGCAAACTTTCAAAGATACAAACGTGCATCCTCGTGTCCAATCATGTAAGTTAGTTCATGTGTCTGACATACATTGTCACGTGGGTGCATCCCCTAAAAGTGGTTGTGCTTTTTTGTACTTTACTGTCCAGAACTGTTGCTGTGCAACACGAGGAGCTTACTAATGAAGACCTAATGGAATTGGAAGCCTAGAGAAAGGATGAAGAGAGACAAGAGGAAGAAGAAGTAACTGAAGAACTGAAGAGATTCACGATGCAGGAAATGGCAAGGGGATTTTTTTTTATTTGAGGAGGCACTGTTAGTTTTTGAGCCACAGGACCCGAGCGTAGAATGGTACACGAAAGTTGCAGCAGCCATTCAGAATGCAATTCAGTGCTACCGTGTCACCTATGACAAGAAAAGAGGCTAGATAGAACTGAATCCAGCTAGGAACCAGAACCTGTGACATCAACGTCAGGCGTGAGTGAAATTGCAGCTTACCCTCCGTCCCCTATTGCTGACGATCCTTCAGCTCTCCCATCTCCCACCTCCTCTCCCTCCTCCAGTCAGTAACTCTTCTTGCCTGTTCACTCGATGCCAGCCCCTGGATGCCAGCTGTTGTACTGTACTACTGTACTTTTCAAGGTGCTGTACTGTAAGATTAAAAAGGTTTTCTTTATTTTTTGTGTTTGTTCATTCGTTATGTATTATTTGTGTGAAAAGTATAATAAACCTATTACAGTATAGTACTATATAGCCAATTGTGTTAGTTGGGTACCTAGGCTAACTTTGTCCGACTAATGAACAAATTGGACTTATGAACGTGCTCTCAGAACGGAACTCGTTCATATGTAGGGGACTTACTGTATTCACTAACTTTCCATTGTCATTGGTTGAAGCCTGCTTCCGGAAGCATTAACTCTCTGGCAATTTATGCTTACTATGTGTGAGAGCTGAGCATGTTCCCCTAACCAAAGGGGTAAAAAAGCCCTCTGGCAGAATCACAGGTGTTCACAGTGAGCAGCCTTCCACATGTAGAGGTGAGTGTGGAAGAAATACAGATGGTGCACCCATAACATTGCTACAATCGCGGTAACTAAAGAGCTGCTGAGAGACCACCCAGGCCTTTCCCTGCTTTCATTAAAGGTTGTACCTAAAAACACCCCTAAGGAGACAAGCAGTTCTTATTTCATCTCAGGTTACATCACACATTCCTGACTATGGGAAGCAAGTGGTGAGATAAAAGGAAGATTTGAAATGTACAGGAAGCACTGAAACTCTCCCAAAAGAGTCTGTGTGCCCCCCCCCCCAAAGAAAACAATGGTTCTAATTAGCAACCACTCTAATGCTTTATTGATTCTTGGATTGGGCAGCCTCCTGGAAGATCACTGATCATCTGACAGCCTACAAAGTACCCTTGGAAGTAGTGATAGGCCACAGAAGCCTCAAGGTACCATGGGAGGTTGAGACAGATCACATCAGTTCCTAAGTAACCTAAGAGGTAGTAATGGGCCACTTTAGCACCCCAACAAATCCTAGGAGGTAGTGGTGGGCCACATCAGCCCCAAAGTACCCCGAGGTTTGGGGATGGCTCACATAAGATCCAAGATAAAAGGATATCTGATTTTCTAACTTTAAGACCCCTTTCACAGACAGAACACACTGAAAAATGTAATCAGCAGCAGGCACACTCTGTGTCATGCATTTTTTCCCCAGCCATTTAAATGGAAACTGACCTCAAGTTATAACTGAACTAAGATTCCTAAACAAAACTGAGCTTTCTCCAAATTTAAATTGAATCACATTTGAAGTCACTGGTAAAATGATTAATAGCTCCCCAAAGGCAGAGTCTTATTTTAGTTTCCCTTTGTACCTCTAGTCCAGTCTTTGGGATAATAAATAGGTATCAAATAAATAGAAAAATGCCTTAGTTTAATTTTCCTTTAGGGCAGAAACTATCAGTAAGCACCTCTTTGGAATCAAAGCAGTGCGCTGTCTATTTTCAAATACATATGGAAACAAAGAGTTAAATAAAGTGAAACAGATTTGCTTACTGCGGGAATTCTCAGAGCCTTTAATATGCCAAGCTGAATTGTAAGTCACCAGGTTAGGGAGAGGGCATATGCAGCATTCCCTGAACCTATTTAACCTCTAAACTCTTTTTCTCTTCCATAAAGCATTTCAAACTCCCAAAGAATTTTGAGACACTCTAACTCTTAAAGGTGGCTTAATGATTGAAAATCATAAATATAGGAAAACTGAATTGTTATTGGGGGGAGGATTTCAGGGGAAGGGTGTGGCTGAGATAAGAGAAGAGTGATGGGAGCATAATGACTTAGGGTCCCACATTAATTGATTGTGGCCACTGATAAAAATTAAATGTCATAACACAAGACAAAGAGTACCATAAGGGTCCTAAGGTAGTTTCCGCAATGATGACACATCCTTGCTGGCAATTAGATCTTCTTCAACTTTGAACCCCATAACCAGTACTACCTTTAGACCTGGGCAACCAGGGCTCCTTATCTGGGCCCCTCACCTACGGGAAGGCCCACAGGTTAGACTTTAATGTTTAGAAGACCCTGCTCTAGATTTCCTCCAGCTGAGTCCTCCACATGAGGCAAGTAAAGCATAGAGTCAAGAGGATGTATCCACTCAAAGCCCACAGCCCCTCTTCTAGGTCAAGCTCTGGATCTCAGGACCCTGAAATTCCCTGCTCAGAGGGACTCAGGCCATTTCCAGGACCCATGCAAGCCTGTCCCTGGGTCCATCCTCCTGAAAGTAGACTGTGCTAAGGGGTGGCTGGTGATTGGGGTGCAGGAGTAGATGGAGCTTAGTCACTTGGGCTAGAATAATGGTTCAGGACAAAGCCAGGGGTGGAAAGAAAAGAGGCAGGCACTGCACTGCTAGGGTCTTCACTGATACTCTTGCCTCAAGCCCTGCAAATGTTAGGGGCATGCCTACACTTGTGAGTGCAGTTTTCCCGTACATGAGCCCATATGGGGAGACAATGACAATGCTGCAAAAATTGATATTTATTCCAGTAAAATTACTTGTGACTTCCTCATCATTTGCAGTTATAAATTATCAGATAACAGTGGCATTTCCAAGAGTTATCTCTAACATCTTACTGTACTTCCTGTCCTCACATTTTGCAAGCATGTATAATAGATACACTCTGATATGTGGCCATTTCAATTATATGTGTCACAACCAAGAAGACATTTTAAAAGGCCTCTGAAGAAACAATATGTGTCACAAAAGTGCACTTGCATCAATTCACAAGGAATCATTGAAGAATCAAACAGACTGCCTCAGCCAATAGACCCTATTGTGATGACAGGAAATGTCATGGCTCTGCCCAGTGGGTGACCTTCTAGCCCATATTCAATCTGAAGACTGAAAACTGGGGGTGTCAAGAGCATAAAAACCTCTGATGGGTCTGCAACATTGGGAACTGAGAAACAGTAGGCAGAGATTCTTCAGGGAGGAAGACAGCCACTGAGCCAGGCAAACAGAGGAGCCATTCCTAAATAACAAGTGACTCAGACTAGCAGAGAACATTAGAAGAAATATTTTCCATATTTTCTTAATTTTATTTTACCTTTTTGTTTTATTTTATTTTATTGTGTTAAGAACACTTAACATGAGACCTACCCTTTTAACAATTTTTAAAGTATATAATACATTGTTAACTATAGGTACAATGTACAGCAAATCTTTAGAATGTATTCTTCTTGCTTGATTGAAATTTTATGCCCACTGATTAGTAACTCGCATTTCTTCCTCCCCCCAGCCCCTGACAACCACCATCCCACTCTTTGATTCTATGGATTTGAGTATTTTATATATTCATATAAGTGGCATCATGTAGAAGTTGTCTTTCTATGACTGGTTTATTTCACTTAGCATAATGTCCTCAAGGTTGTCTCATATTGCAGAATTTCCTTCCTTTTTAAGGCTGAATAGTATTCCATTGTATGTATATACCACATTTTCTTTATCCACTTAACTGTCAATGAGCATTTAGGTTGTTTCCACCTCTTGACTATTGTGAATAGTGCTGCAATGAACATAGGAGTGCTAATATCTCTGAAATCTTGATTTCAATTCTTTTGGGTAAATACCCAGAAGTGGGGTAGCTGGATCATATGGAAGTTTTATTTTTAATTTTTAGAGGAACCTCCACACTATTACCTATAGCAGCTACACCATTTTGCATCCCCACTAACAGTGCGCAAATGTTTCAATTTATTCACATCCTTGCCAACTCTTGTTATCTGCTGTTTTTTTGATAGTAGCCATCTTGACAGGTATGAGGTGATGATATCTCTTCGCGGTTGTGATTTATACTTCCTTGATGATTAGTGACGTTGAGTATCTTTTCATATATCTGTTGGCCATTTGTATGTTTTCTTCAGATAAATGTCTATTCAAATCCTTAGCCCATTTTTTAATCAGGCTATTAGTTTTTGTTTTGTTTTCTTTTGTTTTGTTTTACTATGGAATTGAAGAAGTTCCTTATATATTTTGGAGATTAACCCCTTATCAGATAGATGGTTTGCAAATATTTTCTCCCATTCCAAATATTGCCTTTTCACTCTGCTAATTTTTTCCTTTGCTGTGTAGAAGCTGTTTAGTTTGATATAGTCTCACTTGTCTATTTTTCCTTTTGTGGCCCATAAAGAAATATCTTAAGATAAGTAAAGCTGATGCTGCTTCATGAACCACCCTGTGAGAAGCACTGTGTTAAAAATTCCAGATCCCTCAAATCCTACCTCAGATACAGGGGAGCAGAGTCACAGGGAAGAAGCCCAGGACCTGATTTTTTAGCAAACATCCCTGGTGATTGTTCTGGTCTAAATACACTACACCTTTTATGTGTACTAAAATTCATGCTCTTTTCTCTGTTGAGGAGCTCCTCAGACACTGAAGGGAGCAGTATTCTCAAAATCCTGATTATCTGGTTCCCCAACACAGAGAAGATTAGAAGCTATCTACTGTGTGGTGTAGAAGCAGGTTTATTTGTTCATTTGATTTTGTTTTTAAGCTATAATGTGAGATTTTGTTTTGTTTGCAGAAAATGATTTGCTATCAAATGAAGGACTTTAATATAAATATTTTATTTATTAAAGTTACAAACTCCAAGCCTAGCTTTTCCTCAAGCTTTTGAGTTCAACCTACAAATCTTATTATTCTATTTATAATCTAGTAAAGTTTAATGATCTCTTATACAAATGCCTTTGACTGATAATTGGTCCCATTTAACTAAGATCTTTATAAATTGAATAATTCAGTTTACTTTTTAAGCCCCTTAAATATTTGACTAACAAATAAAACATTCACAGCATTTAATTAATTCCAATAAACATAATTAAACTTAAAAGTATAGTGAATCTTAAAGTTCTCTTAAATGTCCAAACATGTCAGTATAATGTCCTTAAAACTAGGGACAGGGCTTCCCTGGTGGCACAGTGGTTGAGAGTCCACCTGCCGATGCTGGGGACACGGGTTCGTGCCCCGGTCCGGGAAGATCCCACATGCCGCGGAGCGGCTGGGCCCGTGAGCCATGGCCGCTGACCCTGCGCGTCCGGCGCCTGTGCTCCACAACAGGAGAGGCCACAACAGTGAGAGGCCTGCGTACCGCAAAAACAACAACAACAACAACAAAAAAAACTAGGGACAAAGCCTTAAGAAATTATTACGGATGTCTTTTTAAAATCTGTAAGAGTTATGTTGAGAAAGATGGAAAATGCAAGATTCAGTCAAGTTCAAAGTATTTAAAACTAAACATAAAGACTTTTAAGTATCTTGAGGTATTAAAATTAAAAATCCCATTCTGTGAAGGAGCAGCCTGAGGTTACAGGATTCTGTGAGTGGATGGAAGAATTTGGCAATATTTAGGCACAAACCAGGAACATGGGCTATGAGACTGTGATGATTAATTTTATGTGTCAACTTGACTGGATCATGGGGTGCCCAAATATTTAGCTAAACATTATTTCTGGGTATTTTTATGAGGGTGTTTCTGGATGAGATTAGCATTTGAATCAGTGAAGCAGATTTTCTTCCCAATGTGGGTGGGCATTATCCAATCGTTTAAGGACCTGAATAAAAGAAAAGACAAAAGCAGGGAAAATTCACCCCTTCTCTGCCTGATTGCTGCTGACCTGGGACATTGGATTTCTCCTACATTCAGACTGAGACTTACACCATTGATTCCCCTAATTCTCAGACCTTCAGATTCAGACTGAACTATACCACCACATTTCCTGGGTCTTCAGCTTGCAAATGGCAGATTGTGGGATTTCTCAGCTTCCATAACTGCATGAGCCAATTCCTCATTATCTATCTATCTATCTATCTATCTATCTATCTATCTATCCATCTATCTCCTGTCAGTTCTATTTCTCTGGAGAATCCTGACGAATACAAAGATCATCCCTTTTTAATCTCTAGTCTGTGTATAGTACAAGACACTATGAGTATAAAAAGGGACCTCAGGCTGGCAGTTGGGATTAGGAAAACATTGCTGTCCGGCTGCTGCTTCAGACCTTGCAGCCCAGCTGATATCTCTGGACACTGTGTATTATCAACTGTCAAAGAATATTTGGGATGGTGTAATAGGGCAATAAACAAACACCCAAATCTCAGTTGCTTAGCACAACATAAGTTTATTTCTCTCTCATGGAAAGTCCAATGCAGATGTTCTTGGCCTAGGGCTTTCCTCTAAGCAGAGACTCAAAGATCCAGGCTCATTTAATCTTGTGGGCCTTCCAGCTTCGACACATGGCCTCCAAGGTCACCATGGAAGAAGAAAAGATACAGCTTGGACAAAGCACACCAGCTTTAATTCGATGACCTGAAGTGTCTCAACACCTCCGCTCACAATCCATCAGCAAGAACTAAGCACATAGCACCTCCAGATGAGGGACAGCTGGGAAATGTGGTCTAGCCATGTGCTCGAAGAAATGGGTTTGGTGAGCATCTGGCCAGTCTCTGCCAGAAATAGCATAAGTGTTTCTTTAGGGAGTATATTAGCTTTCTAGGGCTGCCATAACAAATTACCACAAACCAGGGGCTTATAACAACAGATATTTATTTCTTCACAGTTCTGGAGGCTGGAAGTCTGAAATCAAGATAGCAGGGACATGCTCTTTCTGAAGGTTCTAGGGAAGAATCCTTCTTTGCTTCTCCCAGCTTTTGGTGGTTGCCAGCAATCCTTGCCATTCCTTGGTTTTTAGCTACATTACTCCAATTTCTGCCTCATCTTCACTTGGCCATCTTCCCTGTGTGTGTATGCATGTCTCCAAATCTCCCTCTCCTTATAAGGACACGAGTCATCAGATTTAGGGACCACCTTAATCCCATATGACCTCCTCTTAACTTGATTACATCTGCTAAGAACTTATTTCCAGATAAGGTCACATTCACAGGTACCAGGGGTTAGGGCCTCAATGCATTCAACATATTGCAGGGAACACAATTCAATCCACTACAGAGGGAACGTTAGTTTTTCATTACACCATTTCTGTGGATCAGGAGGTCAGGCATGGGCTAGTTCAGGGTCTTACCAGGCTGAAATCTAGGGCACTGGTTCTCATCTAAAGCTCAGAGTCCTCTTCCAAATTTACTGGTTGCTGGCATAATTGAATTGCTTGTGGTTTTAGGACTGAGGTCCCAGGTTTTTTGTTGTCCATTGGCCAGAGCTGATCTACATCTTCAAAGTCAGCAGGAGCACATTTCTCTGATGCTTCTCCTTCTTTGAAAGGCTCACTGGTTAAGGCAGGTCCACCCAGGAATCTGTTTTGATTAGCTCAAAGTCAATTGATTAGTAACCTAATTACAGGAATGATATCATATTTGCAAGTTCCAGCCACACTCAAGGGGAGGAGAGTATACAAGGGTGTGGGTCATTGGGGGATCATCTTAGAATTCTGCCTACCACAGAGATAGAGTTCTTTTAAGCCCAGGAAAGTTTAGAACTAAAACATAAATCTTTAAGAGTTATGTGTTTTGATTTTTTGCGGTAAGGAATCTGCACTTATTTGGCATTTGTGTACTTGCAATGTTTAAAGAAATGTGTCTAACTGGTCTAACAAGTCAGCCTTATAATTCCCATCTAAAATTATAACTGTACAATGGATTTAGGCAGATGCATTAAGTTGAAACATTCTAGTATCTTCAAATTTAAGAGAATTTTAGATTGAATCTTCTCACAGTTACTATACCAGGATTCCATGTCTGTGCTCTTTATATGGCTGAGGTTTTGTGAGTTCAAGGGGCACCATTTCTGACTTCTATCTGCTCAGAGAAATTTGTAATCTTCACTGAGGTTGTAGCTAACTTCCTCAGCCTTGATTAGATTCTTAATTTTTAAAACTGTCTTTATCTTAATGTCTGGCATCTACTTCCTGGGCATGTAAGATAAATGAGTTACTCTAGGAGTAATTTAATACGACCATAGCAAATAGCCAACATGTATCACTGTAAAGTATTTTACTGCATCATTTCCTGCCCAACATCACAAACTCCCAAAATATACCCATGCCAATTACAAAAACAAATGATAGTCAGTTTCATACTATTAGTAACACATCTTAGATTGACAGGCAGTAGAGAAAGAGGGACCCACCTCCCACAGACTCATCCACCTGTTGAGCATGGTGACACATTTCCTTCACTCCAGCTCCAACTCAGCTAATAACATTTCTGTAGGAGCAATCAGTTAGGAGTTACTTGTTGACACCAGGACAGAGACTGGGGTGAGGCAATTGAGGCACCCAGGGTGCAGGATATAAGGCAACACTTACTCAGGCATGTGTTAAAGAAGGTGCTGGAACGTCTTTGCCGTGCAAGCACAGGGTCAGCACCTGAGAGTGTGTGCCACCTTACATCTTGTACCCTGGGTTCCTTGCTTGCCTCACCCTAGTCCTGGCCCTATTGGACACCTCAAAAGCCCTCTGGCGTGACCCTGCTTATGAAGGCTTTTCAAATGATCAAGAAAAGAGCACCCTCTTTCTTCCAGTGAAGGCTCCTCCTGGAGCTGGCTTTCTTTCCAGGTGAGGCCACACCTGAAAGATTCCACTTATTTTGACCTTGTTGCCTTACCCCTTCTTTCAGAGCATCACCACCTGGCCAAATTCTCTCTGACCAGTCTCATATCTACCGTAGCAAACCCATTACAAAACTGCTTAAAAATTACCTTTGTGACACATTCATTTTTTAAAAAATCAGAAAATTCTGATGCACAAAAATATCAACAATAACATCAAATATCACCCTTAACCTTGCCACCCAGAAATAACTATCCTTTGTATTTTGGAGAATGACCTTTCAGTCTTTATGCATATAGCTTTAATACAATCACAACCTCACACTGTACATATTTATTTCAGTCCCTTTTTTTAACTTCTCATATCACCATTTTCCATTAAAAAAGTCTTCTGCAACATTGTTGTAAAGGGTTGCTTAATACTCCATTGTGTGACCTATATCTTAATTTATTAATTCAATTTCATATTGTCGAACATTTAGATTGTTTCCAATTTTTTGTATTATAAATATCACTGTTATGAGCATCCTCAAAACTAGATTTTATTCTCATCCTGAGTTATGTCCTTTGGATACAGTTCTAATTATGGAAGCACACTTCGAACAACAAATCATTGAAGGTTTTTTGTACATATTGCCAAGTTTCCCTCCAGGAAGTTTATACCAATTTTGATCTTGTTTTTTTGGCTACTAACAGCTCAAGCAGGAAAATAGCAGCCACCATTTGTGGAAAGGTCAACTTCTTTTTACTTTACATACATTATCTCATTAAGTCTTCAAACAGTCCTAAAGTTAAGTGGAATTATCCCCATGTGATGGCTAATTGTATGTCAACTTGACTGGACGACAGTGCCCAGATATTCAGTCAAACATTATACTAGATGTTTCTGTGAAGGTGTTTTTTGGATGACATTGACATTTAAATTGGTCGACTTTGAGTAGGGGGAATTGCCTTCCACAGGGTGGGTGGGCCTCATCCAAACAGTAGAAGGCCTGAATAGAACAAAAATTGACCTTCTCTGAGCAAGAAGGAATTCTACCAGTAGACACTTTTTGGACTTGAACTGCAACTCTTCCCTGGATCTCCAGCCTGCTGGCCTACTCCACTGATTTTTGAACTTACCAAGTATTCATAATCACGTAAGCCAATTCCCTAGAGTACATCTCTCTCTCTCTCTTTCTTTCTGTGTGTGTATACATATACACAGTGTTGGTTCTGTTTCTTTAGAGAACCCTGACTAATACACCCTATTTGGCAGATAAGAAATCCAAGGCTCAGAGAGGTTAATGCTCCCAGGTTAACACAGACGGAAAACAGTAACACCAGTATTCAAATACAGTTTACATCAGACCATGGGCCCATCATATGTCATACTTGGACATTCCCCATCACTGTGGAGAAGTTTGGCTAACTTCCCAGTACCTGCCAATAGCAGTAAGTAGTCCAGGAACCCCTTCACAGTAGAACATCCTAAAGAGGCAAACTCACTCACACCAGAGCAGCTACCTAACCCAGTCTCTCCTACCACCGTTAAAAGGAGAAGACCTTCCAGTCAACTTATGTTGCAGTTCTTTGATGAAGAGACCAGAGGCTTCTGTCAGTAGTACCTGCTAAAAATCAGTGGCCATATCATTGCTGTCTGTTTTACAGCCCTCAAATGCAATGTGTTAGGCTCAGACTTTCTCCCAATTTCTACGATTTCAGGGTCACCTACATGATGGAGCTGAAGAGCACAACCTCTTTTGATGGCCTTCTTTTGAATCAAAATGTGAAACCAGATTTGAACAGAGATGAGTAAATGAAGAAAACTAGCAGATTTTTTTCTTGTCCCTTCCTTTTCCAGCAACTAGGGAGCCACCGTGTCTGAAATGAAAACATATGAAAAAAAAAATCCCTGAAAGGAACATTCTCTTGCCCCAATACTCTAACTTCTTGCAGTTCAATTATGTGCTAACATTAAATAAAGATGACGGACCTGAGCAAGCTGCTCACAGACTGTCACTTTTTTCTCACTGATTTTAGGAGAGTCCCAGAGACCCTTAGGCACAGTTGCTGAGAAATTCAAATCTTAACTACAAATTGTGTGTTACAATTGGCAGATGGGAAAGCTAGAATGTTATTCTATTTCAGGAAATGAGGCTCCAGCTTTGGGTTTCATGCAAAGGGTGCTGGCTGCTGTTTTTGGCATTCAGACTGAAGCTCAACTCTACACCCAGAACCATGATGTTGGTGCTCAGTTGGCAGGATGGTCCAGAAGTCATACACAAGGATGAATGTGTATGACTCCATATAAAAAAGAAGATCATGGAAACTACCTCAATTTAAGCCTTCCCTATGTGAAGGTGATGCAACTAACTGTATGCTACCTAAAAATTGAAATGTCCCACCCAGCCCAAGATCTAACAAGATGACCCCTTCACACCCAGGGAGCCCTTAATAGCTTTGGTGAATGGAGTTCCAACAACTTTTAGCTGTCTCCAATTCTGCCTCAGTCAAATAGACACAACTTTAGTTTGCTTAAAGGGAAAACAAACACAGAATGGAAAATTTCAACAGTAAGAATAACAACCTCAACAAACCGGGTATAGAAGGAACATACCTCAACATAATAAAGGGCATATATGACAAGTCCACAGCTAACATCATACTCAGTGATGAAAGATTGAAAGCTTCTCCTCTAAGGTGAGGAACAATACAAGGGTCGGTGCCCATTCTCACCATTCTTATTCAACATAGTACTGGAAGAGTACTCCCAGCTAGAGTAATTAGGCAAGAGAAAAAGGTATCCAAATTAGAATGGAAGAAGTAAAATTATCATTATTTGCAGATGATATGATCTTATATAGAGAAAATCCTAAAAACTCAACCCCAAAACTGTTGGAACTAATCAACAGATTCAATAAATTTGCAGGATATAAAATCAACATACAGAATTGACTTGTTTGGACTTCCTGGTGGCACAGTGGTTAAGAATCTGCCTGCCAATGCAGGGGACACGGGTTCAAGCCCTGGGCTGGGAAGATCTCACATGCCACAGAGCAACTAAGTCTGCGTTCCACAACTGCTGAGCCTGTGCTCTAGAGCCCGCGAGCCACAACTACTGAGCCCACGTGCCACAACTACTGAAGCCCACGTGTCTAGAGCCCATGCTCCGCAACGAGAGAAGCCACTGCAATGAGAAGACTGCACTCTGCAACGAAAAGTAGCTCCCGCTCTCTACAACTAGAGAAAGCCCGTGTGCAGCAACGAAGACCCAACGCAGCCAAAAATAAACTAATTAATTAATTTTAAAAAGAGAATTGAGTTGTTTTTCTATACACTGACAATTAAACATTTGAAAAAGAAATAAAGAAATCTATCCCATTCACAACACCCTCTGAAACAATCAAATACTTTGGAATAAATTTAACCAAGCAAGTGAAAGAGTTGTACAATGAAGACTACAAGACTCTGATTAAAGTTAAGTCTGTGTTCATGGATCAGAAGAATCAATATTGTTAAAATGTCCATACTGCTCAAAGCCATCTATAGAATCAATGCAATCTCTATAAGAATTCCAATGACATTTTTCACAGAAATAGAAAAACAACCTGAAAATTTGTATGGAACCACAAAAGACCCTAAATAGCCAAAAGAAAGAAGAGCAAAGCTGGAGATATCACACTTCTGATTTCAAAGTGATTTTATAAAGCTGTAATAAAATAGTATGTTATGGGCATGAAAACAGACACATATCAATGGAATAAAGTAGAGAGCCCAGAAATAAACTCCCACATATCAGGTCAACTAATATATGACAAGGGAGCCAAGAAAGGGGAAAGAATAGTCTCCACAGTAAATGGTGTCAGAAAACTATAACCACATGCAGAAAAATGAAACTGGGCCTCTTTTTCACAAAATTTATCACATAAAAATTATCTTGAAACAGATTAAAGACTTAATCGTAAAGTTTAAACATACCATAAAACTCCTAGAAGAAAACATAGGAAAGAATCTCCCTGACATTGGTCTTAACAATGATCTTTTTGGATATGACACCAAAAGCACAAGCAATAAAAGCAAATAATCAACAACGGGGACTACATCAACATCAAAAGCTTCCGCACAGCAAAAGAAACAACCAGCAAAATGAAAAGGAAACCTGCAGAATGAAAGAAATATTTGCAAAACCATATATGGGATAATGGGTTAATATATAAAATATATATAAAAAACTCATACAACTCAATAACAGAAAACCCCAAACAATCCATTTTTTAAATGGGCAGAGGTACTAAGTAGACATTTTTCCAAAGAAGACATCCAAATGGCCAACATGTACACGAGAAGATGTTCAACATCACTAATTATCAGGGAAATGGCAAATCAAAACACAATGAGATATCACCTCACACCTGTTAGAATGGTTATCATCAAGATGACAAGAGATAACAAATGTTGGTGAGGATGTGGATAGAAGGGAACACTTGTGCACTGTTGGTGGGAATGTAAATTTGTACAGCCACTATGGAAGGTGGTACAGAGGTTCCTCAAAATTTTTTTAAAAAGAACTACCATATGATCCAACAATTCCATTTCTGGGTATAAATCCAAAGGCAATGAAAACAGGATATTGAAAAGATATCTGTACTCCCATGTTATTGCAGCATTATTCACAATAGCTAAGATATAGAAACAACCTAAGTGTCTGGTGGTGGATGAATGGATGAAAGAAGCTGTGAATGCATGAATGGATAAAGAAGATGTGCAATGCATGCATATACATATGTATGTATATATAATATATATTTGCAAAATGGGATCTTAAGAAAGAAGGAAATCCTGCCATTTGCAACAACATGGCTGGACCTTGAGGGCACTATGCTAAATGAGATCAGTGAAACAGAGAAAGACAAATACTGTATTATCTCACTTATATGTGGAATCCAGAAAGCCAAACTCATAAAAACAGAGAGTAGAATGGTGGTTACCAGGGGCTTGGGGGGTGGGGGAATTGCGGAGATGTTTAAGAGTACAAACTTACAACTAGTAGATAAATTAGTTCTGGAGAGCTAATGCACAGCATAATGATTATAGTCAACAATTTGTATTGTAAACTATAAAGTTGCTTAAAGACTTGATCCTAATTGTTTTCACCACAAAAAAAGAAATAAATGATAACTATGTGATGGGATAGAGGTGTTCGCTAATGCGTTAGTGGTAATTGCAGTGCAATATGTAAATTATTAAATCAACACATTGTACATCTTAAACTTACACAATGTCTTATGTCAGTTATATCTCAATTAAAAAAACAATAGGAGTAATAGAAGCCTATATATACTACAAGCTTAATGTGAACAGGGTACTCTAAATGCTTTCATGTATAATTAACTTTTACAACAATAACTCAGTGAAATAGTTAAGATTCTTCTCACTATTTTACATATGAGGGAATAGATTTAGAAAGATCAGTGACTTGCCCAGGTCCTCATAACAGGTAAGTGAAGGATAAAGGCCTTCTGTCTTAAACCCTGCACTAAACTGCTAAATACAGAAAGATAAATACTGTATGATCTCATTCACGTGTGGAATCTACAAAAAAACTGAGCTCATAGATTCAGAGAACAGATTGGTGGTCACCAGAGGTGCAGGGTGCGGCTGTGGGGAAAGTGGGTGAACATGGTCAAAAGGTACAAATTTCCAATTATAAGATGAATAATTTCTGGGAATGTAATTCACGGCCTGATGACTACAGTTAACAATACTGTATTGTGTATTTGAAAGTTGCTAAGAGAGTATATTTTAAAAGTTCTCACCACAAAAAAAAACACGTAAACATGTAAGGTGATGGATGTGCTAACTATCCTTATTGTGGGGATCATGTAACTATATATATGTATACCAAATCATTACATTGTACACCTTAAGCTCACACAGTGTTATATGTTAACTATATTTCAACAAAGCTGTAAATAAATAAATAAATAAATGTCTTCTGAAATTAAAAAAGTAACATGTAGCAGTACATATAACAAGAATATATAAAATACAGCAATTAATAAGCGTAAAACGTTATGCTGAATCTCGTAAAGTCAAATTGCATGTAGAAACTACCGGAAGTTCTGAAACTGAAAACTGAAAAAGTATGTGAAAGACAAATGGGAAGTTTCTAAGAACTCAGAGGGAAAATTCAAATTTTCAACTCACATCTGCTAAAGTGAGGTTTTTGCTTCCTTCGGTTGCCCATTGAGAAAACTGCATACTTCTTGTTTCGGCAAGGCATATGGGTTAAGGGAAAGAGCAGGTAACAAGTACTTTCTGAGAGCTTCTTGCCTGCCCGGAAGGTTGCACACACTCCCTCTGGTAGACCTCACAAATATGAGTCAAAGTATTATTGTTTCTGGTTTACGGAGGAAGTCACTGAGGCTGAGGGAGGCTCAGTGCTGGGTCCCGGTACCCATGATAGATAGGAAGACATATACCCTGAGAAAACCATAACTCAAAAAGTGTCATGTACCACAATGTTTATTGCAGCTCTATTTACAATAGCCCAGAGATGGAAGCAACTTCCATCTAGTTCCAAAGCCCATGTATTCTACTTGCTTGGCCAAGTCTGTACAATAGTTTCTTTGCTCCAAGAAAGAAAACTTCACTTGTAGACATATTTGCTACCAACTTTCTACCCTTCCTCCTGTCTTTCAAGGGTTCTCACAGTCCCCTTCTCATCCCCTCTCATTTTCTGTGCCCCATGTGTCCATATTCTTTTCCTGAGGTAGCAACCACACATCAGTTTCCTCTGAGGGAAGTTTTAGCCTTAAATGTGGGAGCATGATATGGAGGCAAAGTAGAAAATCTCAGCGATCAAGATTTGGGGAGTGAGGGGGGAAAATGGAAATCCAGTGGCTTCTGACAAGTACTCCCCACAGCCACACGTGTAGATGACAAAACCTGTTGCAGCAACTGAGACTTTGCTCAGTGAAAATAAGAAAGGGATTTAGAAAACTCTATCCTCAACCAACCCTTTTCCCCTAGAAATTTTCTTAAATGAATTCCTTGATATGACAGTGGGGGAAACACACCATTCCTGTTTATCTAAATGCCATTGAAACGCTAAGGCGCTCATAGCCAGGCCTTTAATACAGGGTCCCCAAAACACACACTACCCACCCCAGGAGCTTCTCTGTGTGTTTTCTTACCAGCTGATGCCAATTATCCTGAGGGCACCTGACCAGGGAATTCTTTTCAGAAATGCGCCTGATGTCTTTGACACCTGACCAGGGAATTCTTTTTAGAAATGTGCCTGTGTCTTTGACACAAGCAAAATATGCTTGTCTTTCACTGAGTTCTGTGCAAGGCCATGCTGAGACTTGAATGACTCTCTATAGAGATGGGATAGGGCCAAATGAAGAGTCCTTGAGCCAGAGGTGGGGGGTGGGTTTGAACCAGGAAAATCTTGCCTCCTATTTCTACTCCAGCTATGTATGGAAGACATCTAAGTCAGTATCATAGAGCAGTGACTAATTCATCAAACACACCTCTGTAGGCTCAAGGACTGACCATTTTAAAGATCTCTTGTGCAAAATCTGTAATAGCAAGGGAGGCTGGCACCTAAGAACAATCCAGCAAAGCTATCCACCAAGCAATGGAAGAGTTCTGCCTCTTGGTGGACAGGTAAGGGGACCTGCTGGAATATGCTTTGGAGAAGTGTTGCCACAGGCCCAGCACCAAGGCATCACACTGAGTGAGCAGATGGCAGGCCTTCTCCACCTCCACCTGGGAGTCCAATAACCAAAGCATGAGATGCACCATGGAACTAGAGTGACATCTGCCCAGTATAGGGGCTTACCCTGCATTTATGGCCAAGTAGTGGCTCTTTTGCAATTTGCATCACCTTGATATAGTCTAGGTCAGCTGAAGTCAGAGAGAGCAAAGAATTATAAGAGTTGGAAACTCTTTTTTTTTTTTTTTTTTTTTTGCGGTACGCGGGCCTCTCACTGCTGCCGCCTCTCCCGTTGCGGAGCACGGGCTCCAGACGCGCAGGCCCAGCGGCCATGGGTCACGGGCCCAGCCGCTCCGCGGCACGTGGGATCCTCCCGGACTGGGGCACGAACCCGCGTCCCCTGCATCGGCAGGCTGACCCTCAACCACTGCACCACCAGGGAAGCCCTAAAAGTTGGAAACTCTTAAGAACACACACTTAGGGATTCAGCTGTATCAGGGTAGCGATAGCCCCCTCTCAAACTGCTCATTCCGTAAGAGATATCCAGAGTGTTTTGCAAGGTTCTGACACAGATGAGGCACTGCTCCTTTGAAACCACTCGGACAAATGGCTAATAAGTCACATTACATCTGAGTGAGAGTCTGGGTGTGCTGGAACTGGAATATTTCCCCACAATAATTCTGACCATGTCCCTCCATTTGCCATCAGTGATTGCTAGCTTTGGAGGCTGAGCCATAGGAAAAGGAGAAAATGATGTTATGGCAGGATGGGAGAAGCTCCAAGAAAGAATGCTACAGTGACAATAGCCACAAAAAGGAGAAATGGCAGGGATAGACAGAGGCAGACAACCCAAAGAGGGAAAGAAGAATGTCCACAACTTCTTGGTCTGGGGAAAATCAGCCACCTCTAACCTCTAGCCTTTAAAATCAGAGGCAATGGACCCCTTCACTCTGTGTGTGCGTGATGGTGAAGGAAACAACTAACAACCAGTAGTAACTCAAAGAATTCTAAAGGAATAAACATTCAATTTGAAGATATGTTAACAACTCCCAATCTATATGTAAATTAATTTACTTAAATATCTTAAAGTTCCCATTTTGAGAAGCAGAGTCTGAAACAGGAGTTCTTGTGTAAATGATTTTTTGGCAGAATGCTGTTAAGAGAAGGGGGCTGAGAGAAGCAGAATAAAGTGGGAAATGGGGGAGTTAAGAGAGGATGTGGTCTCGGCTGGAGACTAGCTTCAGCGTGGTTGCACACGGAAGCTCTGTAACAATATTTTCCAGAAGTAGATCATTTCAGAATAATAGGCTTAAGTGAGGTAGCAAAGCTGCTTTGTTATGGGGTGACAAGCTGACTCACTGAGCTGACAAAACATGGGACACTCAGAGCAACTCTACAGGAAGATGCTACCAGAACTCTGAAATTTTGAGTAATGAAATTAACACATCAGACTTTAAAAAATAGATCATAAATCAGGAAGAAAGTCTTGGTTGTAACAGGGTTGGCAATAGCTAAAGGAAATGTGATATCCACAGAAAGAGGTAGTCATCTTGGAAACACAGAACCAAAAAAGAGTCAGGGTCAAAGTTGGCAATGTCCATTCAGCACCGTTGGGGGAGAAAAGGTGCCCTGGCCTATGAACATAGCCAACTAGACCCCATAGCAGGTATGTCTCTGTGGTGGAGATGGCTGCATCTAGTTATCAAATCTGATGCTAGCAGTTATTATAACCATCTAGCCACCTCCTCTCTCTCTGTTGCCTTGCCCAGGAGCAGCCTTCTTTTCACATAAGGGCTTTCTCTGGACCTTCCCATCCAGACAGAATTTATTTACCAGTGGAAAAAAAACAGTCCTCAAAATCTTATTATAAATTACACAACAGCATTCTAATTTGTCAGTCTCCTGTGACTTGGGTTAATAACAGTCAGTCTCACAGGGTTTGTTCAACTCTAAATCCAGCCATACATCCTATGCTCTGAGGGCATTATTGTCCAGGTTAGAGGCATGCTAAATAGTGACTTTTGGAAATATGAGCTAATTTGTATGTCTCTGGATTTGTAGGCACAAGGTTTTGACTTTGAATAGGTTGACTCAATTAAGGCCCTACTCCCATCAGGCTCCATCTAAACTTTACCACGATAGCAAGAGTAAAGAAAAGTCTCTTAAAGGGAACCCTCATACACTGTTGGTGGGAATGTAAGTTGCTGCAGGCACTGTGGAAAATAGTATGGAGGTTTCTCAGAAAACTAAAAATAGAATTACCATATGATCCAGCAATCCCACTCCTGGGGATATATCTAGACAAAACTATAATTCAAATAGATACATGCACCCCTATGTTCATAGCAGCACTAGTCACAATATCCAAGACATGGAAACAACCTAAATGTCCATCAACAGATGACTGGATACAGAAGATGTGGTACATATATACAATGGAATACTACTCAGCCATAAAAAAATGAAGCAATGCCATTTGCAGCAACATGGATGCAACTAGAGACTATCATACTAGTGAAGTAAGTCCGACAGAGAAAGACAAATACCATGTGATGTAATATATATGTGGAATCTAAAATATGACACAAATGAACCTATCTATGAAACAGAAACAGAATCAGAGACATAGAGAACAGACCTGTGATTGCTAAGGGAGTCGGGGGGTGACGGATGGACTGGGAGTTTGGGATTAGCAGATGCAAACTGGTATATATAGAATGGATAAACAGCAAGGTCCTACTGTATAGCACAGGGAACTATATTCAGTACCCTATGCTAAACCATAAGGGAAAAGAATATGAAAAAGAATGTGTATATATGTATAACTGAGTCACTTTGCTGTACAGCAGTAATTAACACAACATTGTAAATCAACTATACTTCTATAAAAAAAAAAGAGAAGTCTCTTTACCTTTGTGATAATACCTTGCGAAAAGTGGCTTCCGTTTTTGGTATATTTCTTTAATTTGCAGACAAACTATCGTATCATACTGCCTAGATGTATTACAACTGGACATATTTTACTCAGTCTTCATGAGGAGGGGACAAATGACCAAAATAAAACCTGACTTCATTGACTTTCTCATGCAGGAGCCATTGTGAGCCATCCTGGAGTCAGCTCCCCCTTAGCCTCACACAACAGCATGTTCATTTACAGCCACATCTACTGCACTGCAGGTGCAGGCCCCTAGAAAGCAGGGTCCATGTCTTCTGCACATTTATATCTGCAGGGCTAAGCACAGTGCTTCGCACAGAGTAAATGTTCAATTAATATTTGCTGGATGGGTGAACAAATGAATGAATGAATGGGTTTCATGAGTAAGAGGAAGTTAAGGAACCAATATCAATGGCCCAGGAAAGCAGAGACAATCATAGCATATTTTGTAAAAATTTCTATCCCTCAAATGATTCAAATACCAAAGTCCATGAGTTAAAAATTTTAATCTTTAGTTATCCACCTTCTCCACCCAAAATGATGGATGAGTCATCTGTCTCTCTCACACACTGCCTTTCTCTCCATCTTCCTTTCCCCAAGGGCCAAAATTTGCAGTTATAATTCAGTCATGCAGCAAGTTGACTATTCATGTATTATCTTGTTTGGAAGAGAGCTAGTGTTACAGAAGCCAGAGAGAAATGAGAATCAAGAAGCCATAATTTCTTAGAAGTAGAAAATTCTCACCCTTTATACCCCAGAGTAGTAATAGCATACCTGGCCCAATTCAATATCAGCATCTCTGTCATCTTTTCATAAAGAGATAAAGGGTTGCCCCCTCCTTCTCTTCCATTTATGTATTCAGCTCCCTATAGGGTAATAGAGGGATACGACATAAGAAGTAAATTCCACCCTTACTCTAGATGAATTTATGGTTTAAACACAAGCTAGAAAAGATTAAGGAAGGGCCAAATTTTTAGTCAGTCTTTCTAGAACACCATGGATAAAGCTCTAATCGTGTGTTGAAACATAATTCAAGATTTATATGGAAATAGATATCCTTCCTTCCTCCCTCTATTTGCCTTTTGTCTTTTCTTTAATGGTTTATAATACAGGTTTATAAGTTCCGCTAATAACATGCTCATTTATTTAAAGTTATAAGCTCCCTGAAGGAGTTTTTCTGTGCTTAGCAGACTTTGAAAGATTTTAAATGATTAAATGAAACCAATGGACCTCTAAAGATTCTGGAAATCCCAAGATTCAAATGGTTTTCCAGGAGACTGAAAATATTTCCATTACTAAAACTTCAGCAAGGCAAAGAATAGCTTATATCTCTCTCCTGATGCTTCTTTGTGCAGTGAAATCCATGCAGGTGAATGACTTCAGACAGTCTAAGTCTCTAAAAATGGCCTCCAATATGACTAGTCTTAGGAAAGAAGTGAGTCTAACCTGCCAGCTTCAGGTAATCCATCTTAGTCAACAGATTCTTCTAGGCCAGTAGCTTTCAGTCTTGGCTGCACGATAGAATCACTCAGAGAGTTCTGCTGGGTGTGGCTCACCCAACAAATAAGAACCTCAGAGAATGAAACCAAGGCATCAGTACATTATAATATTCTTTGAGGCATTGTAACGTGCAGCCAAGGGTGAGAACCGCTGCTCCAATCCAGTGTTTCTCAACTTGTTCTCCATGGACCACCAATATAAAAATACCCTGAAGAACAGAGCTATACTCAATATTTTATAACCTATAAGGGAAAAGAATCTGAAAAGGAATATATATATATATGAATATATACAGGTATATATTCATTCGCTATGCTGTACACCTGGAACTTACACAATATTGTAAATCAACTACACTTCAATTTTTAAAAAGTGCATATCTCTGGCCTCCACTATAGACCCAGTATTTTGGAAAACCTGCTAGTGTATCAAACCCTATGCGGGTGATTCTTATGCACATTGTAACATATATTGCAGATTAGCTTTCTCAAATCTATTCCAATTCCCCTAGAGCAGTGGTTCTCAAAATATGGTCTCTGACTAGCAATATCATCACTACCCAGGAACTTGTTAGAAATGCACCCCAGACCTACTGAATCAGAAACTCCAAACCTGGGCCCAAATAATTTATGTTTTAATATACTCTCAGTTGATTCTACTGCATGCTCAAGTTTGAGGACCAATGCTTTGTAAGATGCCTTACTGAGGGCTGGAGTTTAGAAAGCTAAAGATGATCTTTCCTGTACTGTCTTAGAGCTCAGGTTCTTCTTCTTGGGACCTGGCTTTTGCCAATAGATGCACCTTAGTAGGGACTGGAAAGTAGAAATAAGAAGGAGACCACACTACTCTTGGCAAGCATAGCAGTAGAGGCATTTGGTTTCTCCGTGGTAGTGGTAACAGGGGTCCCAGTGCCTGGTCCCTACTCTGGTGGATACTTAGAGGCAGAACACAGAGTCTCTTTTTGGTTGGCATGAATCATATCTGAGGAAGTGTGCCCTCAAGCCAAGAGTGGTGGCAGTGGCTTCCTCACCCCAGGGCACAGTTGAGGTGGTGTGGTCTTGGACTCAAAAGAGGGCAGTAGTATCCTGATGAAGTAAGCAGTCATGTGAGAAGTCCACATGGGAACTGGGAGGGAGGTGTGCCTCTAAGACCTGAGGGCACTTTCCAGCTAACAGCAAAAAGCTGGGGCCCCTAGTGCTATAGCAGCAAGGAAATGAATTCTTCCAACAAGCTGAGGGAGCTTGGAAATAAATCTTTTCCCAGTGGAGCTTCTGATGAGAACTCAGCCCTGACCAAGACCTTGAAGGCAGACAGTGAGTAGTAACCTGCAGCAGCATACCCAGTTAAGTTGTGGCTGGACTCCTGACCCATGGAAACTGTGAGATAACAAATGTGTATCATTTCTGTTGCTAAGTTTGTGGTAATTTGTTATGCAGTGATAATGAATACAGGTAGCAATAGTTTTTATTACAGTTTCTTAAAGAAATAATTGTGAAAATTTGCCCCAGTAACAATGGTATACTTGACTAAAAATAGATGCCACCTTCCCAGGCACCCAGTACAAAATCTTGAAATAAGTCAAAGAATATGAACTGATATCTTCCAAAGGGACAGTCAAGACATTAACCTAAGGATGAAATTTCTTTTGTCTTATTTAAAAAATTTTTTAGAAATAAATAGGACTTGGTACAACTACTTTGGAACGTTGTTTCACAGTGACTACTGAAGTTGAATATATGCCCAGTGTATGATCTTACAATTACACTCTTGATTATATACCCAGCTCATCTGGTGCTTACTTCCACCAAAAGATATATACAAGAATATTCATAGCAGCACTATTCATAATAACTTCAAAATACAAACTGCTTAAGTGACCATTAACAGCAGAATAGATCAATTGTGGTATATCCACACAATGGATACTATACAGCAACAAGAATGAATGACCTTCAAGTACATGCAACAACATGGATGGATCTCACAAACAATGTTGCGCAAAAAAAACCAGACACTACAGACATAGTATGATTCCATGTACATAAAGTTAAATGTAGGGATAGTGGTTATCCTTGGAATGTAGCCTCTGTAAGAAGCACAGAGAGGCTTCTGAGCTGTTGGTGATATTCTGTTTCTTGATCTGGGGTGCTGGGTTCCATGGACATATTCAGTTTTTGAAACGTCATCAGACTGTACCCTTATGATATATTCATTTATCTGTATGCATATTATACCTCAACAGAAATTTTAAAATGAGTGTGAAGGTTGAGTTCCACTCTGAAATATATACATATCTGTTTAAATGTTCAGAGAATGTGTTTCTCCCCACATCTTCAAGCAAAATGGATTCTCAAGAAAGATGTACTACTTTTATTCTATAGTTTTGCATCATCTGTGGCTTACTTTTAGGGCTCCATATATCTTGACTGGGATCTAGCAAAACCTTGATTATAAGGATGAAGCTTCAATGTGAGAATTAGGAATGCTGCAGACAGGGTCAGAGAGGAGGCGTTTCTGGTCTCCTCCCTTAAACTATACCATAGAGATGACTGCCTCTGCTACCCGGATCAGATACGCCCTGTGTATGGGATGCATAATGGTCTCTGATAGATGTAATTGGTCTGCCTTATTAATATTAACTCTCTTCCAGTTTAAGTCATGCTTGTCCTTCATCCAGTGATGAGTGGTGACAGAATCACTATCACTTTTACATGCAAACTGTTAAGAAAGGGGTGTGGGAAGGTTTTAATCTCCTACTACACTCTAATATAACATAATCACAGGAACGACAACCCATCATCCTTGTCATATTCTATTGATTAGAAGCAAGTCACATGTTCCTACCCACACTCAACAGGAGAAGATTGCACAAAGGCGTGGACACCAGGAGGCTGGAAATCATTGGAGGTCACCATGGGGTCTGTCTACTACATTTCTTATCAAGCTCCTGTTGGGTTCTAAGACCCATATAATAAGCACTTTATTGCCATTAACTCACATAATCCTTTCAAAAATCTCACAGGTAAGCATGTGTGCATCTCAGGGTTCGTGACTGCAAACTACCAACAACAGTTGGTAATTTTAGTTCAGATATTTTTTATTAGAAGGATGTTGGGTAGTTCAGAGAATCCACAAGAAAGGCTGAGCCCAACTTGGAGAATGGACAAAATCAAATGGAGGAGGAGAGTAGATCAGCAGCCAAAAATTAGCCAAGTCATATCATAGGAAGAATTTGGTTAAGATGCTTCCACTACTGCCCCTGCTGCTGAACATTATGCTCCCTGCCCCTGCCTCCCTCCAAGAATAAAGTCTAAGTCACTGCCATGCACAGAGGGTCTCCAAAATATTTGTTACCAATCTGCAACAAGTACAGAAATTGAAAATAAGCATTTAGAAATTTCATAATACTTTGATGGAGTAATTTTCTCTCTTGAGAACCTAATAATATATAATTGAGTTGTAGTTTTTAGGACATTTTTCACTTTTATAAAATGACTTACTTTTTTTTCTAGTGACTTATTTTTATGGTCTATTATAAAATTATCAGTGCCCAGCAAGTTGGAAATTTTAAAAACCTGGCTCCAGCACAGATAGTTTGTGACGCCCTGGTCTAAGTTGTCATGGCTTAGTCATTAGCTACTGACTTCAGAGGTGAAGTCCCAAGTGGGAGCACCTGAGTCTTGGGTTTGTGTGGTGGCTGTCATCACAGAGTTCAAGAACCTGTTGTTTTCTATGTCTCTGTGTCAGTGCTGGAGTCGATGTCTGCCTCTCTCAGCAGCCTCTCAAAGCTTGGATCCTCAGATGTAAGAAGGGGTGCAGATGTCAACCAGCCAAAAATATGAAAGAATGATAGAGAGGTGGAGGGAGAGAAAGGAAAAGGGAAAGAGAAAGAGGGAAATATTTATTTTAAGGAATTGGCTCACACAACTGTGGGAGTTGGCAAGTCTGAAATCTATAGAGCAGGCCAGCAGGATGGAAACTCTGGCAGGATTTCTATGTTCCAGTCTTGAGGCAGAATTCCTTCTTCTCTAGGAAACCTCAGTTTTGCTCTTAAGGCCTTCAACTTATTGGATGAGGCCCACCCACATTATCAAGGGCAACTTCCTTTACTTAAGGTCAACTGATTAGAAATGTTAATCACAGCTACAAAATACCTTCACAGCAACATCTAGACTAGTGTTTGACGAAACAACTGGGCACCATAGCCTAGCCAGATTGACACAAAGTTAACCTTCACAGTGACATATTCATTAAATTTTATTGACTGTTTTACAGACTGTTAGGGACTGTGGTAAGAAACGTGACAAACACTGTCAGTACCACCCTGTACTGAAGGTTCCTGTAAAGTGCCAATGCAGCAGAGCAAAAGCCCAGTCACTAACACCACACAGTGAAGACCTTGACCAGCTGGCTTGTCAGCTGGTCAGTTTTTAAGGGATAGTGCCAGACAAGAAATGCAAAGATGAGGGTGCTGGGCATGGGAGGAGGAAGGCCAACAGAGGGCCAGAGTTTGGGGAAGGCCAGCCTGAAGAGACAGGACAGTGCACACTCCAGCTTATAGGCAGGGGCTGTGAGGAAGGTTTGTAGAAAGGGGCAGAGAGGCACATTGACTCTAGACAAAGGAAGGAAGCTCGAGACAGGAAGACTTGCCCTTCCAAGACACTTCTCTACTTCATCACATTGAAAGGGCCAGTCTTGGAAAATAACCTGAAAGGTGTTAGTCAATCAGTACACATTTTGAATTCCTGAACTCTGTTTTTCATGTGGTAATACAAAAGAAGAAATTCATGTTCATCAGAAGGGAAACTAGCCAAAGGATTATGTCCCTGGAAATTTAAGGTTATTTTTTGACTGGGTTGTATTTTTATTTGAAGTTGGGTTTTTTTGGTTGAGTGTTTCTGGTGTCGATATGGGTGTAGGTGGATTTAATCCCTTCAGCATTAAATATCCCCATTTTAAATAAGGAGGCCAGTCTTCCAGAAAGCTTAGCATGGGCAGGTCTACAGCTCCACTTGCTTCCCATTTCACTTTGAGCCAACACTGGAATGTGGAGCCCATCCTCTTTCACGATGAATTCCATATTTGGATACTTAACCATAACTTGACTACAAGGGTGAGGGAGCCCACCAGGCCTATTTTGAAGTCTTCCAGGCAGGAAGTTCTGGGCTTACTTGCTCCCCACATCTCATAAGCTCATGCAGTCACAGTTCCCTGGGTCAACTGCCCCTGGGAGAAGGAAAGAGATGGGACTTAAATTGAGTTTGAAGTTGATGCTTTAAATTGAGGATAAATGAGGGTTTGGGGGGAAAAAAATTGAAAGAATGCTACATTAAACACCCAGGTCCTCACCACCTTGATGCTATGTTTGCTTTATCTCATATCTCTCCTTCTATTTATCCCTCTATCATTTATCAATTCATCTTATTTTTTGGATGTATTTCAAAGCTACAGACATCAGTATACATTACTGTTGAACACTTCAGCATGCATGGCATTAACTAGATTGAACTGAGTTTTAGTAGCCAGATGCAATGAGAAAGCTTTGGAATCCACCCAAAGTGTCATTAAGGGATGCAAAAGATATTCAATACAGCATGGTTGAAGGCAATGATTGTAGAAAAATTAAATCCCTGGGAGGAAAAACTTAAATATAAGTGTAGTTCATGATGCTACTTGCTCCTTCCTTTGAAGGACATTCCTTTAATGCTTATCTGTATTCATTATATGCATATATCTCAATTAGCACTGCACTGGTGTTCCACTGGTATAATGTAGGTAGTCATCAATATTTTTAATTATTTGTTTGTACATGAAGTTTTCATTATTAAGGAGTTTATTTCTACTATGATTATTTATTGAGTAACCATATATATAGACACATTTTCCAGGCAAGCACTGGTATAATACCTGTATGCATGTGTGTGTGTGTGTGTGTGTGTGTGTGTGTATATGTATATATATATATATATATATACATATATATATACATTTAAGTATTAATTTAAGAAAAGAATGTAGTAGCTAATCTAGTGCCAACCATAATAGAAAGGCACTAAATATCTTAGATTAAAGCAATTTCCTCCCTATGACTCCCAAATAAGATATTTATTTTATTCTTTGCACTCTTTTACTTTAAACCTATCTAAAATATTTCCCTTCCTCCTGCTGTTCATTCCAAATTACATACTTTATAGAAGATATCCACTAACCACTTTTAACTATAAAATTTCCTTTGAGCTAAAATACCTTTTGAGTTTGACAAATGGCAAATAAAAACCAATTTTAACTTCTTGACCTAAGGTGAATAACATACCTCTTTTTAATTTTCAGTAGCCTTGGATTCAGATTCTTTTAAAAGCTGTCACTAAGCCAATTGTCTCAGGAGGTAGCTTTAATCAAGGTAGAAGTAGTCCTTATACTCCAGTAATAATAATTAGTACTACCTACTTAGTGTCTACCAAATAGCAGGTATTAAACTGCGCTGCTTACCATGTGTCAGGTACTGTGCCAGGTGCTGGAGTGAATAAGATGGACTCATAAATCTGAAAATCCAGTATGGGATTATTTGAATTACTGTTAATTATTTAGTAACAATTTAAATTGCAATTGAGACAAGTATTAACAAAAAGGGGAAGGGGTATTTGGAGTGGATAAAACAGGGAAAACCTTTACCTAGTTTGGGAGAATGGGGCAGGGTGGGGAATGATCAAGGCTTTCTTAAGGAAATGATGTTTTATCTGAGACTTGATAGATGAGTAGGAGTGGGCCAGGTAGAAAAAGAGAGAAAGAGCATTCTAAGCAAAGAAAACAGGATATTCAAGAAACACTTTGATTAGGAAAGACCTAACTAAGATTAAGCCAGCGCGCTTGGAGCCTTGGAACCTTAAGGTGCAAAAGGAAGCTAAAGAAATGAGCAGGGGCTGGATTGCACAGAGTCTTGTGAGCAATATTAAGAATTTTGGTATTCACCCATTCATTGATGAGCAGCCACAGAAGGGTTTTAAATAAAATTAGGAATTGATCTGACAAGATTTGTGTTTTTAGACAATAACTCTAGCTATTATGTGGAAGACGGTGTTTTCATTAGATTATAGTTTTGGCTAAGTGTAACACAGACTCAAAATAACAATGGCGTAAGTAAGATAAAGTCTGAGCGGAATTCGATATTGCTCCTAAAAGTCATTAGGAACCCAGGCTCCATCTGTCTTCTTTGCCATCCCAACATTATTGCCCTTACCAGCATTGTCCAAGATTGTGCAGCACCAAAGCCACATCTCAACCAACAAGAAGGGCACCTGGAAATTCTATATGTCACTACCATTTTGTTTTGTTAACAAGAACTTAGCCCAATGGCCACATCTAGCTGCAAAGGAGTTTGGGAAAGTGAGGGGTTTTTCCCTAGATGGCTCTGTGCCCAGCTAAGAAGTCTATTACTTTGGAAGAAACGGAGTGGATGTTGGAAGACAACTGGTAGTTTCTGCCACCGATGAATTAGAGATGGTCAAGAGAGGAAACAGGATGACTAGTATAAAGACAATTGCAGAAGTCCAGGTAGGATGAGGGTGAGTTGGTCTAGCATGGTGAAGTAGAGATGAAAAGAAATGAAGAAATTTAGAAAATGTGTAGGAGTATAGAATCAACAGGACTTAGGTGTAAGAATTAAAGGAGAAGAAAGTGTAAAGGATAATGTTCAAGTTTCTAAAATGAACAACCAAGAAAATGATGACATCATTCACTGAAGAGGGAAAGACTAGAAATCTACAGATTTATGCAGGATAATTATAAATTCAGTTTTAAGATTCTTGTCAGATATCCAAGTACAAATGTTATCTAGGCCAGGCGTTGGCAAACTATGACCTATAGGAAAAATTTGGCTCACTGTGTGTTTTTATTTATTTATTTATTGGCATGTGGGATCTTAGTTCCCTGACCAGGGATCAAACCCGTGTCCCCTATATTGGAAGCACCACAGGTATCAAAACATAAAATACCTTGAACTCTTCATTGCGATTAAAGAAATATGGATTCAGTATTCCTCCCCAATAATCTGGCTTAGGCAAAATTATCAAGCCATTACAAATAGATGTGATTCTAGATCTTGAAGCAGCACATCCTGGGCTTATAGTCTCTGAGGACAGAAAAAGTATGCAATATAGAAAGAAAAAAAACAAACCTTTGTTATAACCCAAGGAGATTTCATCTCTGCCTTGCTATCCTAGGTTCTATGAGATTTAATTCTGGCAGGCATTACTGGGAAATAGAATTGGAAAACAAAACTAAATGGACATTGGGCATGTGTCAAGATAGTCTTCCTAGGAAATGGTGGAATCAGCCAGTAGGTCAGGGTATATTCTGGGCAACTGGGCGATATGTTGACAGCAGTTATGTTGCATTGCATCCTAAGACAGTCAACTTCTGCCAGTAGTAAAACCCAGTAAGACTGGCATTTTTCTGGACTGAGTTGAGTGCGGTTTCCTTTTTATAATGTGAATGATAGATCTCTTCTCTATACTTCTAATGATTCTTTTATAGAAGCTGTTTGTCCCTATTTCTATACTGGAACAGATTCTGAATCTCTTCAGTAACAGATTATGAAAGATGAAGTACCTGGGAAATGATTCTATTTCAGCTTTTAGGGCTAACTTAGTCAGTAAATTTTGTCTCAGTAATTCTGGATTTTTAAAATTTTCCACTGCTGGAAACCACAATAAATTTTTCTTCCTCATTTTCAGAAACTATATAAACATGGTAGCAATGCCAATTGCATAGATGTTACCAGCATCAGTTGTCAAGTGCTTTGAAGTTCTTAGATAAAATATTTGAAAATAAATAATATTTTAAGTAATAAAATATTGCTTAACACAACCAATAAACTATTTTATTTTAAAATTGAAAAAAAAGAACTTAATTCCTTTCTAAGGATGAATAATATTCCATTGTATATATATACCACATTTTATTTACCCATTCACTGTTAAACACTTAGGTTGTTTCCACTTTTGGGTTATTCTGAATAATGCTGTAATAACTTTGGCATACAAGAATCTGTTTGAGTTTCTGTTTCCAATTCCTTTGGCTATATACTTAAGAGTGGAATTGCTGGGTCATACAGTAATCCTATGTTTACCTTTCTGAGGAACCACCAAACTGTTTTCATAGTGGCTGCACCATTTTACATTCCTATGAGATTACGAGGGTTCCAATTTCTCTACATTCTCTCCAACATTTTTTATTTTCCATTATTTTTTAAAATTATTATATCCATTCTCCATAAAAAAGAATGAAATATTGCCATTTACAACAACATGGATGGACTTGGAGGGTATTAAGTGAAATAAGTCAGACAGAGAAGGACAAATATTGTATGATATCACTTATATGTGGAATCTAAAAAATAAAACAAACTAGTCAATATAACAAAAAAGAAGGAGACTCACAGATGTAGAGAACAAACTAGTGGTTACCAGTGGGGAGGGGGAAGGGGGGACAAGATAGGGGTAGGGGATTAAGAGGTACAAACTACTATTCAATAAACAAGTAAGCCATAAGGATGTATTGTACAACACAAGGAATGTAGCCAGTATTTTGTAGTAACTATAAGTAGAATATAACTTTTAAAAATTGTGAATCATTATATTGTACACCTGTAACTTATGTAATATTGTACACCAACTATACTTAAATTTTAAAAATGAAAAATAAATTATTATAGCCATTCTAGTAGGTGTAAAGTTATATCTTATTTCTGGCTTTGATTTACACTTCCTTTATTGACTAATTATGTTGAGTATCTTTTCATGTACTTATCAGCAATTTGTATAGCTTCTTTGCAGTTTTTTATTCAAATCCTTTATGCATGTTTAATTGGGTTTTTGTCTTTTTGTTGAGGAGTTTTAGGAGTTTTTAACATATTCAGGATATTACACTCTTATTAGATGTGATTTTCAAATATTTTCTGCCATTCTGTGGATTGTCTTCACCCTCTCTTAAGAGTATCATTTAATGAACAAAAGTTTTCAATTTTGATGTCCAATTGATCTGTTTTTTCTTCTGTTGCTTGTGCTTTTGGTGTCGTATCTAAGAATCCACTGCCAAATCCAAGGTTATAAACCTTTTCCCCTATTCATTCTTCTAAGTGTTTTAGGGTTTTAGCTCTTATATTTAGATCATTGATCATACTTAATTTTTGTAAATGGGACTTCTCTGGTGGTGCAGTGGTTAAGAATCCACCTGTCAATGCAGGGCACATGGGTTCAATCCCTGATCCAGGAAGATCTCACATACCATGGAGCAACTAAGCCCATGCGCCACAACTACTGAGCTCGTGTGCCACAACTACTGAAACCCCCATGCCTAGAGCCCATGCTCCGCAACAAGAGAAGCCACTGCACTGAGAAGCCCGTGCACCATAACAAAGAGTAACCCCTGCTCACCACAACTAGAGAAAACACACACACAGCAATGAAGACCCAATGCAGCCAAAATAAATTTATTAAAAAATTTTTTGTAAATGATATGAAGAAGGGATCCAACTTCATTCTTTTGTACGGGGAAATCCAATTTTCCTAGCACCATTTATTGATGAGACAATTCTTCCCCCATTCAATGGACTTGACATCTTTGTCAAGAATCCATTGGCCATACATGTAAGGATTTATTTCTAGGGTATCAATTCTATTCCATGGTCTATATGTCTATATTTATGCCAGTACCACTTTGTTTTGAATGCTGTAGCTTTGTAGTAAGTTTTGAAATCTGGAAGTGTGAGTCCTCTAACTTGGTTCTTTTTCAAGATTGTTTTGGGTATTCTGGGACCCTTAGAAGGCCATATGAATCTGAGAACCAGCTTTTCCATTTCTGCACACACACACACACACACACACACACAAAGCTGCTGGAATTTTGACAGGAATTGTGTTGAATCTGTAAATCACTTTGGATAGTATTGACATCTTAAAATATTAAGTGTTCCAATACATGAACACAAGATGGCTTTCCATTTATTTAAGTTTTCCTTAATTTCTTTCAGCAATGCTTTATAAGTTTCAATGTACAAGTCTTTCCCCTCCTTGGTTAAATTTATTCCTAGGTATTTTATACTTTTGGATGCTATTACAAATGAAATTGTTTTCTTAATTTCCATACTGGATTGTTCATTGCTAATGTTTAGAAACACAACTTTTTTGTGTGTGTTGATTTTGTAAACTGTAACTTTCCTGAATTCATTTATTAGCTCTAATAGCTTTCTTATGGATTCTTTGGGATTTTCTACATGTAGAATAATGTCATCTGCAAATAAAGATAGTGTTACTTCTTACAAATTTGGATGCTTTTTATTTCTTTTCTTGTCTAAGTAGCTCTGGCTAGAACTTCCAGGACAATGTTGAATAGTTCAATGCCTTCTTTTTAATAAATAAAGTTTTACTGGAACACAGCCATGCTCATTTATTTACTTATTGTCTATGGCTGCTTTTGCACTACAATGGTAGAGTTGATTAATTTGACATAGACCAATTGGATCAAAAATGTTTAAATATTTACTATCTAGCCCTTTACAGAGATAGTTTGACAACCTTTGCCTCTAGGCGACTGTATAATTAAGTCTGAAGCTCAAAAGAGTGATCTGATTTGAGATATATAGTTGAGAATGGAAGATTTTTATGTTACTTGAAGCCATGGTAGTTCAAGGACCACCTAGAATGAAAGATGTATTTCAGCATTTAATGATGGGAAAGATGAAGAAAGCCCTGAGAGTATGAGGAGAGTGTGTACCAGAGAGTTATGGTGTACCTCAGAGAAACCAAGCAAAAAGAGCATTTTGAGAAGAGGGAAATAGTCGACAATGTGAAAAGCTGACAAAAAATGTCAAGTAAGATGAGGACTTTAAAATGTCCTTTGTTTTTAGCAACATGATGGTAACTGTAACAGCAGAAGCTTCAGTGGAGTCGTTTTAAATGTTTTAATTTCCAAAGTAAAATATTTTGAAGAATTAAACATTTGAAGAATTACAGTTCCATGCTTTTCTAAGATATGTATTTATTAACAAACAAATTGGATTAATTTCATTGGTATAATTGGTATAAAATTTTTATATTTAAAATATTTTCAAATATGAAATTCTTTTAAAAAATAAAATTATTTCCATGTAAAAGACTTTTCAAAAGGATTTTCCAAAATTAAAAAATACATAAATAAAATAATTATACTTGGTACATACTCATGCACTTTAATTAGTTTATTAGTGATATGTGTTTCTAATACTATGTTACTGATATTTTCTGAAAATGTCTTTTTTAAATAGGAATTGGTAAAATTGCATGCAATATTCTTCAAAGCTGTAGTTTATAGCCAATAAATTTGAAATTTTGAATAACTTCAATTTTGCTTTTCTGAAGACTATTTTTAATTGAAAAAATAGTCTCCTTACAGATGTAAAGGTATCTAAGTGTAGAGCAAATTCTGTTAATTAGAGAGTATTCTCAATTCTAATTATTTACTGAAAAATGTATAAATACTTTGAAAAGTAATGTCTTTTTGCTTCCATTTAGGGTCCTTCAACAAATATTTTTACAAAATAAAACTCATTAAATAAGTTCGCTGTATTTATGATTATTTTGAATGGTTCACCAAATTTAAACACTGCAAAATCAAGGCCTTCTCAAGTTTATTCTATTGCAGTACAGATTATAAGGTCTAGTTAAAAATAAGAGATGTATCAAGTCAAGATATTACAAAGTGAAGTTGTAGAATGTCAAAATTAAATCCTGTGCACAGTTTGGGCTCTCATCATATAATCTGCCAAATGGTGAATTTTGATTTCTTCCTATATACAAGCTTTGTTTTCATAATTGCAATTTGCTAAAAGCTTCAAAATGTGAATTTTTGGTACTCCATTTCTTGAGTACTTTGATTAAAGATTTCCAAATGATTTTGAACAAAAAGCAACCTAAATTTAAAGGACTTGTTTACAATAATAGTCAATACTCTGTAGGACCTTGAGTTAATTAACAACATACTACTATAAAGGCTCAAACATTTAAAAAATCTGAGTCATGACTGGAAACAAGAAGAGAATCATATACTGCCATTCCAAATTCTTTTTCATGTTCCACATTGTGTCACAAAAGTTTACAATTCAATTATTCTAAATGTGTACATGTATATGTAAATACATTTGTAAATATTGACAACTATAGCTTCTATTTCAATTGGTAGAGTATCACAGTTTAGATGCAGTGATGAATTACATATGCTCCACAAACAATTCCAAGTGCATTTCTGCTCCATAGGTTTCTTAATTTAGTAAGAACATTGTTTTTGCCAAGATAATTATATTCCACCTAAATTTGTATTTGTATTATCATCACAACAAAATAACTTTACCTTCAATGTTGGATTTTTTTTTTTTTTTTTTTTTTTTTTTTGCGGTACGCGGGCCTCTCACTGTTGTGGCCTCTCCCGCTGCGGAGAACAGGCTCCAGATGCGCAGGCTCAGTGGCCATGGCTCACAGGCCTAGCCGCTCCACGGCATGTGGGATATTCCTGGACCAGGGCACGAACCCGTGTCCCCTGCATCGGCAGGCAGACTCTCAACTACTGCACCACCAGGGAAGCCCCCAATGTTGGATTTTTAAACTGAATGTATAAGTAAGCATTATTAGAGTCAGGTGTTTTAACTGTAACAAAATGATCTTCCAAAAGCTATACTTTGATTGCATAAAATTGATGAAAAAATTAAGTCATTACTGAAATTAACCAATTTTCTATTTGAAGCATCTAGTGTCACTGATATAAAACTGGCATCATTTAACTGCAAAGATCTTTTTCTGCTAATGGAGCCAACCCATTAACAGCTATCACTTCACTCTTTGTACATGCATGGGAAAACATGGAATTGAAAATGAATGAAATTAATTCAGAGATATCATCATTTGATCTAACTGAAAAGCCATGCTTCACAGAATGCTATGTAAATTCAACTTCTGCAGCTAACTTTTGAAATAAATGGTGATTTTTTTTCTTTTTTTTAATTCGGTAGGCGGGCCTCTCACTGTTGTGGCCTCTCTTGTTGTGGAGCACAGGCTCCAGACGTGCAGGCTCAGCAGCCATGGCTCACGGGACCAGCCGCTCCACGGCATGGGGGATCTTCCTGGACCGGGGCACGAACCTGCGTCCCCTGCATCAGCAGGCAGACTCTCAACCACTGTGCCACCAGGGAAGCCCAGTGGTGATGTTTTTTAAACAGATTTCGGTCTTCTGGTTTTCACATAGTCAGTAATATCACTATGACTTCTGATTGGAAGGTAAATGCAGACAAACATTTTTGTGCAGGTTACATTCACCAGCATTTTTTTTTTGAGAAATAGAAATTCACTAATTATTTCCAAAACATCAACTTTCTTTTTTTTTTTATTTACTCATTTTTTACTGAAGTATAGTTGGCTTACAATGTTACATTAGTTTCAGGTGTACACCATAGAAATTCAATATTTGTATAGCTTATACTCCAAACAAAGTTATTATAAAATATTGACTATATTCCCTGTGCTGTACATTACATCCTTGTAACTTACTTATTTTATACCTAGTAGTTTGTACCTTTTTTTTTTCATTTTCACATACTTTTTAATGCCAATGCTATGTACATCTACATTTCAGTATTATGTATTTTATTTTATTTATTTTTTTAACATCTTTATTGGAGTATAATTGCCCATTGAAAATTCATTGCTGTAGAGAGGGTCTCTTTGCAAAATAAAAAAGGCATTAACAAACAGAAAAACAAGCAAATAGTTGTAGATTTACATCTTAACATAAATAACAAAACTACTGTAGCAGGAGCTTTCTGACTGTTTTCTCTATACAGAAGGACTGCTCAGACTCCATTTCTCACATGTGTTTCACTTATAGTTAACCCATACTTTCTCACATTTCCTATTGACCCTTTGAGCTGGTGACCTGTCAACTTTAACAGCACAAGTAACTGATACACTAACTAACCTGCAGATGCAACAACATCAAATATACCACCTGAGACCAGGGTTAGCAATTTCTAACTGATGGAGTCAAAAAGAACTTTGTTTTACAAGCAAGCTGAAGGCCGTCCTTGAAAGGGATGTGTCTGTTACATTGCATCTGGAAAGAGTTGTTATCTTTCACATTTAACTACATGGTAAAGTGAGAACTCTGTACACTGCCCATGCATCTCACACATGACTACATGAGACAATTCTTTGCTTTGAAATCTATTTTACCTGATTTTTAATATATCTACTCCTGCTTTTTTGCTGTTGTTAATATTTGCATGCCACACCTTTTTCTGTCTCTTTACTTTCAACCTACCTATGTCACTGTATTTGAAGTGAGTTTCTTGTAGACAGCATACAGTTGAATCACAGGTTTGTTAATCCACTCTGCCAGTCTCTGTTTTTTAACTGATGAATTTAGACTCTTTACATTTAAGGTAATTATTGACATGTTATGGCTTATACAGCCATTTTATTCTTTGGGTTTTGTTTATTTCCTGTGTTTCTCATTCCTCTGTTTCTCATCTCCAGCTTTCTAGTAGGTTACTTGAATATTTTTAAGGTTTTTAGTTGGACTTATTTGTACTCTTTTTGAATATTTCATTTTGTATAGTTTAGGAACAAGGCAAGGATGTCCACTCTTACCACTCTTATTCAACATGGTGCTGGAAGTTTTAGCCAATACAATAAGGCAAGCAAAAAGAATAAAAAGCATACAGATTGGAAAGGAAAAAATAAAACTGCCCTTATGATGACTTATTGTCTGTGTAGAAAATTCCAAAGAATTGACAAAATAAAAACTCCTAGAAATAATAAGTGAGTTTATCAAAGTCTCAGGATACAAAATAAACACACTGAAATTAATCTCAATTTTACATACTAGCAACAAACATGTGGAAAGTGAAATTTAAAATATAATACCACTTATAATTACTCCAAAGAAAATGAAATACTTAGGTATAAATCTAACAAAATACATACAACATCTGTATCCTGAAAATTACAAAATGCTGATGAAAGACATCAAAGAACTAAATAGAAGTAATGACTTATGTTCATGGGTTGGAAGACTCAGCATAGTAAAAATGTGAATTCTCCCTAAACTGATCTGTAGATTAATGCAATATTTATCAAAGTTCCAGCAGGGATTTTTTTAGACATAGAGAAGCATAATCTAAGTTTATATGAAATGACACAGAAACTGTAATAGCTAAAACAATCTTGAAGAAGAATAATAAAGTGGGTAGAACCACTCTACCCCATGCTAAGGCTTACTATATAGCTACAGTAGTCAAGGCAGTGTGTTATTGGCAGAGGAATAGACACATGGGTCAATGGAACAGAATAGAGAAACCAGAAATATATCTACACAAATATGCCCAACTAATCTTTGACAACATTTCAAGAGCAAGTTTAATGAAGTGTCTGAATCCATTTTTGATATTTGACTGCTGACAGCTTTCAAGCTCCACTAACCCCTTTCAGCTTTTGCCCTACATCTGGGCAAGCTGATAAAAAAGCCTGGGCCTTCGCTCCCTTGGCACTTCCAGGAAAGGTCAGACTATGAAAACCCCTGCCCACACATGGGAATCATCACCCTAGCCCCACTCCCCAATCAAAATAAAATCAAAAGACACTTGCCCCTCCCTTCACTAAAGCCAGTCCAGACTGGCTTGGGTATCTGCCCTCCTCTTTTCCAAAAAAATTCCCATTATATGAATAATTCCCTCTTTTCATACCCTCCTACTGTGTGTGGTATCATCAGTCTCTACATCTGAACGAATTTTTTTAAATTTTTAAAATTTATTTGTTTATTTATTTGCTTACGCTTGGTCTTAGTTGCGGCATGAAGGATGTTCATTGCAGCATGCAGGATCTTTTAGTTGTGACATGTGAACTCTTAGCTGCAGCATAGGGGATCTAGTTCCCTGGCCAGGGATCGAATCCAGGCCCCCGGCATTGGGAGCAGAGTCTTAGCCACTGGACAACCAGGGAAGTCCTTGAACTAATTTTGGTTGGGAAATTGATCCCACTCTCCACAGGGCAACCACAAAACCATTGCTCTGTAAGCAGGATTGTGTAGCATACCACTACACATTTATAAAAATGGTAAAAATTTTTAAAATACTGATAATATGAAAGTTGGCAACAATGCAGAGAAACTGGATCACTCATATACTGCTGATGGGTATGTAAAATAATACAGTCACTCTGGAAAACAGTGTGGTAGTTTCTTTAAAAACTAAACATGTGCTTACTATACAACCTAGATATTAAATATTACTTTCTTGGGCATTTATCTCAGAGAAATGAAAATTTATGTCCACATAAAACTTGTATGCAAATAACCATAGCATCTTTAATCATAATAGCCCCAAACTGGAAACAACCCAATGTTCATCGACTGATTAATGGATAAACAAAATGTGGTACATCCAACCATGGAATGATATAAAAAGGAAAAAATGACTAATATTTGCTGTAAGCTGAATGGGTCTCAAGGAAATTATGCTGAGAAAGAAGGCAACCCCAAAAGGTTATATCGTGTATGGTTCCATTTATATAACAGTTTTGAAATGGCAAAATTATAGAGATGGAGAACAGATTAGTAGTTGCCAGGGTTTGGGGGGAGGTGGGTCTAAGAAGAATGTGAATGTGATTATAAAAGGGCAATATGAGGGATCCTTGTGATGGAACTCTTCCTTATCCTGACTGTGGTCACAATATTTCACACATGTGATAAAATTGCATAGAACAAAACACACACACACACACACACACACATACAGGAATGCATGTAAAACTGGTGAAATCTGAATAAGGTAGGCAGATTGTATCAATGGCAATTTTCCTGTTGTGGTATTGTACTATAGTTATGCCAGACGTTACCACTGGAGAAAACTAGGTGAAGGGTGTAAAGGATCTCTTTGTATTATTTCTTACAACTGCATGTGAATATACAGTTATGCCAAATAAAATTTTTAAAAAATTCTCCCAATGTCTAGGTTAAAAAAAACACACATGTTCCAGTTTAGACAATAAATTATATGCTCACACTAGTTATCATCTCTAATACAAAAAATTTGTGGAAACTGCTGTTGCTAGGTCTACACACTGTTGCAGACATGAAGAAGTGGGGGGAGAGGGGTACCGCTCATGGGGGCAAATTCTGTAGGTAAGAGTGACTGGTGAAGTGTTCTGCTGAGAACTGTCCTCTGGAGTCCCTGTTAGGGTTTCTTGTTTCAGGGGCAAAGTAGTAGAGAAACTGATTGGACGAGGAGGGGAAGAGAAGGGGGATCTTGCTATTCCATTGTTGTTTCTAGTAAACTTGAGTTTTCTTGACATTCAGGAGAAGTGGTGACACTTGGTCTTTTGGTATTTCTTACTCTGTAGACAGAAAAACACATTTATATGAGAAAACATGGTACAAGTTGAAGAAGAGAAGAGTCAGGAAGGATCAGAAACCCTTGAGAGAAGGGTTGAGAAAACCCTTGAGAATGATCAGAAACCCTTACATTCTCTGGTGAGAATGTAAACCAGAGTCCTTCATTGTAATCTGACCCCATGATCCTAGGAAGAATATGGTCCTGGAAAAGAGATTTACACGGGGATATCTGATCACTTTAGCCAGATCCAAATGATTTTCAATCATGTTTTCCCATTTCTCCTTCCTTGTCCATAGTCTTTCGCTCCTATTTCTTCTGCTGAAATAAGACCATCTCTTCTTCAAACGCTTCATACACTTGGGACCAACTATGTTGCAACTTTTAAAAATCATTATTATAATGAGAAGGTCTATCCTTATTCCTTTCTCCTGCCCCAAAGAAAGGTACCCATTACTGGGACAATTTCTAAAAAGAAATATTCCATCAGAACCAACAACCTCCCAAAGACATCATAGCATATTTGTTAGTCTGAAATCTGAAAATCACTTTCTCCAAAAGTCTCAGACCCTAGAGTTCTGTTGTTAACTGAGAAGGTCTTTCTCTGCACTGCTTTCTATATTCAGAATGATTCACATGACACTGGCATTTGCAATCAGGATTTAAGCACACCTGATCCACTAAGACAACATGCCATGTTAGTAGACAGTTACAAGGAGAAAACTATAATTGTTTTGATGACAATAACTGAGGGCAATTATGAAAAGTTCTAGAATATTATATTCCTCTCGGGGAAGCATGAAAAATCTATCACTTGCAAATTTTAAGAAAATGTGCTCTGTGCAACTTACAATTTTCCCTCACACCTGCCCCTCCTCGCCGACTATTCCCCAAGGCTCTAGCAGCATTAGCCACGGTAACTTTCTGCCTACTTCAGCACTGCTCAGTGTGAGCCTGGGAGACCTTTACCCAGTCCTACTACATTCCCAGTTGGAGAGGAATGAGAATCTCTGCCACCAACAAGTGAGTCAGGAGTTACCTGTGTAACCATCAGTCTAACATTCTGGGTGTCTCCAGCTGTAAAATTGAGCTTTCCCAGAACTTTTAGATTTCACCCAATCCCTTTGGACTGGGCACATCACATCTCTATCTGCCAGCATGGGGACCAGTCTCTAGACTTGGTGACTTTCCCTTCTTCCAGTAATTCCCCCCATACACACACCCTAGGTATAGCAAGGCTCTTGTGTTGTTCTCTTTAACTCCCTCTCTCTTGAACCAGTATTTCACACAAAAATTGCTCATAATACCTGTTAAGTAAATTAATTGAAGAAAAGCCATTCCAAACAATACCTAGTGAAACAAAGAAGTAAATTGCTCTTGCAAATCTGATTCTGCTTATAAACTTGGAAGACCTAACGAGCTGAGAGAAGAAAGAAACTAATTCATTGGAAAACACTAAATTTACAATAAGGATACAAGCAAAACATAAGGACCACCACTAAAATAAAACCACAAGATGATAATTCATGGGGCCATACTGATTAAATAAAAAGTACCCCAGAGTTCAGACTTCTGGAATAAGTTATTTTCCAAAGTAGATAAACGGGATTCTTCCCTCCCACATTTATTTTTCATGTGGAAAAAAATCACCTTGAGTCAGAAAGTTTGGACAAAGAAAGTGACCTCCTTATTCCACTCCTCCCAAAAATTAGATATTAATCTGGAGCTGACTAAAGCAGGAAGCTGTAGAAAGGAACAGATGTCATGATGAGTATTCCATTCTGCTCATTGCTCAGGCCCCAGATGGAAGTTTATGCAGTTAAAACAGCCAGGCTTCCAAATGGCCAGGAAAGGAAAGACTCTGAAAGGTGAAGGCTCCTGTCTTCACTGAGAGCAGGAAACTCATAGGGCAGACAGACCTGACCAATATCCCCTCAATCTAGAAAATTCCCACCATAGTCTTCAGCCTTGTTATTGAAGTGAGAAATTCTGCCTCAGTTTACAGCCTAATAACTTATCACATCAATTGCCTGGCGAAGCATACAATACCTCCTTTGGAGTCTGAATTTATATTGTACCTCCCCAACCAAAAGGCTCCTAGAGAGCCCATGAAGGGGTTTTAAGGGATTTCTTAACACTGTAAGTAAAACTTCAAGTTCATGTGCGTTTCCCTGAGAAGAAGGTCTAGAAGTTCCAGCAGATTCTCAAGGGAGACTCTGACCCTCAAAAAAGTCAAGAGCATTAGACCAGCCCTAAAGACACTCCATGACTCCTTTGTTATCATAATTTCAAGGAGAAATAACCCATAAACTTGACCGGGGCAAGATCTGAGTTCACCTTCAAATCCAGGGGGAATTTACCCTCTGTCTATATATCTAGATCCATGATGGTGACTTCTCTGGACTCCATTATTTTTTATCTTCAGGATACAAAGTGAAATGAACATTCGCAGGACCTGGCTTATAGCAAATGGGCTCCCAGCACTGTGACCTTTCATTTCCCAGAATTCTCTGACTCCAGTGTCACTGGAAGAAGTGGAATGATTGAATAAAGAGAAAATGGAGGGGGTTCCTGTGAGGGTCTGGAGGAGGGAATAAAGCTGAAAGAGAAAAAACTGGGTAGGAAGGAAGGCATGGAGAAAGGGAAAGAAAATGAGCAAGAAATGAAAGGAGAAGAAACATGAAGAAGAAAAGAAATATAGGCTGGAGGTTAGAAACTGACATGAGATATGAAAAGAAGACAGAAGGAAAGGAGAAGATAGAAGGAAGACAGATAGAAGGAAAGGTTATGGGAAGAGAATGAGAGTTCTCTGCAAGAAAGGGAAAAAAGTAAAAAGGGTTATTTGGGGGAAAGGAGGATAAAGTGAAAGGATATGAGAAGTAAGAAGAATGGAAGGATAACAATATTTTAAAAGTGTACAAAGCACTACTAAGCGGAATTAACAAGTATGGATATCACCAAAGAAGAGTCTATGTTATAGATAATATGATGGACCCCATGTGTCTTGGTAATAGCCAAGTTGAACAAACTTACACAGCTGGGCCAGAGAAAGTGTGGCACACGAACCTTTATGCGGCCCATGGCCCACTTATTGAACAGGAACAGGGACAGGGAGTGAGGGGGCGAAGCTGAGAGGAGAACTGTCGTCCTGCTGAAAGTTGTCCCAGTGGCAGTTGCATGGATCCTTTTTAAGCCGTTGGCTAGAGCACAAAAGGCCTGTGACGAATCAGGCAAAGATGCTACACAGTCTGAGCTGCTGTCCAGGAATCCCCACTCTTACCTGGTCACCTGGGCCATGTGCACTCTGGTAATACCAGCCTGTGCCCTGTACCTCCCCCACCAAAGCAGGAGGGGCAGCTGTATCTGGTTCCTATGGGCTGGGGGGAGTAGGTACAGTCAGGGCAAGGAACAGCCTTGCAAACATGTGCAGAAGATGGTGTCTGCCCATGTGTAGTAGATGGTGTCTGCCCATGTGTTAATCCTAATAAGCACCTGGCTGGGTGGGTCAGTGTGGGTTGATTAGGAGGGGGCATATCCTGCTGCCCTAGGGCTCACCTGCTTTCATATGTATCATGTTTACAGTGTGACTAGCACGTCTATAAAAACGTGATGCTTTGGTCAGTGTACAGCCCACAGACGGATGCTCTGACAGTAAACATTAGTAGGTACTTTATTGGTAGGCGCAAGCAGAAGGCACTTTAATACATGATCTCTAATCCTTCAGAGCCTGGAACAGCTTTTATTGGTAAAGAAGCTGGCCCAAGGGCACATAGCTAGGAAGGGACCTAAACATGGCGGATGCTGAGGCCCTAGCTCTTCTCCTTCCCCCTACACTGTGCTGCCTTCCTCTTTAGGGGAGACTCCCCCACTGAATGCAGCATCCCATTCATTTGGGTATTGCAGTAGAGGCCCCCTTTGTGTTTCAGAATAAGAGCTTATTAGGGCTCAAAGAAGATTATAAAGTTTCCGAGTTGTGTTTCCACCATTTCAGATGGGCTTAAGAAGAGGGGAATGTATACTTTGTTAGTGGAATATACAAATTATTATTTATTTCTACAAATAAAATGATTTATCCTGTTGATTTAACCCTTTAACCCTGGAAGTTGATGGAGCCCAAATCTGAGAATCACCACAGAAGCCTGTCGCTAAGACCTGTCTGGCCCCGTGAAATCTTTGGGGACTGGGGGACACAGTTTCTCCCCACCTTCTGCTTTCCACACTAGAATTTCAGCCAGTGTTGACCTGCTGCTCCAAGTTTGCTTGAACCTGGCAAGTTTACACATTCACTGATTTTTACTTCAAAACTTTGTGGTTCAAGGGCTCCATCTTGAGGCATGTTCTATCTCTCTCAGTGCCTCTGAGTCTGGGGAGAGATGCAAAGCATGATGAGGAGTTTTGCTGCATAGCGCACTGACTTCTATTTGCTAAATGTTTTCTTCAGTCTTCACAGCAAAAATTCAAGCTATAGAAAGGTGCCTGCTAAAAAAATAATTCAGGCTACAAGACAACGACACGGTTTTGAACAGGATTAGGGGTAGAGTTACAAATGATGGCTCCTCCTACAAATATATTTATCTTTTAACAATAATCACAAAGTGAAAGTCATTTTTTTATTTGTTTGTCTTTACAATAAGCTGTTTTCTCCGATTGTTGGGAACAGTTCACAGAAACCACACTGTTAGAATGGCTGGGCTCCACAGGAAAGCACAGACGAAATCGACAAACAGTCCTGAGAGCTGAGCACCGCCCCTCCCCCCCAATTTAAAATCCTCTGAGACCTTTCATAGGATCCTACTTCCGAGGGATCAACGAGAAACACAGCCCATGATTCAGCCTTCCAGATATAGGTGGGCAGGCTTCCTGACAGCAAGCCCCTGGGCCAACTAGGTGCCCTACTGGCACTGCTATCCATCCAGAGGTCCAAATATAATCCTTCTCTCCTCTCACTTTCACCCATGTAGCCAATCAGTTGCCAATCAAAGCACTGTTGTTTCAACCTTCCAAATACCTCTAGAACTTTCCTCCATCTGCATTCACTACACTGGTCCAGAGCAACATCCTCTTTCGCCTGAGCTACAGCACAGCATCCTATCTGCTGTCCCCACCACCAGTCTGGAACGACCTTTCTAAACCATAAATCTGATTGTTATCTAATTAAGTAACAATCCTAATTAAATCCCTCAGTAACCTCCGATTGCCTTTAGGATAAGGACTAAAATCCTCAACGTGGCCTTCAAAGGCCTTTGTGACCTGGTCCAACCTTCCTCCCCAGCTCCATTTCCAGCAACATCCCTTGCTCCTCCCCGCCACCATTGTTCTGTCACAGCCTTTCTTCTCTTCCCCCTCCAAGCCACAGTGTACACCCTGTGCCTCGGTCTGATTCATTTCCTCCTTCTTTTGCACCCTTCACTTTCTGTTTCTAACTCTTACCCTTACCTGCTGCTTCCTCCAGAAATCCTTCCCTGACTGCCACAGGAGATTCTGCCTCCCAGCTAAACCTTCTCACACTACGTTATTTATAAGAAATATACAATAACATATATTTTATATTATTATATTTATATAACAATATAATGTATACTAATTATGTAATATATAATATAAATTATATATTTACAGAAAATGCAATTTATTACAGATCTTAGTAGCCCGACTCTCCTGTTAGACTACAAGCTTTGTAAGTGCAGGGGCTGTTCAGTTTACTTCCTGTCGCATCCACAGCGAACACGTTACCCTTTCGGTAACAACATCTATGGCTGGCGTAGCCTCAGCAAAGTCATTACCATTACTGTGTATTTTTTTTCAATCCACTCCCCACTTTTCCCTTGCTCTGCTCTGTATCATGGTGGTTTGAACTGTGCAAATTACATTTCCCAGGCTTCTGGTTACATTCAACCAGTGGGAGGCCCTGGCAAAAGACTGGAGAGAGGGAAAGCAATGTATTTCTCCCGTGCTCATTCATTCTCTCTCTCTCTCTCTCTCTCTCTCTCTCTCTCATATTCTCTCATGGTCAATGAAAGCAGAATATGAGTGGCATATCCAGCAGTGGCTGTGTCTTGGCATGGCCCCAGCTGTTGCTGGCCAGCCCTGCCACGATTCCAATCCCCCAGGGTGACCCTGGGTCCTGAGCTCCGCTAACACTACCTTTTCCATTGTCCCTTCAGCGCTGGGGATGCTTCGCCAATTTGCTCTTTGGGCTCTTTTAGCACCTTTGTAATTTCATCCCCACTATTCAATTCCTTTCATTAAACTATCTGCTCTAATTTCTTTTTCCTGACTAGTCTCTAACGTACATAGTTACTGAAGCTATTTTCTTACCTTTAGAATTCCACCTGACATTCATATATATTGAAGAACATTTATATGAAGCACACAAATTTGGAATAAATCTCACTGAACAGAGACTGAAATCTATGTAAAAGGGCGTGCTGGAGAGGGAGTGTAAAATCCTAGATTTATGGAGAGGAGAAAGGACCTCGAACATGTAATCAAAAGAACATTGCCTTGTGCTATAAAGTTTGAACACCAAAGGTTGTTGTAACTGACAGGCTCTAATCTCTAAAGTGGAAATACAGAAAGGGGACCTAGGATGAAAGGAGGAGGGAAAGAGTGGTATAGGGACAATTTTTCTGGGAATATCAAATTCTTAAACAGATGACTTCAAGCTGAAGGGTAATTTTCAGCTTGGCACTATGAAGCAAGACCCAGGCAGAAGTGAAAATACCATCAACTAAACAGTAATTCTCAGTAGACTGCAGGAAACTTTGTTCCCACAGAGAATAATACAGGAGTAATAACCTGTCCCCTAAAACAGAGGGGGAAACATTTATAAGGGCCTAGAATAAAATAGAGTCTGAGAATCAGCTGAATCTTTGAAAGCCAAAAAATTACAGATGAATAATAAATAACCAGAAAAAATTCATGCCCTCAGGTGTAGAAAATCAGCTTATTTGCATTCTGACACTGAAAATACTGTTTCTAAAAAAATTTCATTCATTTGAGCCCCAGTAATGTGTGGTTTTTAATAATTCCACTTAAAGTTGGCTGAAGTTTTATATTTTCACTATTATGAAGAAATTCTCTGAAAAAAATTATGAAGAAATTCTCTGAAAAAAAAGTTAAGCATTTTTTATGATCATTGGCCATTCATTAAACCAATAAACAGTCAGTAGGTATTTTTTTAATTTTTTCAGACTAACGACATAAGAAGATATTCATGATTCATTGGTAAATTGAAACAAGTGGAGCCTGAAACAAGGACTAGAAGGCAGTTTATTTCGGAGTGATTCCTAGAAGCAGGAATGTGGGAGTAGAAAGAGTGAGATGTAAGAAAGAGGAAAAGCCAAAGGGTATTTTATCGAGCTGGTTATCTTTGTGGACATCTGAGGCTCAATACTATTGGGGATCCTCTCCAAAACCCTACAGAATAGTGTATTATAATTATCCTTCTAAAGGACAGAGGCAGAAGTATTTATCTACCAACTCCCATCCACATTGGTTAACTCTATCAGGGAAGTTAACGCCACTGAACCTCTGAATGGAATAAGCAACCTCCTGAAACTTCAGAGAAAGCAGAACAACTGAAAGTCTCTGGGGCGGTTGAGATGGGAAGTTAGCAGCATGCATGGGAAATGTCCACCAGAGCCAAAGTCAAGTGAGCCAAGGAGATGTGACACTAGGCACAAAACAGTATGTGTTACAGTACACCCCTTGTACCACCCAGATGTGCTTCTGCCCAAGCAAGGTGCACTCTGTCACTAAATATTCAAAGTGGTGGCCAGCTGCAGTCTCTAATAAGAAACTTAAGACAGAAGGGTTAGTGGAATGAGCTAAGGTCTTTGATAGTGCCACTAGGCCCAAGGCTGTAATTGATATTCATCAACTCATTCTTCTGCCACGCATTCCAGATTTCCTTTACTCTAAGAGTCAGAAGTTCAATTGATCTAGACTGCTTACCAAAGAAAGTAACTACATATTTTTTAATTGTGTAATTTAGATGTTTCATTAATTCAGATTGACCTCACCAATTAATTCCCAATTAGTGATTATTTGCTATAGGGTCTCTTACACTTATGGAGTGGAGGTGAAACAGAAAAATGAACATACAGTAGCCAGATCTTAGACAAGGCATATTGGAAAAAGTGAAGTCCAATTCTGGGATATCATTCTATCTGTCTCCAATAAAATGAGACAGTAAAACGATAATATATGATATAATTATTACAATAAGTTTGGCATTAAATATCAAATTTTTCTAATTCACATAGCAAAATGATTTTCAGGAGACCCAGTTTACCATGAGCAAAATTAAAGCCACCAGGGTAGGAATTATGCAAGCAAATCCCCTACTCCAGATTACCAATTTTGCTATTTTTTCCTCTCAGATCAAAAACATCTCTTTCTGAGTGAAAATTATCTAGATTATAATTTTTAAATGACAATAAATAGGACCCAGGAAGTTACGAAGTACTCTCCAAATTAAATGCCAAGCCTGTTTGAGCAAAATTGAAAATGTGAGAAAATCCAAATATGGCATCAACACTAAATAAATCAACTTTGGGCAGAAGCAGTTCAAACCCAAGCACTGTATAATTGCATCTACCACACTTGTCTAAGCTGCAATTTCACTTCAATGTACTGCTTTTGAGCCCAAGAACCCAGCAATTCTTAAGTCAGACATTTATGATATTGATGAGCATGGCTGATTTCTGTTGCCACGGCTCCATGGAGCCATCCAAGCAGGTTCTGCTTCCTGAATGGACCTTATCACTAGCAGGAAGACAAAGTGCTGGTGATTTGTCACAAATATATTTTCCATCCTTAATGACTCCATTCACTAGCCAGTTTATGATTCAGAACATGGGAATAAATCCCTCAGAGCTTGGCCACTCCAGGTAATAAATCTGACTTTTCAGACCTCCAAGCATACACATGTATAGCCTATTTATTTTCTCATTTTCCTTTCTCACCTCTTATCCACATAAATGTTCTGTTCATGCACCAAATTCACAAGGATGCATGTGGCATATGTTCTGGAAACAGGATAAAATATTTGAAATAAAGATATATGGTTGGAGTAGAAATAGTTTATTTAAGCCTTTAAAGACCTTTAGAAACAGCTATCAAAATTATTCTATACCTTCCCACAGAACTGTAAGACTGGGTTAACAAATATTATAAGCTTCTCAAATTCTATTCAGTTTAAGAGGAGTGATAAGTTTTTTCATATAGAGTTACCCACCTCTACTAAAAAATTTTCAATAGAAATGACATTTTCCCACAGTCTGTTTATATTAGACAAAATTATCTCCAAGTAAGGTAGATAGCTAGTGGGAAGCAGCCGCATAGCACAGGGAGATCAGCTTGGTGCTTTGTGATCGCCTGGAGGGGTGGGATAGGGAGGGTGGGAGGGAGGGAGTGGCAAGAGGGATGAGATATGGGAACATATGTATATATATAACTGATTCATTTTGTTGTAAAGCAGAAACTAACACACCATTGTAAAGCAATTATACTCCAATAAAGATGTTAAGAAAAAAAAAAAGTACACACTAGGGCCTCCCTGGTGGCGCAGTGGTTGAGAGTCCACCTGCCAATGCAGGGGACACGGGTTCGTGCCCCGGTCCGGGAAGATCCCACATGCCGCGGAGCGGCTGGGCCCGTGAGCCATGGCTGCTGAGCCTGCGCGTCTGGAGCCTGTGCTCCGCAACAGGAGAGGCTACAAGTGAGAGGCCCGCGTATCACACACACACACAAAAAAGCACTTGCCATGAAAAAAAGACACATAGTATTATATCAAAATTAAAACATTCTATTTATCAAAAAAGACCATGAACAGAGTAGAAGTCAACCTACATAGTGGGAGAAGATATTCATGATACATGAACCCAAAAAGGACTCATATTTTTAATACATAAAGAACTCTTACTAATCAATAAGAAAAAAACAACATAATAGAAAATTAGGCAAAATACTAAAAAATACTTCATTATTGAATAACAAAAAAAGGAGGAGAAGAAAAGATACTCAACTTTCCTATTATCTGGGAAATGCAAATTAATACCACAATGAGGGTGCTTCTGGTTCCAGCCAAGATGGGGTAAGTCCACTAAAACCTTTCCTACTGATTGTAACTAAAAATACTGGACAAAATACTGAGGACTTAAAAGTAAACAAAAGCAGGAGGAATTTTTTAAAAGGACTCAAAACTTGGAGAAGTGATTCATAGAGAAGTGAGATTTTCTGTTCTTTTCTTTTTCTTTACTTTTACAGTATTGCTCTGAAGGCAGTCTCCAGTTGTGGGGCTGTGAAGAGGCACCAATATGAAAACTAAAACTCAGAAAATCCATCTTTCTGGCCAGAGGAATCAAGAGAAAGGGGTCCTGTGGTCCAAAAAGTGTGGGAAAAAAATCTCCTTTGATCTCTTTTTTCTGGCACCTTTGCCCTGAGGGTGGGTCCCAGTTACAGATCTGCATTGCAGTGGCAGCATGGATGACTAAATCTCTGAGATAAACCTCAATTTTCTGGCCAGAGAAACCAAGAAAGAGAACCCTGAGAGTCAGAAAGTGTGGGAGGAATTCCAAAAGAAGAGAACTGGAGAAAAGGAACCCCTAATTCCTGCATGAATCCACAGAAGTCCTGGGCTCATCATCACCCTTGAGTTGTACATGCACAGGAGAGACACAAAGAAGCAGATTAAAAGCTTTGAGAATTGAAGTACAAGTCAACCTACTGGAAAGTCTCAACCTAACTCTGAGTGGCACATGTGGGACAGACAAAAAGAAGCATAGCAAAGGCTTAATAAACCAGAATGAGAGTAGAATCATCCCCTACTTTTGCAGTGAGATAAAACTTGCGCTCTTAATCTAACTGGGTTAATTACTTTCTAGACAAAATAAATCAACTTTCTCCAGAGAATTATAACAGGATCCAGAAGCTGCACAACAAAAGGTTCAAAATGTCCAGATAAAGTAGAAAATTACACAGCATACAGAGAATGTTTTAAATGTCATCCATTCTCAACAGAAGCCAACTTTGCAATGATCCAGATAATGGAAATATTAAAGACTTAAAGTAGCGATTATAGCTATACTCTGTGAAATAAACATTTGATATGAATGGAAAGATGAAAGTTCTCAGCAGAAAAATAGAAACCACAAAAAAATCAAATTTAAATTTTAAAGCTGAAAATAAAATATCTGAACTTTAAAAATTCCTGGATAGACCAAACAGCAAAATGGAGATGATAGAGGAAATAGTCAGTGAATTTAAAGATAGACAATAAATATTATCCAATGTAAAGAACAGAGAGAAAGATGTTTTTTAAAATAAAGAGAGGCTCAGAGACTATGGAACAATACCTAAAGATCTAACAGCTGTATCATTGGAGTAACAGAAGGAGAAGTAAAGGAAGGTAATGAAAAAATATATATTCAAAGAAATACATATTCTAAGAAATAATGGTGGAAAACTTCCCAAACCTGGTTTTTACAATTTCATAATTGTACAAATAATTTTACAAATTCAGGAAGCTCTATGAATGCCAAACAGAATAAACCAAAGAGTACAACACCCAGACACATCATAATCAAACTTCTGCAACCAAAGATGGAGAAAAAACTTTGAAAGCAGCTAAAGGAAAACAACATATGACATACAGGGAAACAACGATTCATTAAAGGGAATGCAGATTTCTTATCAGACAACTTAGAGGTAAGACGATGGAACATTTTTAAAGTGCTAAAAGAAAAGAAGCAACAACACAAAATTCTATGTCCAGAAATATCATTCAAGAATGAATGCTAAAGAAATACATTCTTACATGACAGGAAACTAAAAGAATACATCCCCAGCAGACTTGTTCTACAATAAATACTAAAGGCAGTTCCTGAGGTCAAATGAAAATGATACTAGGAAAAAAATAGAACTTCATCAGTGAAGAAAGAGCAATAAAAATGATAAATACCTGGGAAGATATAATAGATTGTGTTTCTCCTCTTAAATTGTTTTTTAAAGGTATGACTCCTGAAAGCAAAAATTATAACATCTGGTGAGGTTTCAATATATGTAGATGTAAAACATGAAAACTATAGCATAAAGGTCAGGGGAAAAATAAAGGGACACATATGGTTGTAAGGTTCTACATTTTACTTGAAGAGGTAAAATATTGGGAAATTAAACAAAAAACTTTTAAATATCATGGATTAAATAGGAAATCACAAAGGAAATTAGAGAATATTTTGAATTAAATAAAAATAAGAACACGACATATCAATACTTGTGGGATACAGCTAAAAAAATGCTTAGAAGGAAATTTAGAGTATCAAATCCTTATATTAAAAAAGAAAATAAGGTCTGAAATCAATAATCTACTCAAATCAAATGTCTTGGAAATACGGCATTATGTTAAGAAAGGGAGAGAAAGAAGTAGATGTAAGAAAGGTAACCAATATCTTCAGGTTTAAAGGGTTCACTACAACCCTAGAAATATCATTCTTGGTCATTCTTTTTAAAATATTACATGTAAAGAAAATTCTACAAACACTCAGACATGAAAAACAAATTACCAACAAAGGAACAAAAAGCAAGCTGAATTTAGAGTTCTTTTCTGCAATACAAAATGCTAGAAGACAACAGCTAAATATCTAATAAATTGGAGGGAAAAGGAATATGACCCAGTTATTTCATATCATTCATAGTTGACATATATGTATGTGTAGACAACAAAAGGTCGACTCACATATGGAAAACCTCAAAAAATACATTCTTTATATATGCACTTTTGAAAAACTTACTTGAAAATTAACTCCATAAGTTGAGAGATAAGGAAAATAAAGAGCTCAAGAATAGGTAAATTGTATTACAAAAGGATCAACAGGGAACATCAAACCTGGTAAACCAAAAATTAATGTAAATTGTTTTTATGGATTTGGTTGTGAAACTGCATGCAATCGTCAACAGTCATTCTTAGAAGACAGTCATTCTTAGAAGATATAACATTCTTTTTTTTAACAATGCTGCTATTTTATTATGCAAGGATATATAAATAGCCTAACAACACAAACTTCAAAACCATAAAGTCTATTAGCTTAATTTATGTCTGTATCTCAACAATCCAATTTTAGCATATTATTATTTTGTTTTTTTTAACATTTTTTGGAGTATAATTGCTTTACAATGGTGTGTTAGTTTCTGCTGTATAACAAAGTGATTCAGCTATAAATATACATACATCCCCATATCTCCTCCCTCTTGCGTCTCCCTCTCACCCTCCCTATCCCACCTCTCTAGGTAGACACAAAGCACCGAGCTGATCTTCCTTTGCTATGCAGCTGCTTCCCACTAGCTATCTATTTTACATTTGGTAGTGTATATATGTCCATGCCACTCTCTCACTTTTTCCCAGCTCACCCTTCCCCCTCCCCATGTCCTCAAGTCAATTCTCTATGTCTGCGTCTTTATTCCTGTCCTGCCCCTAGGTTTGTTAGAACCTTTTTTTTTTCGATTCCATATATTAGCATATGGTAGTTGTTTTTCTTTCTGACTTACTTCCCTCTGTATGACAGACTCTAGGTCCATCCACCTCACTACAAATAACTCAATTTCATTTCTTTTTATGGCTGAGTAATATTCAATTGTATATATGTGCCACATCTTCTTTATCCATTCATCTGTCGATGGACACTTAGCTTGCTTCCGTGTCCTGGCTATTGTAAATAGAGCTGCAATGAACATTGTGGTACATGACTCTTTTGGAATTATGGTTTTCTCAGGGTATGTGCTCAGTAGTGGGATTGCTGAGTCATATGGTAGTTCTATTTTTAGTTTTTTAAGGAACCTCCATACTGTTCTCCATAGTGGCTGTATCAATTTACATTCCCACCAATGGTGCAAGAGGGTTCCCTTTTCTTTACACCCTCTCCAGCATTTGTTGTTTGTAGATTTTTTGATGATGGCCATTCTGACCGGTGTGAGGTGATACCTCATTGTAGTTTTGATTTGCATTTCTCTAATGATTAGTGATGTTGAGCATTCTTTCATGTGTTTGTTTGCAATCTGTATATCTTCTTTGGAGAAATGTCTATTTAGGTCTTCTGCCCAATTTTGGATTGGGTTGTTTGTTTTTTTGATACTGAGCTGCATGAGCTGCTTGTACATTTTGGAGATTGATCCTTTGTCAGTTGCTTCATTTGCAAATATTTTCTCCCATTCTGAGGGTTGTCTTTTCATCTTCTGAATGGTTTCCTTTGCTGTGCAAAAGCTTTTAAGCTTCATTAGGTCCCATTTGTTTATTTTTGTTTTTATTTCCATTTCTCTAGGAGATGGGTCAAAAAGGATCTTGCTGTGATTTATGTCATGGAGTGTTCTGCCTATGTTTCCCTCTAAGAGTTTGATAGTGTCTGGCCCTACATTTAGGTCGTTAATCCATTTTGAGTGGATTTTTGTGTATGGTTTTAGGGAGTGTTCTAATTTCATTCTTTTACATGTAGCTGTCCAGTTTTCCCAGCACCACTTATTGAAGAGGCTGTCTTTTCTCCATTGTATATTCTTGCCTCCTTTATCAGGGATAAGGTGACCATACGTGTGGGTTTATCTCTGGGCTTTCTATCTTGTTCCATTGATCTATATTTCATAACAGTCATTCTTAAAAGCAATCCTTGAATAGCAATAATACAGGCATAAGACTCCAGATAAGGAAATAATTGGATCAAAGAAGAAGTAAATGCCTTTTTTTAAAGTTTCTTCTTTTTAAATAGAGAGGGATTGTTTAAAGTGGCATTTTACCCTTGACTCAATTAGAGAAATATTTTCCAACTCTTTTGAAAAACTTAAGGTTAAAAACATTAAAATATGATATGCTGTTTTTCATTTAATCTAAAGTAAGAAACATTTTTTTTACATACCACAAAGAAAGAAAAAAATGCTGCCAATTCAACTACAGCATATCATCAATTATTAGATGCATTTTAATTCTGGAAGTACTAAAATGTTAAAAATATTTCTTAGAATTTATAAAATATATTGTTTTCCAAATCCCTGGAAACAATAAAAGCAAGATTCAAGTTTATGTAACAAAAGGAAAATAAACAAAGGAATCATAAGAAAAAAATGTAAAATAAAATAGCAAAAATACAAGCAAACCCAGCAGGTATAACAACAACAAATATTTATGAGATAAGTGCTTTATTTAAAGAAGAAAAACTCTTATACTACTGGAATAAAATAGTAAAACAAAATGATAAAAATGTTTAAAACTTTAAGAAAAGAACAAAAAAAATAAGCCAGGTGAAGCCAAAAAAAAATTAAGTAGGACAAAAAGGGTCATTTTATAATAAATATGTGAGTTAAAATGAAGATATGGTAGTCATAAAACACTTGTGCTAAATAACACTACATTAAAAAATACAAAACAAAAACTGTTTAAAAATACAATAATAAAATGACAAGACAAAATAATACTGGAAAATTTTAACTGATCATTCTTATATTCAGGCAAAAAAAAAAAATCCTAAGGACGTAGAGGATCTGTATACATAAGCAATATGATTAATTTAATAAATATATACTACCTAATCTGCAAAAGAAAATAAACCTTTATCAATGTCCATGTAAATATTTTTAAATAACTATATATTAGACCATGAAGCAAACCTCAGTAAATTCCATAAAGCAGATATTTTGCAGGTTATATTCCTAACCTCAGTGCAAAAAATCATAAAAGATTTAAGAGAAATAACATTTCAAATAAAATCATTACTCAACTGCTTGGAAACATAAAATTTTCTATAATTCTTGGGTCAAATGTGAAATGAAACATTATTTATCAACCACTTAGAAAATAATGAGATCTAGTCCAATGAATCAGGTAAAGACCATCTAATACAAAATCAAGCAAAGAATATTGGCAAGCAATTTAAAGAAGTCTTACTAGCTAATAAATAAATGAACCTACCCTAACCTCACTAATAATCAAAGAAGTGTACATTAATATAAAATAATAATGTGTCTCTTTATATATCAATTTTGTAAAAATTAGAAAAGACAATTCCCCTTTGGTGTTGGATAAAGTATTAGAAAGCATACCTCTTGGAGGTAATGTAAAACAACATGTGTAAAACATGGTAAATGGTAAAACAACATGTGAGAGCAATTGGCCATTAATACATATCTATGATATATTAAAAGGGAAATCAACTTACAGAACAATATGTGTAATATGACACTTATAATGTGTAAGCCACATACATGTGTATACATATCTAATGTATATAAATATAAATGCACACAAACACATATGTTGGTAAATGTATAGAAATGGGTTGGGAAGGATATAGTGTACCAAATCATTAATAGTGTTTATCCCTGGATGAGGAAATGGTATTACAGAAAAGGAATGCAAAAAGAACAAATGTCACTTTTCTCCTGTATATACATGTATGTGTTTGCATTTTGATAATGAACATGTTTTCATTTAGGGAAAAAGTTACATTATTACAATAAATACACTACTCAAAAAAATTCACAGGCTGATTCCAATGTTCTGAGTCAAATATAGCTTTAATTGCCTTATTATTAAGCAAAAATAGGACAAAGAATTAAACTAAGATTTGACACAAGTAGTTATGAAAATCACAAGTAAATAAGAAATCAAATTATGCAAGAGAAAAGAATTAAGATGAAATAAAACCAGAAATGAGTGAATTAAATAAAACAGAATTGCTAAGTAAATCAAAAAATTGCCAAGTAAATTTAAAAAAAAGCTAATTAGGTAGACAAATTTCTGGTTGGTTTTACCAGGAAAAAAATACCCTGAAAATACAGAAGCATACAATTGAATAAAAACTGACATAACAGAGATAAAAGAAACCAGCAGATCTTATAGTAATTGATAAAATATTGATGCATTTTATTTATTCATATACTGCAGCTATATATAGTATTTCATCTGCAGTTTGTCAAGGTTCTTGTACTCAGATCAGTCAGTTTTATGTTTCTTAGTACTTCTAAAGCTCTGAGTGCATGTAGACATTTTTAAGAATAAAATTATTTGTTAAATAAATGCTTAAAAATGCATGTTATTCTTATCAAAACTTCTCTGCAGAAATGGATATTTTAGTTACTCATTGAAAACATTCTAAGCTTAACTTCAAAGTGATTAAGTATATAATTGCCCAGGAATGCAAGCATCTCTCATAAAGAGTTGCTACCCTCCTGGCACTTCCAAAGTCACATTTATGAACTAGTAAGCCCACTGGATGCTTACCAGTTGAGCAACTAAAGCAGTCATGTAGAGAACATATCCAGCTATTTGTTTGGTAAAACATTTTATATAAAGAAGTTATAGGATCTAGCAATCCCACTCCTGGGCATATATCTGGAGTTCTGGTTCAAAAGGATACATGCACCCCAATGTTCATTGTAGCAGTTTACAACAGCCAAGACACGGAAGCAACCTAAATGTCCATCAATAGATGAATGGACAAAGAAGATGTGACACATATACACAATGGAATATTACTCAGCCATTAAAAACAATGAAATAATGCCATTTGCAGCAACATGGATGGACCTGGAGATTACCATACTAAGTGAAGTAAGTCAGAGAAAGACAAATATCATATGATATTGCTTATATGTGGAACCTGAAAAAAATGATACAAATGAACTTACTTATAAAACAGAAACAGACTCAGACATAGAAAACAAACTTATGGTTACCAAAGGGGAAAGGTGGAGGGGGAGGGATAAGTTGGGAGTTTGGGATTGACATATACAAACCGCTATATTTAAAATAGATAGCCAGGGACTTCCCTGGTGGCGCAGTGGTTAAGAATCCGCCTGCCAATGCAGGGGACAGGGGTTTGATCCCTGGTCCAGGAAGATCCCACATGCCACGGAGCAACTAAGCCATGCACCACAACTACTGAGCCTGCACTCTAGAGCCCGTGCTCTGCAACAAGAGAAGCCACTGCAATGAGAAGCCCGTGCACCACAACAAAGAGTAGTCCCTGCTTGCCGCAACTAGAGAAAGCCTGCATACAGCAACGAAGACCCAACACAGCCAAAAATAAATTAATTAATAAAAAAATAAATAAACAAAATAGATAACCAACAAGGACCTACTGTATAGTACAGGGAACTCTGCTCAATATTCTGTAATAACCTAAATGGGAAAAGAATTTGAAAAAGAATAGATCTAGGTATATGTATAACTGATTTGCTGTACACCTGAAATTAACACAACATTGTGAATCAACTATAGTCCAAGATAAAATACAAATTTTTTAATTTAAAAAATGAAAGCAGGAAATTGGTTCAAGATGGCAGAGTAGAAGGACATGCGCTAACTCTCTCTTGCGAGAGCACTGGAATCACAACTAACTGCTGAACAATCATCAACTGGAAGACACTGGAACTCACCAAAACAGATACCCCACATCGAAAGACAAAGGAGAAGTCACAATGAGATAGTAGAAGTGGCGCAATCACAATAAAATCAAATCCCATAACTGCTGGGTGGGCGACTCACAAACTGGAGAACACTTATGCCACAGAAGTCCACCCACTGGAGTGAAGGTTCTGAGCCCCACATCAGGCTTCCCAAACTGGGGGTCCAGCAACAGGAGGAGGAATTCCTAGAGAATCAGACTTTGAAGTCTAGCGGGATTTGATTGCAGGACTTTGACAGGACTGGGGGAAACAGAGACTCCACTTTCGGAGGACACACACAAAGTAGTGTGCACATCGGGACCCAGGGGAAGGAGCAGTGACTCCATAGGAGATTGAACCAGACCTGCCTGCTAGTGTTGGAGGGTCTCCTGCAGAGGCAGGGTGTGGCGGTGGCTCACTGTGAGGACAAGGACACTGACAGCAGAAGTTCTGGGAAGTACTCCTTGGCGTGAGCCCTCCCAGAGTCCACCAATAGCCCCATCAAAGAGCTAGATAGGCTCCAGTGTTGGGTCGCCTCAGGCCAAACAACCAACAGGGAGGGAACACAGGCCCACCCATCAGCAGACAAGCGGATTAAAGTTTTACTGAGCTCTGCCCACCAGAGCAACAGTCAGCTCTACCCGCCACATGTCCCTCCCATCAGGAAGCTTGCACAAGCCTCTTAGATAGCCTCATCCACCAGAGGGCAGACAGCAGAAGCAAGAAGAATTACAATTCTGCAGCCAGTGGAAGGAAAACCACATTCACAGAAAGATAGACAAAATGAAAAGGCAGAGGACTTTACACCAGATGAAGGAACAAGAGAAAACCCCAGAAAAACAACTAAATGAAGTGGAGATGGGCAGCCTTCCGGAAAAGTAATTCAGAATAATGATAGTGAAGATGATGCAGTACCTCAGAAAAAGAATGGAGGCAAAGATTGAGAAGATGCAAGAAATGTTTAGCAAAGACCTAGAAGAATTAAACAACAAACACCTAGAAGAATTGAAGGACAAACAAACAGAGATGAACAATACAATAACTGAAATGAAAAATACACTAGAAGGAATCAATAGCAGAATAACTGAGGCAGAAGAACGGATAAGTGACCTGGAAGACAGAATGGTGGAATTCACTGCCACAGAACAGAATAGAGAAAAAAGAATGAAAAGAAATGAAGACAGACTAAGAGACCTCTGGGACAACATTAAACACAAAAACATTCGCATTATAGGGGTCCCAGAAGGAGAAGAGAGAGAGAAAGGACCTGAGAAAATATTTGAAGAGATTATAGTCGAAAACTTCCCTAACATGGGAAAGGAAATAACCACCCAAGTCCAGGCAGCACAGAGAGTCCCAGGCAGGATAAACCCAAGGAGAAACATACCGAGACACATAGTAATCAGATTGACAAAAATTAAAGACAAAGAAAAATTATTGAAAGCAACAAGGGAAAAACAACAAATAACATACAAGGGAACTCCCATAATGTTAACAGCTGATTTCTTAGCAGAAACTCTACAAGCCAGAAGGGAGTGTCATGATACATTTAAAGTGATGAAAGGGAAGAACCTAAAACAAGATTACTCTACCTGGCAAGGATCTCATTCAGATTCAACAGAGAAATCAAAAGCTTTACAGACAAGCAAAAGCTAAGAGAATTCAGCACCACCAAACCAGCTCTACAACAAATGCTAAAGGAATTTCTGTAACTGAGAAACACAAGAGAAGAAAAGGACCTACAAAAACAAAACCATAACAATTAAGAAAATGGTAATAGGAACATACATATCGATAATTACCTTAAACGTGAATAGATTAAATGCTCCAAACAAAAGACACAGGCTCACTGAATGGACACAAAAACAAGACCCATATATATGCTGTCTACAAGAGACCCACTTCAGACCCAGGGACACACACAAACTGAAAGTGAGGGGATGGAAAAAGATATTCCATGCAAATGGAAATCAAAAGAAAGCTGGAGTAACAATACTCATATCAGATAAAATAGGCTTTAAAATAAAGAATGCTACAAGAGACAAGGAAGGACACTACATAATGATAAAGGGATCAATCCAAGAAGAAGATATAACAATTATAAATATATATGCACCCAACATGGGAGAACGTCAATGCATAAGGCAACTGCTAACAGCTATAAAAGAGAAAATCGACAGTAACATAGTAATAGTGGGGGACTTTAACACCTCACTTACACCAATGGACAGATCATCCAAACAGAAAATTAATAAGGAAACGCAAGCTTTAAATGACACAACAGACCAGATAGATTTCATTGATATTTATAGGACATTCCATCCCAAAACAGCAGATTACACTTTCTTCTCAAGTGCACACGGAACGATCTCCAGGATAGATCACATCTTGGGTCACAAATCCAGCCTCAGTAAATTTAAGAAAATTGAAATCATATGAAACATCTTTTCTGACCACAACGCTATGAGATTAGAAATCAATTACAGGGAAAAAAACCGTAAAAAACACAAACACATGGAGGCTAAACAATATGTTAATAAATAACCAAGAGATCACTGAAGAAATCAAAGAGGAAATCAAAAAACACCTAGAAACAAATTACAATGAAAACGCGATGATCCAAAACCTACAGGATGCAGCAAAAGCAGATCTAAGAGGGAAGTTTATAGCAATACAAGCCTACCTCAAGAAACAAGAAACATCTCCAATAAACAATCTAACCTTACACCTAAAGGAACTAGAGAAATAAGAACAAATAAAACCCAAAGTTAGTAGAAGGAAAGAAATCATAAATATCAAGGCAGAAATAAATGAAATAGAAACAAAGAAAACAATAGCAAAGATCAATAAAACTAAAAATTGGTTCTTGGAGAAGATAAACAAAATTGATAAACCATTAGCCAGACTCATCAAGAAAAAGAGGGAGAGGACTCAAACAAACAAAATTAGAAATGAAAAGGGAGACGTTACAACAGACAGCGCAGAAATACAAAGCATCCTAAGAGCCTACTACAAGAAACTCTATGTCAATAAAACGGACAACATGGAAGAAATGGATAAATTCTTAGAAAGGTATAAGCTTCCAAGACTGAATCCAGAAGAAATGGAAAATATGAACAGACCAATCACAAGTAACAAAATTGAAACTGTGATTAAAAATATTCCAACAAACAAAAGTCCTGGACCAGATGGTTTCACAGGTGAATTCTATCAAACATTTAGAGAAGAGCTAACACCCATCCTTCTCACTCTTCCAAAAAAATTGCAGAAGAAGGAACACTCCCAAACTCGTTCTATGAGGCCACCATCACCTTCATACCAAAACCAGACAAAGATACTACAAAAGAGAAAATTACAGACCAATATCACTGATAAATATAGATGCAAAAATCCTCAACAAAATACTAACAAACAGAATCCAGCAACACATTAAAAGGATCATACACCATGACCAAGTGGGATTTAGCCCAGGGATGCAAGGATTCTTCAATATATGCAAATCAATCAACATGATACACCATATTACCAAACTGAAGGAAAAAAACCGTATTATCATCTCAACAGATGCAGAAAAAGCTTTTGACAAAATTCAACACCCATTTATGACAAAAAATTCTCCAGAAACTGGGCATAGAGGGAAACTACCTCAATATAATAAAGGCCATATATGACAAACCCACAGCAAACATCATTCTCAATGGTGAAAAACTGAAAGCATTTCCTCTAAGATCAGGAACAAGACAAGGATGTTTACTCTCACCACTCTTATTCAACATAGTTTTGGAAGTCCTAGCCATGGCAATCAGAGAAGAAAAAGAAATAAAAGGAATACAAATTGGAAAAGAAGAAGTAAAACTGTCACTGTTTGCAGATGACATGATACTATACATAGAGAATCCTAAAGATGCCACCAGAAAACTACTAGAGCTAATCAATGAATTTGGTAAAGTAGCAGGATACAAAATTAATGCACAGAAATCTCTTGCATTCCTATACACTAATGGTGAAAAATCTGAAAGAGAAATTAAGGAAACACTCCCATTTACCATTGCAACAAAAAGAATAAAATACCTAAGAATAAACCTACCTAAGGAGACAAAAGACCTGTATGCAGAAAACTATAAGACACTGATGAAAGAAATTAAAGATGATACAAACATGTAAAAGAATGAAATTAGAACACTCCCTAACACCGTACACAAAAATAAACTCAAAATGGATTAATGACCTAAATGTGAGACTGGACACTATAAAACTCTTAAAGGAAAACATAGGAAGAGCACTCTTTGACATAAATCACAGCAAGATCTTTTTTGATCCACCTCCTAGAGTAATGGAAATAAAAGCAAAAATAAAGAAGTAGGACCTAATGAAACTTAAAATCTTTTGCAAAGCAAAGGAAACTACAAACAAGATGAAAAGACAACCCTCAGAATGGTAGAAAATATTTACAAAAGAATCAACAAAGGATTAATCTCCAAAATATATAAACAGCCCATGCAGCTCAATATTAGAAAAACAAACAACCCAACTGAAAAATGGGCAGAAGACCCAAATAGACATTTCTCCAAAGAAGACATACAGATGGCCAAGAAGCACATGAAAGGCTGCTCAACATCAATAATTATTAGAAAATTGCAAATCAAAACTACCATGAGGTATCACCTCACACCAGTTACAATGGGCATCATCAGAAAATCTACAAACAACAAATGCTGGAGAGGGTGTGGAGAAAAGGGAACACTCTTGCACTGTTGGTGGGAATGTAAATTGATATAGCAACTATGGAGAACAGTATGGAAGTTCCTTAAAAATCTAAAAATATAATTACCATATGACTCAGCAATCCCACTACTGGGCATATATCCAGAGAAAACCATAATTCAAAAAGACACATGCACCCCAATGTTCATTGCAGCATTATTTACAATAGCCAGGTCATGGGCGCAACCTAAATGCCCATCAACAGACGAATGGATAAAGAAGATGTGGTACATATATATAATAGAATATTACTCAGCCATAAAAAGGAATGAAATTGGGTCATTTGTAGAGACGTGAATCGATCTAGAGACTGTCATACAGGGTGAAGTAAGTCAGAAAGAGAAAAACAAATATCATATATTAACGCATGTATATGGAACCTAGAAAAATGGTACAGATGAACCAGTTTGCAGGGCAGAAATAGAGACACAGATGTAGAGAACAAATGTATGGACACCAAGGTGGGGGAAAGAGGCGACAGGGCGGTGGTGGTGGTGTGATGAATTGGGAGATTGGGATTGACATATATACACTAATATGTTTTAAATGGATAACTAATAAGAACCTGCTGTATAAAAAAATAAAGAAAATAAAATTCAAAAATAAATAATAAAAGAAAAGTTATAGGAGAGTGACATAAGCATCATGATGGTGCAAGACGTCATCCCTTTATATCCCGTTTTAGCAACAAACTAGACATCCATGCACAAACAAAGGTGCCTCTGTGGGAGTTGCAGGATCCAGCACAATATGCCAAGGGACCAAGAAGGAGTCTTGCTCATCTGTGCATATGGTAATAGACTGACCAACCTCAGTATGGGTTGCAAAGGAGCCAGCGAACTTGCCCCAATCCATCTCAGCCAAAGTGGGAAAAACATGGAGAGTACTGACTAGGGCAGGAATCAGGAAAAGAGAGGTTTTGCAGAAGTCGAACCTTCCCAAGGGAAGACTCTAGCACACTGTTGGAGAAAAAGTTTCTTTCATTAAAAAAAATACATATATATGAGTTTGGATGCATTGGAGACAGTAAGAGGAACTTTGTCAGTGCTAGTCCTCTCCCAAGACAACACTGCATGGGCTGAACAAGCTGGCAGCTGGCTTCTCCTATGTAGAAAAGGGAAAATGGTGAGTGAGTGCTCAGCTTCCCCAGTTGTGCTGGACACTGCTGGAGAAACCTGTTTGCTCCAACAGCATCCAGGATACTGAGGTGGAAGCTCCATGACTGCGGGGAGGAAGGTGATCAGGAAAGAGGCAGGTAAGAATACCAAAGGGTATTAAAGGGATGTGGTTCTTGGATAAAGTAGATGTGGTGTATACATACAATGAAAAATTATTCAGCTGTGAGAAAGAAGGAATCCTGCCATTTGTGAGAACATGGGTGGACCTTGAGGGCATTATACTAAGTGAGATAAATCAGACAGAGGAAGACAAATACTCTATGAACTCACTTATATGTAGAATCTAAAAAAGCCAAACCCATAGAAACAAAGTAGAATAATGGTTACCAGAGGCAGGGAGTGGGGGAATTGAAAAAATGTTGTTTAAGGTTGCAAATTTTCAACTAGTAAGTAAATAAGGAGATCTAATGCTCAGCATAGTGGTTATAGTCAAAAATACTGTATTCTAACTTCAAAGTTCCTAAGAGACTAGACCTTGATTATTCTCATCACAAAACAAAAATGATAATTACGTGATGGGATAGAGGTGTTAGCTAACACTACAGTGGTAATCATACTGCCGTATAAAAATGTATCAAATCAACACTTTATACACCTTAAACTTACACAATGTTGTATGTCAATTACATCTCAATAAAAAAGAAGCTATAAAGTGATATACATTTTGATGCTAATGAATTTGAAAACCACAATGACATACTTTTCTATTTATATAGACTTAATGATCAATACAATACCTATTGCTGTTTATGGAACAAGTGGCATTTTTGTCATTCCTGGATCACAACAAGGCTGCAGCACAGTTAGGACTGAAGACAATGTACCTTCAGTAGCCCCTCAAGGGTGTGCATCCCTGAGAATATCAGGAGACAGTAGCAGAGTAGGTACCCAGTGGAAGACATGCACGGTGATGCAGCACCCTCAGAAGCTTTAGGGCAACAGATCTAGCTGATGAGCACATTAATTCCCAGAAATATCTGAGGAGACATGGGAGTGTAGAAAGGCAGGGTGGAGACAGGTCCTGCACTTTGGTAGGTGGGAGCTACAAACCAAGGAAACTGAAGTATTGTTGTGATTGTGTCTGTACTGACAAACAAATTAGGTCTACAGACATTGAAGTTACTTAGGCATAAATGAAAACCAAGAAATTATAAAGAAAATGATTGATAGACTTGAGTACATAAAAATTAAACACTCTTCTATGCCAAGAGAACATCAAGTGGAAAAATATTTGCAACATAAATGACAAAAAGTGAATATTCTTAGTATAAAAAGAGCTTTCACAAATTGACAAGAAAAAGACAAATATCCTTATATAAAAATTAGTAAAAACATAAATAGTGTAAAAAAGAAAACAGAATGTGCCAATAAGCATATGAAAGAATGCTTAATCTCCATGAAAATCAAAGAAATATAAGTAGAAGCAACAATGGCATATGACTTGCAGTCTATCAAATATGTTTAAAAATAGCTTTCTATTGAAGCATACTAAAAATACAGAAAATCAAATATCAAAAGAATATAGCTAGCTGAATTTTCACAAACTGAACCTATTCCTACAACCAATGCCCAGATCAAGAAACAGAACATTACCTGCATCCCAGAAGTACCCTCATTCTCCCAGCCACAACCTCCCACTCCCACCCAAGGGTAACCACTACCACTCCTTCTATTAGCATGTTTTTGCCTATTTTTGTCTTTCATATTAATGGAATCATACACTATATTCTTTTTTGTCTGGCTTCTTTTGCTCAGATAATGTTTGTGAGACTCATCTATGTTAGAGTATGTAGTCATAGATCATTCATTCTCACTGCTGAGTTAGGTAATTCATTGTAGATACACAAAAATTTATCCATTCTACTCTTGAAATTCATTGTGAACTGAAAATTCATTCAATAGTTCCAGTTTGGAACCATTATGAATAGTGCCCTCTTGACCATTTTAGTACGTGTCTTTTGGTGCTCCTAAGAACACATTTCTGTTGGATGTATGCCTAGGAATGAAATTGCTGGGTCATAGGGTGTGCACTTTTCCAGATTTAGTAGATACTGTCAAATAGTTTGTACCAATTTACATAACCACCAGCAATGTATAAGAGTTTCAATCATTCCACATCCTCACCAACACTTGGTATTTTCCACCATTTGTGTTATAGCCATACTGGTGGGTATATAGCATTATTTATTTTGAGTTTTCTTTGCATTTCCTTAAGTATAATGAACCTAAGCACCTTTCCCCATGTTTATTGGTCCTAGACATACTAATTTTTGAAGAATCTGTTCAAGTCTTTTCTTAGATTTTATGTCTTTTTCTTATTGATTAGTAGGAGTTCTTTGTATATTCTGGATATGGGTCCATTGTCAGATATGTGTATTATGAATATCATCTTGTATTCTTTGGTTCACCTTTTCCCTTTGTTTTAATGAAGAGGTCCTTAATTTTAATATATTCCTTCTAAAATACTTATTTTATGATCAGCACTTTACTAGTCCTATTTAAACAATACAGGGTGACAAACATGTTCTCTTATGTTTTCCTCTATTAGTTTTATGGTTTTATTATTGGCAATGACTTTTAAAATATAATGTGCAATGATGGCAACTTCTAGAAACATGGACATACTATATTGTAAAATTTTAGGGGCTTCCCTGGCGGTCCAGTGGTTAAGACTCCAAGCTTCCACTGCAGGGGGCACAAGTTCGACCCCTGGTCGGGGAATTAATATCCTGCATGCCATGCCGCACGGCCCAAAATAAATAAATAAACAAATAAATAAATAGCACATTGGTTACAGCAATATCACCTGACAACCCACTGTCTTTCAAAAAATTATTTTAAGCTTCATATTTTCCTGCTCTCTCAACATCCCTACAAACAGGCTGTGAACACAACCTCCCAGGCAACCAGGTGCACCAGTATAAGACTGGTTTGTCTACAGTTTCCCCCTCTTGCCCTTCCTTGACTGTGACTTAGTGACATTCAAACCCACTAATGAAATCCCATCACACCTTTTGCTTGTATACTCCACCCTGACTCCAGTAAAGGCATTTATTCAAGGGTCCTCACTCTCTCTCAGCTCCCCAACTACTGGGCTGAGCTTGTGTGGCCCCTGTGTGGCATGGCATGCCTACCTCTTGGACCTGAGAGTATATAAATCCTTCAATTTTAATATGCCTCTCTGAATGTAATTTGCAGAGCCATGTTGGACTGATCCTTAAAGATCCCACAGCGGGGACTTACTCCCTTATTTACAAAACACTCACACAATGCTAATGGCTTTGTAAATTGCTCCAAATTTTCCAAAGGGTAATTCGGCAAATAACAAAAATGTTTTAAGTTTTTTATTTATTTTTTTATTTTTTTAATGTTTGATCTTATTATTCCTCAGTCAGGAACTCGTCCTAAGGAAATAGTGAGGGTGACAAGAAAAAGGTTTATATACAAAGATGTTCAGTATTACATTTTTGAATAACAGCAAAAAATAAATAAAATTAGAAACAATCTAAATGACCCTCAACTAAGAAATGATTAACGACCTGTGGAATAGTCACAGTCTGGAACACTGTTTACTAGCTCAGAATATTCAAGAACTTTGTATGTATTAACAAGGATAGATCATTAAAACATACTGATGAGTAAAAAAAAGTTGCAAGATGATACACATATGATAATGATGTATAAAGTAAAAGCAATACCCAAGTCACAAAAAACACTAAAGAAAAACAGTCATAACTTTGGTTATATTAATATTAAGAAGTTATGTTCCTCAAAAGACACAATAGAGTGAACATTTCAGAATATACTTGCAACTCATAGAAACGTAAATGACTGGTATTTAGAATATATAAAGAACTCATGCAAATCAATAGGGAAAAGACAGGCAACCTAACAGAAAAAAAAATGAGCAAAAGATTTGAACAGGTACCCTACAAAAGAGTAAACCCAAATGGCCAATAACTATATGAAAAGGTGTTCAGCCTCGTTAGAAATCAGACAAATATAAAGTAAAATCGCAAGAACTATTACTACCTACCCACTAGATTGGCAAAACTCAAAAAATATAATGCCAAGTGCTGAAAAGGATGTGGAGCAACTGAACTTCTCACACACTGGAGGTGGGAGTGTAAATTGGCACAAATGTTTTGAAAAACACTTCAGCATTATCTAATAAAGCTGGGGATATGCATACACAGTGACGGAGTAATTCCACTAGATTTATAACCTAGAGAAACTCACGCACATGTGTACAAAGACACATGGTTTTTTTTTTAAAAAAAAGTCCAAACCAATATTGTAATTGTCCCAAACTGGAGATAATCTAAATGTCCATCAACAGTAGAATGAATAAACAGTGATGATGTATTCATGCAATGGGATATGACACTATGAGGAAAACAAGCAAAGGATCACTGCAGGCAAAAATATTGATTAATCTCATAAACACAATGCTGAGTGAGAGAATCAACATACAAAAAAATATGTTACACGCAGAGTAATTCTATCTCCATAAAGGTAAAAAAAAGAAAAAAACAGAAAAAACTAAACCATAGGGACTTCCCTGGTGGCACAGTGGTTAAGAATCTGGCTGCCAATGCAGGTGGCACGGGTTCGATCCCTGGTCCGGGAAGATCCCACATGCCACAGAGCAACTAAGCCCGTTAGCTACAACTACTGAAGCCCGCGCACCTAGAGCCCATGCTCCGCTACAAAAGAAACCACTGCAATGAGAAGCCCGCGCACCGCATGCAACAATGAAGAGCCAATGCAGCCAAAAAAGAAAACAAAATGAACAAACAACACTAAACCATAATAGGTAGCGATATATACCTAGGTGATAAAATTATTTTTTAAAAAAACCAAGAAAGTGATTATCATAAAATTCAGGATAGTAGTTAGAAGATGTGATCAGTGAGGAACTCATGAGAGGCTAGGGCTGTTGGAAATATTCTATTATATGACCTGGGTTGGAAAATACCAGTGTTCACTTTTTAGTAATTCATCGTATTGAACATTTACATCCCATAACTTTTCTCTGAGTTTGTATTACAATAAAAAGTTTTTTTAATGCACCTACATAAGCACACACACACAGGAAATCCCAATTGTGATATAAATGTATGAAATCTGCTTTAAAGATGCAAATCAGACTGACAATAGTGGTGGTCTTTGGATAGGAAAGGAAGAGGACAGGGGCCAGGGTTTGGGGAAGGGGGAGGTCAAAGGGAACTTCGACCTTATCTATAATGTTTTCAATTTGAAAGGTATATTATTCATGTACACTTGTGTAATTAAACATAAATTTTGATGGAAGCCTGAAAACAAAGAAAAATTTTTAAAAAGTGTGTTTTATTCTAAAGTTTTTAAATGATATAAAATCCTCTGTACGCACAACATACAAAAGCACATATACGTTTGGAGGAAAACAAATCAAAATATTAACTTTGTTTATCTCTCAGTCATGGGATTGTGGATGGTCTTTTCTCTTCTTTGTGTTTTTCCTGTATTTCCTAAATATTTTATAATAAATACATGTATATTTAAGTTAGAAAAAATACGAGAATCAATAAGAAAAATATTAACTCCCTCATAGAAAATGGGTAAAGAACCAAAAACAGACATTTCAGAAAAGAATAAATTCAAATGACACATTATAAGTGGAAATTTGAATTGAAACAAAAATGTCATTTTTAACCCAGACAGGCAAAGATTAAAAATATTGAGAATATCCAATGTTGTCTAGGGTGTGGGGACAATTTCATATGCTTCTTAGTAGAGGTCCAAATGCAAGCAGCCTTTCCGGTGGTGGCATGGCAATATGCATTCAATCTTTTAAATACCTGCATCCTTTGACCCAGTAATTCTACTTCTAGAAAATCATCCTAAAAAGATAGTCAAGGTGTACAAAATGGCTTACATTCAATGAATGGCCATAGCAATATTATTTAGTACCAAATATTTGAGAACAGGATAAATGTACAAATAGAGGACTGGTAAAAAGAGATACACACACACAAGCTATGCCATTAAGCTATTTAAATTAGAAATCATTTTCACAAACATTAATAAAACGGGGAAATGCTAAAGATATAATATTAAGTAAATAAAGGAGGACATACAGAAATACCCCAATTTGACTCCAGGTTCAAAAATAAAAAATTAAAAGAGTGTATGTGTATGAGTGTAAGAATGTAAGTGCGTACATACATAGAAAACAAGTCCAGATGCAAATATATTGGAATATTAACAGCAGTGTTAATGGGTGATTTTTATTTTCATCTTTGTGCTTTTCTAGATCTCCAGATTCTCTTCGATGAACCCATTAGAAATAAACACATATTTTAAAATGTTTAAAACTTTATAATAAAACTGGCAGTGATGCAGTGGTCTGATGATTTCTTTCGTAAAAATTACCTCTGACATTCTAACTACTTTCATGCCTCTCTCCAGCCAACTCTGTAATTCACTCTGATCTCACCCGGAGCCTCTTCCTTGCTCTGTAAATCTTGCACTGGCTTTTAGCCAAGAGCAATAAAACCTGACCTGACCTGATCTGAAAGTTCAGTCAGCAGTAACAAAAGGAATTTATATCTTTGCTCTGCTAAATGCTCTTTCCTTCCTACCACAATCCCTGCTATTATCGAACTGCTGTCCACATTACCAAATTATGTTGAAAATCAGGGGCTAATGGGCCAACTGTTAAGATAGCTATTGATCTTAACATGCCATGCCTGTTAACATTAGCATGTTATGAAAAATATATATATTGTAAATAATAACTTCAAGTAAATGAAATGTCAGTCTTCATAAATATTAGAAGCATGCTTCATATGGGTCAGCTGACATCTACGTGTCATTACTCATTTCTTTCCCATGGGGTCCCAAAGCTGAGTTAATCAAGCATAGGTCAGAAACAGGTCACCTGACACCAGGCTTGTGAATAGTGGTAGAAAATTCGAAATAATAAACACCTCACAGTATCTCTCTTTTTGCATATTAGTGAATAGCAGGAACTCTAAAGACAGAATTCAACTCCTATTTTCAGCAATGACTCCTGACCATGTTGAATACTACCTCAATTATTAGCTGCAATTCACCAAACATCACTAATTCACAACTATTTATTATGTCCACTAGTGCCAGACACAGTTCTAAGCACTTGGTATACATTAGTGAACAAAAGACAGAAATCTCTGCCCTCATGGTCCCTACATTCTAGTCAAGGGAGACAGACTATAAACAAACAAACAAAAGTTAATAAATAGTATAGTGTGTTAGACATTGATTAGTGCTATGGAAAAATAGAGCAAGGTCAAGGAAATCTAGAAGTATAGAGGGTGGGGCCCAGTTTGCAAGCAGAAGTAGAGGATAAAATTTATTGAGAAGGTGACCATGGGATGTCCATATCCCCCTTCAAGGAAGGAGTGTAGTCCTAGCTTCTGGAAATTGCTGACAATGCCTTCAGGGATTGCCTGAGCTGACCTTGCCTCATCCAAGGTCAACCCTGAAGAAAGACTGTCTCTTTCAGCCCAGTGAAGGACGACTCTGACAAGCCATTTTAGCTCCAGAGCTCACTGTAGTACAGATTGAGGGTCAGATTCACAGCTTGGCTTCCTCCTCTGCTCCTTCTCCTCCCTTCCATACACGTTGATACCAAGAGCACTCCCTAATAAACATCCTGCATGCCAAACATCATCTCAGAGCCTGTTTTCCGTAGAACCCAATCCACAAGAGTGGCATTTGAGCAAATGTTTGAAGGAGATGCAGGCATCATGTGAGCCATACATATATCTTGAGGAAGAGCATTCCAGAAAGAGGGCACCACCAGTGCAAAGGGCCTGAGGCAGGAGCATGCTTGGAGTGGTCAAAAAACAGTAAGAAGACCAGTGAGGTTGGAGTGGAGTGAGTTCCAAGGAATTAATAGGAAATAAGGTCTTTGGCTTTTACTCAACATGAGATGGAAAATCATGGGAGCGTCTTGAGCAGTGGTATGACATAATCTGACTTAAAAAAAAAATCACCCTAGCTGCTTGCTGCTGTGCAGAGAATACACTGTAGAAAGCAACATGGAAGCAAGAGGCTAGGTAGGAGTCTATTAAAGTAATCCAGGGGTGAGTGATGATGGTGGCTTGGTCCATGGAAGTGGTAGTAAAGGTAGAGAGAAGTGGTCAGATTCTGGAGACATTCTAAAGGTAAAGCAAGTTCTCCAGGATTTTCCGATGGATTGGATGGAGAATCTATGAGAAAGAGCAGAGTTCATGTTTGAGCGTGTTAAACTTAGGATGTCTCTATTCACTGAAGTGAAAATATCTAGTATATGGTTCATAATAGAAACTAGCATTAGAAAAGAGGTTGGGAGACAACATTGTATTTAAACCCTTCTGACTGGGATGAAGTCATCAAGGGAGGGAAGGCAGACATTGAAGAGAAGAGGACCAGGACCAGGGCATTCCAATGTTGAGGCTTCTGGGAGAAGAGGAGAAACCAGCAAAGGACACTGAGAAGGAACAACCATTAAACATGGAGGAAAGTGAAGAGAATGTAATGTTTTGCAAACCAAGTGGAAAACATGTGATAGACTATACCACTAGCAGGTCAAGGAAGATGAAGGCTCAGAAGCAACCATTGGAACTAGAGATGTGGAGAACTTTAGTGGTGTTGACAGGAGCAGTTTGAGAGGAGAATGAAAATTATTGGAAGAAAAGAGAGGGGATTTAAGATTTTAATTTTTTACTTCTTATCTCTTTATCAAAAGATACACCCATCAAAATAGGGTTCCTTTCTGGAAAACTTACTCCTACGGAAAACCTTTTCAAACCAAGGTGGCAACACAACTTAGGGAAAAAAATTCTCTAAAAATAATAATAGCCCTTAGTTCCTTTTCCTGGTGGAGCTGATGGTAAATAAGCTTTCTGTTCAGCTTATTTGTCAGTCTCTTCAATGCCTGGGAAACCCTTCAGTGCTAGGATGGAGAGACATCAGTGAAGTTCTTAAACGTGCCACACAGAGCACAGTTCTGTAAAGTAGACCCAGTTCCTTCCTCTCTAAAGCCATAAACACAGGCCAACCAGGGAGTAAGCCTCAACCAAACCATAAAATAAATAAAAGCTATAATTAACACTCTGTACAACTTACTCTCAGTCACTGAACTACATGTATTGGAGGAAACTGCTCATATGCAATTGATGGCCATCCAACATTTTAGACTCCAGTGACCTCACCCACCATTCTCACACTCTTCAACTCCCTCTGTTGTCCCATCCCACACACTGATGACCTCCTCTCCAGCTACAGCAGGCAATTGCTACTCTCCTTACACACTCTACTTTAACTTCATCGTCATTGTGCACAGCATGCTTACACACACAGGCACACGTATTTACTCAAACACTATGCCAATTGAAATCTTAGCCAAACTTAAAAGCCCAACTCAAATACCCCATCTTCTGAGATGTCTGTCCTGACTCTGCCTTCTTTCATGCTTTCCTAACACTTTGTATGTCTGTTATATACAGATATTATGCACACTGTCTTCATTCAAGGAGGGATACTGTATTTTTTAGCATGCTCCGTTTGTCTATATGCAAGGTGACCATACATTGTGGATTACTCAGTAGAGACCTAGTTTACATCTGTTGTCTCAGGGTAAATATTAACAACGCTCCCTTCAGTTTTCAAGTAAATCCTGGTGTAGGTGATAAATGAAATGGTCACCCTATTAATAAGCATTTTGATGGTAGAATCTGAGCCATATTCATCCATGCAACTCCCACAGTGCCTAGCGCAGTGCCAGGTACATTGTAAGTGATCATAAACATGTAATGACAAGTTGTAGAACTAAGTATTTTTGTTAAGTGTACATGATTTCCCTTTGCTGAGTAGAGAGAACCTGTCTTGTCCTAAAAGCAAGGGAAAGGTTAGAGCCTGAGTAGGGAAGAATAATCCGTTTCCCTTCTCCCTGACCATCAGACCATGGATGTGCCACAGACCACGTGGAGTGACACTCTGAGACTCCTGAAATACCTCCATTAACTAATTAGAAGATGGGTTCCCTCTGGCAGAGGAAGGAGTCCTTGGACCAGGAATCAAGAGACAAGAACTCTAGTTTCACTTCAGTCCTAATAAGAAGTTCTTATACCGGTTCCAGACTACATCCTTTTACATTCACAGATGAATTCAGGAGAGACACATTGCTTCTCTGAGCCCTCATCTGAAGATGGGGAGGCTGGTACAAGGTCATATCCTAGGCCCCTTCTAACTCTCACAATCAGGGCTGACCAAGACATAATTTTAAATGAATACGTATCACATCAATGTCTATTCCTACTTTCAGACTTCTGGGCCAAAACCCAATGGACAAGCCTGGAATAACTAAATCACCATTTCAAGAGGCCTGAAATCCTTTGAAACTGTTATAATAAAAATGTTCAGTCTATGGGAGAAAATATTTGCAAATGATGCTACTGACAAGGGATTAATTTCCAAAATATACAAACAGCTCATGCAGCTCAATAACAAAAAAAAGGCAAACAACTCGATTTAAAAGAAATGGACAGGGCTTCCCTGGTGGCACAGTGGTTGAGAATCTGCCTGCCAATGCAGGGGACACAGGTTTGAGCCCTGGTCTGGGAAGATCCCACATGCCACGGAGCAACTAAGCCCGTGCGCCACAACTACTGAACCTGTACTCTAGAGCCCACGAGCCACAACTACTGAGCCCGTGTGCCACAACTACTGAAGCCTGCGTGCCTAGAGCCCATGCTCCGCAACAAGAGAACCCACTGCAATGAGAAGCCTGTGCACTGCAACGAAGAGTAGCCCCTGCTCACCGCAACTAGAGAAAGCCCACGCACAGCAGCAAAGACCCAATGCAGCCACAAATAAATAAATAAATTTATTTATTTAAAAAAAAGAAATGGACAGAAGACCTAAATAGACATTTCTCCAAACAAGGCATATAGATGGCCAACAGGAACATGAAAAGATGCTCAATATCGCTAATTATTAGAGAAATGCAAATCAAAACTACAATGAGGTATCACCTCATGCTGGTCAGAATGGCCATCATTAAAAAATCTACAAATAATCAGTGTTGGAGAGGGTGTGGAAAAAAGGGAACCCTCCTACACTGTTTGTTTGGGTTTTTTTTTAACTTTTTAATTTATATGGAGTATAGTTGATTAACAATGTTGTGTTAATTTCAGTTGTACAGCAAAGTGATTCAGTTATACATGTATCCTTTTTCAAATTCTTTTCTCATTTAGGTTATTACAGAATATTGAGCAGAGTCCCTTGTGCTATACAGTAGGTCCTTGTTGGTTAACCATTTTAAATATAGCAGTGTGTACATGTCAATCCAAAACTCCCTAACTATCCCTCCCCACCACCCTTCCCCCTGGTAACCATAAGTTTGTTCTCTAAGTCTGTGAGTTTTTTTCCATTTGTAAATAAGTTCATTTGTATCATTTTTTTTAGATTCCGCATATAAGTGATACTATACAACATTTCTCTTTCTCTAACTTACTTCACTCATTATGACAATCTCTGGGTCCATTCATGTTGCTTTAAATGGCATTATTTCATTCTTTTTAATCGTTGAGTAATATTCCATTATATATATGTACCACATCTTCTTTATTCATTTTTCTGTCCATATACGTTTAGGTTGCTTCCATGTCTTGGTTATTGTAAACAGTGCTGCAATGAACATTGGGGTGCATGTATCCTTTCAAACCATGTTTTTCTCTGGATATATGCCCAGAAGTAGGATTGAAGGATCATATGGGAGCTCTATTTTTATTTTTTTCAGGAACCTCCATACTGTTCTCCACAGTGGCTGTACCAATGTACATTCCCACTAACAGTGTAGGAGGTGAAAAGATACATGCACCTCAATGTTCATGGCAGCACTATTTACAGTAGCCAAGACATGGAAGCAACCTAAATGTCTATCAACAGATGAATAGATAAAGAAGATGTGGTACATATATACAATGGAATATTACTCAGCCATAAAAAAGAAGGAAATAATGCCATTTGCAACAACATGGATGGACCTAGAGATTATCATACTAAGTGAAGTAAGTCAGACAAAGACAAATGTCATATGATATCACTTATATGTGGAATCTAAAAAAAATGATACAAACAAACTTATTTACAAAACAGAAATAGACTCACAGCCATAGAAAACAAACATGGTTACCAAAGGAGGTAGTTGTGGTGGGGGAGGGATAAATTAGGAGTTTGGGATTAACAGATACACACTATTATATATAAAATAGATAAACAACTAGGTCCTACTGTATAGCACAGGGAACTCTATTCAATATCTTATAATAACCTCTAATGGAAAAGAATCTGAAAAAGAATATATAATTATATATATATGTATAACTGAATCACTTTGCTGTACACCTAAAACTAACACAACACTGTAAATCAACTATACTCCAATTAAAAAACAGTTAATAAAAACAATGTTCAGTCTAGCAAAACAGCTGCCCTAGAGAAGATTCACTTCTTCGGTGCTTGGCATAATTCTTTATTACAGAGGCTCTCCAACTTAAGTGAGCATGAGATCTCCTGTTGGGCTTGTTAAAATACAATTAAAAAGCAGTTTCTGATTCCCTAGATCTGGGTTGAGGGCCGAAAATGTACATTTCTAACAAGCCCCTAGATGCTGCTGCTGGTCCAGGAACCACACTTGAAGAACCACTATCTTATCACATTGGAGTCCATCAAAAGTAAGTTTCAGGAAAAACAAAGAAATTCTTTAAAATAAAAACCAACACAGATATTCAAAATAAAAGAACTCTAGAAACAGGCTTTTATTTCAGACTTTGTCCAGTACCATCTCCTGGTTCCTTTCTCACTTGTCCTCTTGGTGGGGACCTGTGTTCACTGATTACACTGATTCCAGCTGGGAAAGGTTGTCTTTCTTCAGAGGAGTCTTGTTCACTTCCTCCCTCAGCTCTTGTGTGTTAAGCCTAGGTCTCATTAGCCCTTGGAACGCATCCCAGTTTAGCATCAGCTGCAAATTTAATTAATGTCCCAGGTAATCCTTCTTCACAGCACGGAAGAAGATGCTAATTAAAGCAGAGGCAAACCTAGGCTCCCTATTTGCACTGCTCCTACATGCCGTTATTAGTCTTCATTCTTAGTATCCTAGCAGCTCTTAGAGAATTTCTAGCTCCAATCCTATATGAATTCCATTTGTAGGGGATGTCATTTTTCATTCTTTACATCAGCTGGACATCTGTGATTTGACAGACTGTGATTTGAAGTGGGAGTTTCCACCCTGATTTACTGCTGAGGTATACAAGCGTATTCTCCACTGTTTACTTAGGCTACTCAAGAAGCCCTTGATGTGACCATCTGACTATCGACCAAGCCAGTCACAGAAACCTGCTCCCCCATGCGTACACTCACTATCAAAACCTCCAGAGCCCCAGAATTGCCTAAAAGCAATATTAAGAGCACTGTTCCAGGGGTAATTGACCCCCAAAGACCCCAGTGACACACCCACATGGGATCCCCATTGACACAAAGCACCCTGCCTACTCCCTCCCCACCCACCCCTATATCAAAGATACCAGAATCAAATTCACTCTGTCACACAGTTTACCATTTCATCTTGTTCAAATCCGTGGGGATTAACAATAACCTTCTTTTAAGGCTCTGATGTTAGAACAGTGATCTCAACCCTGGCTGCTCTGTAGAATCACTTGGGGAGCTTTACAAATCCTGAAGCCCAGGCCACACTCCACACCAATTAAATTTAAGTCTCTTTGAATGGCACACAGGCATCAGTATTTTGTAAACTCCCTAGGCAACTCCATGTGCAGCCAAGGTTGAGAATTACTGCATTTGAGTGGATTTGCCCAATCCACTCAAATGCATTAATTAATGAAGTTAATTATTAATTAAACGAGGTTTCTCCACACTTTCAAAGAGAAGAGGAGAAGGAAAAGCACTGTTGAGGTCTATTTATTATATCTTAAAGGTTAAATTTCCACAGTGATTTCTAAAGTGACTGGGTAAGGGGGGGAAGGAATTAGGTTTTTTGGAATTTGACTCATCTTAGTAGGCAGTGTACAAATAAGAGTGGAAGATGGTTTGAAGTTGAAGTAATGGGTCCAGGACTTTCACAAAGGTCGTTTCTCAGGTTACTTAAATTCCTTTTTCTCTCTAAATACTTAGAACCATTATACTGCTTGGAGATAGAAACATCTTTACCTAACAAAATTGTAAGTTTTCTTTAGATCATCTATATAGAAATAGAAGTGGAGATTTTCCTCACAAAATGTATGGAAGTAGGGCTTCCCTGGTGGCGCAGTGGTTGAGAGTCTGCCTGCTGATGCAGGGGACACGGGTTCGTGCCCCGGTCTGGGAAGATCCCACATGCCATGGAGCGGCTAGACCCGTGAGCCATGGCCGCTGAGCCTACGCGTCCGGAGCCTGTGCTCTGCAATGGGAGGGGCCACAACAGTGAGAGGCCCACGTGCCGAAAAAAAAAAAAAATATATATATATATATATATGGAAGTAAATGTAAATTTTTACAGAACTTTTACTAATTTACAGAATTAATGCATTATTAATTCTGACCCTTGTCTGAGGTGTTGCTGTTCACTGAGGAATTGGGAGATTTAATCAGGGAGGACAATTTTCAATGAAGGAGCATTCTTAGGAGAAGGGCAAGGCTGGTGGGAGTACATGCTGGGCTAGAGAAAAAAGGAAGAGGACTAGGAGGTGCCAGAGGTTGCCGGGAAAGTGTTAAAACTGTTTCAGGCCAATTTTTTTTTTTTTTTTGCGGTACGCGGGCCTCTCACTGTTGTGGCCTCTCCCGTTGCGGAGCACAGGCTCCGGACGCGCAGGCTCAGCGGCCATGGCTCACGGTCCCAGCCGCTCCGCGGCATGTGGGATCTTCCTGGACCGGGGCACGAACCCGTGTCCCCTGCATCGGCAGGCGGACTCTCAACCACTGCGCCACCAGGGAAGCCCAGGCCAATATTTTTAATGCCTGGGACCATCTCCATACCCAGAAAAGTAAGTGGAACCTCATACTCTTTTTTTTTTTTTGATGTTGGGGGTAGGAGTTTAGTAATTTATTTATTTATTTTGGCTGTGTTGGGTCTTCGTTTCTGTGCAAGGGCTTTCTCTAGTTGCGGCAAACGGGGGCCATTCTTCATTGTGCTGCACGGGCCTCTCACTATCGCAGCCTCTCTTGTTGCGGAGCACAGGCCCCAGACGCGCAGGCTCAGTAGTTGTGGCTCACAGGCCTAGTTGCTCCGCGGCATGTGGGATCTTCCCGGACCAGGGCTCGAACCCGTGTTCCCTGCATTGGCAGGAGGATTCCCAACCACTGCGCCACCAGGGAAGCCCGAACCTCATACTCTTGTTTTTAGCTCCTGCCCCCTGTGGCCATCTGTTCAGGTTTAGACTTACTGTATTTACTTGGTGCCATGGTTTGGTTAACCAGTGCACTAATGTTGCTAATAGGGCTAGCAGTGGCCTTGAGACAGGCTGGGACCTGGGATCCTTTGCTGCAGTGCTTGCACCTGGACAAACGGCTCCTCGAGCAACAAAATGCAAAGAAACTATATGGGACTAAAAATAACTGCGTGCATACATAACTGGGGCAAATTCTGCACCAAAAGATACAAAAAGACCAAAAAACAAAACAAAAAACAAAAAACACCACCAACAACCAAAAAACAACTGCCACTTCTGAAGAGCTGGGAGCAAAAACTGGGTGTCAGGAGCAAAAGCAGGGTACCGCACATGCCCCCTGCACTCAACACCACAAAGGGGTGGGCAGAACACCTAAGCCCCACCTCTGGCCCGAGCCCTGGACACACCCCTACCCTCACTCCATATAAGGGACCAGCTCGACTTGCCTCAGGGAACGAGCAAGGGAATGTGTTACTTGTTTTCACTGCCCCAGTGGCCACAGGGGACCCAATAAAGCCTTGCCTGAATTTCTTGTCTGGTCTCTAGTCAATTTCTATTCACTGGGAAAGACCAAGAACCCTGGCTGGTATCAGGCTTACATGTGAGACATTGTTTCTGTGGGAAATATGAGTGTTCAGACCACAGCCTTCCCTGTAAACTTCTAGGTTTGAACTGCTTTCTTCCCTGCCATCTGCCTAAGCCAGTGGAGCTAGGAGTTCATGAGCACCAAGCTTAGAGTTTGATCCCTGGGTAGGCTAGTGGCCCCTCAGACCACCCCTTTCGCTCTGGTCACTGGTCTCATGAGAGGTGAGTGTTGCTTGCAAAGACAACTGAGGAAGGAAATGTAGCTGAACCAGCACACTGAGAGGCCAGCTGAAACAATATCCCAAGTGCAGGCCTCTGGTAAATCCTTCATGTCAACTTCAAAGGCAGCTAACTTGTTCGTTCATTCATTCAGCTGTGGCCTTTCTGTGCAAAGATCACCCTGCCTTCCAGCTCATTTCCCTTTAGGATCATCCTATCAACAGCAAGACTCTTAAAATAACTACCTCTGAGGTACCATCAGCACCGCTTTCATTGAGTTCCTGTTATGAATTGAATTGAGTTCCTGTTATGAATTGAATTGTGTGCCCCCAAAATTCCGATGTTGAAGTCCTAAACCACCCCCCTGCCCAGTGCCTCAGAATGTGACCTTATTTAGAAATAGGGTCATTGCAGATGTAATTAGTTAAGATGACATCATACTAGAGTAGGGTGGACCTTTAATCTAATATGATTGGCATTCCTATAAAAGAGAAATTTGGAGACACAGACACACAGAGAGAATGCCATGGGTGAAGATAAAGGCAGAGATCAGGGTGATGCTTCTAGAAGCCAAGGAACACCAGAGATTGCCAGCCAACCACCAGAAGATAGGGAAGAGGCATAGAACAGATTCTCCCTCACAGCCCTCAGAAGGAACCAATCCTTCTGACACTCAGACTTCTAGCCTCCAGAACTGTGAGAACATACATTTCTGTTTGTGGTATTTTGTTATGGCAGCCCTAGCAAATGAATCCAGTTTCATTCCCAAATATACCCAAGGAAGTTTGTCTTAAGTGATTGTCATTGGTCAGAACGTGCTGCTTGTTCTTCAGAAGAACACTTTCTTCTTCTATTTTCTTCAGAACACTTCCATGGAATTTTACTTATTTACCTATTTCTGTGTTTATGGTCTATCTTTCCCCACTTCTCAAGGATAAGCTCCCCGAGAGGAGTCCAGTCTCAGAAGCCAGACTGGATTGAGTACCAGCCCAACACTAGCTCTGTGACGTTGAGGGAAGGTTATTTAACCTCTCTGTGCCTCAGTTTCCTCATCTGTAAAATGGGGGTAATAATGGCACTTTCCACCTAGGTTTCTGATAAAGATTAAGCAAGATAGTATGTCTTTGCCACATTATAAACACTATGCAAATGTTAACTACCACTATTGAGAGCAGAAGCATTGACAATTTTATTCAGCCATGGACATCCAATGTCATTAACAGTGCCTGGCACATAGCAGGTACTCAATTAGTATTTGTTGAGGGACTTGCACATTTGATTCCAATGCATTAGTACATTCACCATTCAGCCTTGCAAAGGATTTCTTGCTCACTTACCCTTAAAGACTGACAACCTAGGTTGAGCAAGTAGCAAAGACCATGAATTAATATTTACATGTCCTCTTAATTTTGGAAGGACTAGAAAATGTATTTTATGGACTACTCCATTTTTTCAAATATTTGCAAAGTTCTTATGACTGTCTTTTTCAGATTTCCATTGCTACTCAAATTTCTACTCAAACCAGCCTAAATGTGCTTGGATATCTTTTCCCCAAAATTCCTAGCTGAGGTATCATACAATTTCCCATGGAAAGTGGTGGTATAAGTAACTTGATTGCTGAGTTAAAACATATGCAGTATCTAGTAAGAGTAAAAATTAAAAAGACAAAGAAAAATGTCGAGTTTCATCAAATCTCCCAATGTCCCTTCTCCTAGAACAGGCTGTGCAGAGCCATACTGGAGCACCCCCGGTTGGTGTACTTGAGAGGAGAAAAGCCTTGTTCAGAGATATAACTGGAAAAGCCTACTTCACGGCAAACTGCTGGTTGCTGCGGTTGAAGCTAAATTTATGATGGATTAAAAATGTTCATCAGACCTTCTTTCCCTCCCTCTCAAACACGGAGTCATACACAATCACACACTGATGAAGAAAGAAAGCACTTACACACACACACACACACACACACACACACGAACAAGCATTTTAGTTCCTTTGAATCACCTAGCCAAAAAGAGATCGTGTGGATGACCACAAAAATAGCTATTTCTGTGAAGTAAATCAGAAAGAGAAAAACACATACCGTATGCTAACGCATATATATATGGAATCTAGAAAACTGGTACTGATGAACCTAGTGGCAGGGCAGGAATAAAGATTCAGACGTAGAGAAGAGACTTGAGGACACAGCGGGGGAAGGGGAGGCTGGGACAAAGTGAAAGAGTAGCATTGACATACATACACTACCAAATGTAAAATAGATAGCTAGTGGGAAGCTGCTGCATAGCAGAGGGAGATCAGCTCGGTGCTTTGTGACCGCCTGGAGGGGTGGGATAGGGAGGGTGGGAGGGAGATGCAAGAGGGAGGGGATATGGGGATATATGTATACATATAGCTGATTCACTTTGTTGTACAGCAGAAACTACCACAACATCGTAAAGCAGTTATACTCCAACAAAGATGTAAAAAAAATATCTCTTTCTGAAGATATTTCTATTAAAATGGAAGTCATTTCTGGTCAAGATCTCTCAAAGTAAGAAATACTTCTTTCAAGTATTGTTCAGTTCTTCAGTATTTTCATAAAGGCCTTGTAAATTAAAATAAAATGGAAGTCATAACTAAAGGCACTGATTTTTGCAAACCCTGGATGGTCAGGATGCTCTCCACAACATTGTAACCCACATTGGGCCCTAATTCCTGCTCAGACCCCCTCTCAAATATCAGCAGCCCTTTCTAATGCTAATATGCCACCAGGACCCCGAGCTGCTGAGCCAAGCCCTTTGATGAACTCGGAGCATTATCCAGCTGAGTGCACAATTTGCTCAGCACCTGGGGCAAAGAGCTACGAGATGCAGAGAACAGAAACACAGTGGGAAATTGAAGAAAGACACATGTCAGACATGTCAGGGAGATTGCTCCAGAGTAAAGGCGTTGAATGAGGAGAGATGGGGAAACAGCGAGGGAGGTTGAGATAGGAACACAGAGTTTTAGAACTAACTGAAACCCTGAAAATGGGACTTGTTTTCCACAGATCTGTAGTGCTACAAAGCAGGTCCATTATTATCATCCTATAAATCCTGCATTGCTGAGGGAGTCACACAAGTGTGTCCACCTTGGTCTCTTGAGCCATAGAACCTTTACGTGACAAATAGACAAATCCCCCTGAAACGGCTTCCTAGAGGCAGGCTACGAGAGGGATGAGAGGTATAAGAAGTGAGTGGCCTGTGCAGAAGGGTGAAGGGGCCTTCTGGGAGAAGTGTAGTGACATTCCATGTGAATGTAGCGACCAGGACAGGGGCTCAGGGTATGAGAATTGAACTAATATTTATGAGGCACCTAATACTCTCCCAAGCATGTTAACTCATCACCTCATTCCATCTACACGATAACAGTATAAGGCATCGTTTTATCACCATTTTACAGAGAAGGGATTTAAGTACAGAGTTTAGCACCACCCACAGCAGATCCTGCCAGGACAGCCACCTTGCTGCTTTGTGAAACTTCAATAACATCGTACCCACACATACAAAAGAGTACAGACAAAACCACAAGCATGTGAACAGATGCTTTAAAAAGGTATCTGTTTGGCCAGTGACCTGAGCAGTAAGTTCTGTATGTATTTTTTCTTTCAATACTATCTTTTCTCATATTTGATGTGTTTATTTAAAACCTAATTTGTCAACAAGTGTGCTAAGACAATTCAATAGGGGGAAAAAATGTCTTTTCAACAAATGGCACTGGGAAAATGGATGCCAACATGCAAAAGAATGAAGTTGGACCCCTACCTCATACCACATACAAAAATTAACTCAAAAATAGACCGAAATGTAATAGCTAAAACAATAAAATTCAGAGGAAAACAGGGGTAATACTTCATTACCTTGGATTAGGCAATGTTTTTTTTAGATATGACATCTAAAGCACAAGTGAAAAAAGAAAAATAGATAAAAGGAAAGTCAAAATTAAAAACTTTTGTGCTTCAAACAACATAATCAAAAAAGTGGAAATGCAACACACAGAATTGGAGAAAATATAAAAATAGCCGAAGACCACATGAAAAGATGCTCAATATTAGGGAAATGCAAATCAAAACCACAATGAGATACCCTCAAGGATGGCTAAACTAAAAAGGACAGACAATAGCAAGTGTTGGTGTAGATGTGGAGAAATTGGAATCCTCATTTATTGTTAGTGGGAATGTAAAGTGATGCAGGGACTTTGGAAAACAGTTTGACAGTTCTTCAAATTGTTAGATGTAGAGTTACCATACAACCCCTCAATTCCACTCTAGGTTTCTACCCAAGAGAAATTAAAACATACATCCACACAAAAACCTGTACATAAATGTTCATAGCAGTATTATAGTAGCCAAAAAGGAGAAACAACTCAAATGTCCATCAACTGACAAATAGATGAACAAAATGTGGTATAGCCATGCAATTAAACATTATTCGGTCATGAAAAAGAATAAAGTACTGATATATGCTCCAACATGGCTGAAGTTTGAAAACATTATGCTAAGTGAAAGAAACCAGTCATAAACGACCACATATTGTACGATTCCATTTATATGAAATGTCCGGAATAAACAAATCTATAGAAACAGAAAGTAGAGTAGTGGTTTCCAGGGACTGGGGGGAGGAAGAGGCAATAGGGAAATGGCAATATATATGGGTTTTCTTTTGGGGATGGTGAAAATATTATGGAATTAGATAGTGGTGATGATTGTACTACTTTGTGAATATGCTTTAAAAAACCCACTGAATTGTACACTTTAAAAGGATAAATTTTGTGGAATATAACTCAATAAAGTTATTATTTAAAAAATTGATTTGTTCCAAAAAGAATTTAAGGCCCCAAAAAGATATTTCACAATTATTCATAGATCAAAGTTTTCTTACCCCAGTTTTTGCATGCATACACTCATAGTCTAAGGCTTTCATATTTTATTGACCCCCTAGATAAAGATTTAAGACCTACTACAAAAATCTGAAAACGAAAGTAGTGAAAACTAAGGAAACTGAGGCTTTGACTGAATCACAAGTTAGATTTTTTGGTAGGTGACCTCTAACAACTTTGTTTTTATGGTTATCTGTCTCCTTCTGTGTCTATATCTGTCCCTCTCTCCCTTCTTCATACAGTTTTTTTTTAAAACCAAATAGCAATTGATATATTTACCCAGGACAGGAAGGAGGCAAAATGGATGGATGGATGGATGCACACAGAGGAAAAGAAAAAAAAAAGAGCTCTTAGAATGTAGTGAGTTGGTTTTACCACTGCTTTCCCATGGTTTCCTCTTCCTGTGTTTGTCCCCTACCTGCATTCTGCCTGGGTGTTCCAGAAATCTTGACAGCAACATGAGATGGAAGGTGTCGGTGGTGAATGCTATTGGTGCCTACCCAGACCCCTTGCTGGCTAGTACACCCAGATGCCAGTTGCTATGGGTGTTGGCTGATAACAATTCACCACTGTCCTTGTCTCTGAAGATTTTCCCTCAACCAAATGGGAAACACCTCGACCAGGAACCTCTGCCAACAACTCTCCCACCCTAGGGGCTGACCTCAGCCAACCACTAGCTGGCCATTGATGGTCCAACACAGGGGTACAAAAGACAACTCTCTTGCCTCAAGGTGGGACCAACTTTGTAATGCAATTTAGGCTCAGAAGATTCCTCCTGGGAAAGGGCTGAAGCTATTCTCCAGCTGAAATCATATCCTTGCTCAACTTCATTCCCCTGCTCCTTCCTGCTTCCCTCAGTCTCCCCTTTTCCCCCCAAAATTACACAAGACTACAGATTGCAGGCTCTGCTTCTAAGGAACCTGACCTAAGACAGAGTGTCATCATGGGTCTTGCTTTCCTTGTCTGTTGTCTAGACTTGCCTGAGGGCTCAGAGGGTCCATAAGGCACCCCCTGCCTGTGGGTTTAGTGCTCTCACCTGTTCTCAGAAACCCTCAATAACCACTGTAGAATCCTATCGACCGTCTCTCTTCCTCTCCCTTCCTCCTATAATTCTACCAAAGGAAAGTCAGGTCCCTTACAATCATGTCACATAAAATTCCCCAATGTCTCTCTAAAGACTGGGGAAGGAGAGGGCGAGGCATATTTCCAGACTCCAGGCTTTTGACATCATCCAGAGGGAGGAGAAGCCAGCATTCATCAAGCCCACTTGTGTTTTCAATTACACATAACAACTCCTGGCTCCAGTCTGTACCTCCCTCTCCTCACCTCCCCTGACACTATATATTGTGGGTTTATTACATCATCAATATCATGGCTTACTTTACTCTTTGTCAGAAGTTAGAGCCCAATTCCCTCTACTTCTTGCCCACTCTGATAAAGTTGGTTCTTATTCTGCAGAGAACTTTGCTATGATCTAAAACTTCCCCTGCCTCATTTTGGGAGGTCACCACCATTCATTCTCTATAAACACCATTGTACCTTCTATTAAATAAATGATGATAAAGGTAGTAACAGGGCATGAAGTCAGGAACTGGCTTGCGTAGGGGAAGTGAGGTCCACTGGTAATTTAGATCTGTGTTTCTCAAACTCTATTATGTGGAAGAATCACCTGGAGATCTTGTAAAATGCGGGTTTGGGGGTAGGGCCTGAGATTCTGAATTTCTCACAGCTCCCAGGTGAGGCCGATGCTTCTGGCCCATGGACCACACTTAGAGTAGCAAGGGCTTCAGGCGTTGTTTTGTGAAGGGAAGTTAAACAGAAGCCTTCTTTTGTCATAGAAGGCTACTGTGACCAAAGAGGCTTACAAGTAAAGATGGAGTTTTGGTCTCTCTCAAATATGCAAGCACACACACAGACACTGTTACAGTGGAATGCGATTTGGTCTTGGCAGAACCTTTAAGGGCTTTGATTACTTTCAGAGTAAAGCAGCTTCCCTAGAAGGAGGCCTGTGTCCGTGGGGCCTGAGGCACATCTTTGGGTCACCCTCCAGGGCAGGCTCTGGCATAAACACGACCTGGAGGTTAACACCTCCGTGAAGGAGTAAGGGCCCTGCTGTGTCTAGCTATGCTTCTGATGTGCCCAAATGCATCTAGGTTGTACAGACCATGGGCAGGACAGCTGACAGGTGGCCCTGAAGCCACAGCCCAGGAGACAAGTCCTGCTTGTGTCCTGCTGAGGCAGCCCACCCTAAGGTACTTCAGCCTCCTCTCTGCAGACACCCACCTGGGGTCATTTTCTCAACATTGTCCCCAAAGGTGCCTTCCCCTCTGGCAAAAACCTTGCCCAGAGGAACAATATCCTGCAAATAATAATAAAGTCTTTCACCTAATGATATCCACACTGAGCTGGGCCCTGTTCTAAGTGCTTTGTATATAATAACTCATTCAATCTGCACAATCTCTTCAAGAGGTAGAGTCTATATCCCCTCTCCATGAATCTTGGTGGGCTTGAGACTATTTCAACCAATAGAGTATAGCTGAAGTGTTACCACGTGACTTGCTAAGTCATGAAAGGCAGTGTAGCTTCTGTTTGATTATCATGGGACACTTATGTCCTAGTGTTCCTTCTTGTAACCCAGATGCCAGGCTGTGAGAAGTTCAAGCCACATGGAGAGGCCACATGGAGGTGCTCTGGTGAGCAATCCCATGCTTAAGCTCTCCCAGCCCAGGAGTCAGACATGTGAGTAAAGAAGCTTCTAGATGTTTCTAGCCCCCAGACCTTCAAGTCATCCTTCCACTTGTTCCTAGCTGAGACCCCAGACATAATGTAGCAGAGATGAACTGTCTCCATTGTGCCCTTTTTGAATTCCTGATCCACAAAATTTGTGAGCATAATAAAATGGTTCTTGTTTTACACCACTAAGTTTGGGGTAGTTTAACCAGAACAGATAGGTACTATTGGTAGATCCATTTTATAGATGAAAAATTAAGGCACAGAAAGCTTAAGTGACTTTCCCAAAGTCAAACAGCAGTTGTGATTCAAACCTATTGAGTCTGGCATCAGAGGCTGTATTCTTAACCTCTATGCTATACTTTAGAGAATGACCAGCCTTCCCCCATGATTCCTTGTCTACCTTCCCCTTGTTACCAATGACATTACAGTATTTTTCAACAAAGAATCCTCCTGACAAAGGCCTAGTCCTGTTCTTGGCTCCATCTCCACAGCCTAAGGTGAAAAGTAGAGTCCCACCCAAATTCAGACTTCCAAGCTAGAAAGAGGAAGATTTCCCAGGTCCAAACAACCATCCTGCCCCCCATCAATGGGACAGCAAGCCTCTTTTCCCCTCCACTCCTGGAGGCTGGCTCCACAGGGGGGCCTTTGGTCCAGATGCAAGGCTTCCAGTCTAGCACACTGGGTAGGAGGGATCTTTTGCCCTCCCATGTCCACTGTGCACTTCCCCACACACCAGGTATCCAGCTTCTTCCTGCCACACACTGAGAACAGGCCATTTCTGTGATGGATTCTCCTACCACTCTCCCACATCCTAGACTTCCCATTAGTGACTCCATAGGTGGCCAGAAGCCAATATTTTTAAATTACTTAGGGATCTTTATTCCCTGGGGTCACATGTCCACAACAAGGAGTTTGTCCAGGAAGGAGGGGGACTCAAAGGAACTGGAGTGGGAGGTGGAAGAAAGCTTGAAACCTAAGGAGATAGGGTTCTAGGAGGGGAGATAAGGAGTAAGGGAGGACTTCCTGTTTGCCCCAGGCATTTTGGGACCTAAAGCTTAAGTGATTTGGGGTCCCCCTTTAAGAAAAAAATATAAAATGACAAATACAAAATTAGGTTGGAAAGTGAATAGTTATATAGAATGAGAAAGAAGTCACAGTGAATTACAAAATCTAAAAGGCCAATAAGTCCCACAATATCAATATCATAAAATTCAAAATAATACCATAACATTTTTATTGAATAAATTTGATGTGTAACATTGTGTAAGTTTAAGGTGTACAGCATGTTACTTTGATACATTTATATATTGTTATATGATTGCTGATGTAGTAATAATTATCATATTACATAATTATAGTACAGTATTATTGTCTATATCCATTATATTGTGCATTAGCTATCAATGGCTTATTTACTACTCATTACAAATTTGTACTCTTAAACACCATCAGCCTTACACCCATCATCCCCTGGTAATCACCATTTTACTCTCTGTTTTTTACAGGTTTAACTTTTTTAGGTTCCACATATAAGTGATACCATACAGTATTTGTCTTTCTCTGACTTATCTCCCTTAGCATAATGTGCTCAGGTCCATCCATGTTCCTTTTTCGGGGCTGAATAGTATTTCATTGTGTATATGTACCACATCTTTTTTATCCATTCATCCATTTATGGACATTTGGGTTGTTTCAGTATCTTGCCTATTGTGAATAATGCTGCAATAAATATGAGAGGGCATGTATCTTGTTGAAATCTTGTTTTCATTTCCTTTGGGTATATATCCAGAAATGGAATTGCTGGATCATGTGGTAGACCTCATTTTTAATATTTTGAGGAACTTCCATATTATTTTCCATAGTGGTTGGACCAATGTACATTTTCATCAACAATGTATAAGTGTTCTCTTCTCACCACATCCTCACCAGCACCTGTTGTCTCTAGTTTTCTTGAGGATAGCCATTCTAACAGATGGTTTTGGTATCAAAGTAATGCTGGCCTTAGAGAATGCATTTGGAAATGTTTCCTCCTCCTCAATATTTGGAAGATTTTGAGAAAGATCACTGTTACTTCTTTAAATGTTTGGTAGAATTCTCCAGTGAAGCCACTTGGTCCTGGAGTTTTCTATGTTGGGAGTTTTTGATTACTGATTCAGTCTCTTTACTCATTACTGGTCTGTTCAGATTTTCTATTTCTTCCTAATTTAGTTCTGGTAGTGTTTCTAGAAATTTATCCATGTCTTCTATGTTATATAATTTGTTGGTCTATAACTGTTCATAGTGGCCTCTAAGGGGCAGGTCAAGTTGTGTTGAACTCCCTCAGCTTTTATTGTCTGGGAAAGCCTTTATTTCTCCTTCACATCTGAAGGATAACTTTCCTGAATAGAGTATTCTTGGCTGGCAATTTTTATCTTTCAATATTTTAAATATGTCATTCCACTCTCTCCTGACCTCTAGAGTCTCTGCTAGAAATCTGCTGATAGCCTAATTGGGGTTCCTCTGTAGGTTACTGTCTTTTTCCCCCGGCTGCCTTTAAAATCCTTTATCATTGACTTTTGACAGTTTTAATGTAATGTGTCTCAGAGCTCTTTTTGTGTTGAGATAATAAGGGTTCTATTAGCTTTGTGAACTTATATACCCAGTTTCTTCCCCAGGTTTGGGGAGTTCTCAGTATTATTTCTTTAAATACACTCTCTGTTCCCTTCTCCCTCTATCCTCCTTCTGGAATACCCATTAATATTATGGCTTCTAGTGGATTCCGATAGTTCTCACAGAGTTTCTTCTTTTTTTTTAAATCTTTGTTATCTCTTCTCTTCCACCTGAATCATTTATTTCTGTATTTCTATCCTCAAGATCACTAATTCTCTCTTCCATATGATCTGCTCTATTTTCAGTACATCTTAATGCATTCTTCATCTCATTTACTGAGTTCTTCAGCTCCAGAATTTCTGTTTGGTTCTTTTTTGGGGGATTTCAATCTTTTTGGTAAAGTACTCCTTCTGTTCACTAATTTTATTGTTTTGCATTTCTGAGTTTTCCTGTAGCTGGTTGATTTTCTTCATAACAGCTATTTTAAATTCTTCATCAGTTGGATTACAATATTCCATGTCTTTGGGTTCAGTTGCTGGAAAATTGTCAGTTTCTTTTTGTGATACTGTACTACCATGATTTTTCATGGTACTTGATGAGAAGTGCCTCAATCACCACATTTGAAGTAGCAAACACACTTCTTATGTAGGCAAGGTTTTGTTTACTTTGATTCTAACAATTCAACAAGTTGGTAGTTAGGAACCTTCCTTTTGTTTTCCAGAAGGTGGCATTATAGCACAAGTTTTTTGGTTTCTCTTACCAGAGCTACTTGTTAAGGTTGGGAGCACATACATTTAAAGAAAAAAAAAAAAAAGCAAAGTGTGGTGGCAGAGTAGAGGGACGTCTGTACTTAGCACTTGGGTCTTTGGGTGTGCCCATGGTCCAGTAGGAAAATCCTCAATTTGAGGGATCCCAGGGGTCCATGGGCAGTTCTCTTGCCTCCCAGGGCAGACAGCAAGAGATGCTTTCCTTCAGCTCTTTTCCTGCCTACTTCCCTTTCCTTTCTCTCCCCCTAGTCACTGTGGTCTCTCTTCAGAGAAAGAAACTGATTCCTCCAGCTTCATCATGTGTAGCCAGGCAGACTCCCACTCACCACCTTCACCCTCCATCTCATCTGCCAGAAAGGTTGTGCTGGCTCACTGCCAGACCAGCTGCCACCTTCTCTGCTGTCACCATCTCTGCCACCACCTCATTCAGCCACCTCCTCCACAGTCCAATCCTCCTCCCGCATTTTTGGTGCACAGATGGATGAATCTCTCAGGTATCCTAGTATGCTATGCAGAAGCATAATTTTTTTTTCAGTTATGGATGTCTGATTAGTTGTAAACCAAAGGGAAGAGATAAAAGGGATGACTCTCACTGCCATGATGCTGACATCACTCCCATGACATTTTTGTGTATTAATTAATCACTTGACATACCTCCATACTATTTGCTTGCTTTTTTTTTTCTGCATGCCTGTATAAGTTATCTATTGCTGTCAAACAACTCTAAAACTTAGTGGCTTAGTGGTTTAAAACAACAAAGGTTTATCATTTCTCACAATTCTCTGGTTTGAGTGGGTGGGTGTCATCTGGGCTGAGTCATGCTGTTGCAATCAGATGGCAGCTAGAAAGGCTGGATGCTCCAAGGTGGCCTCACCCACATGTCTGTGGCCTTGATGCTGTCTGTCAGCTGAGCTTCTTTCTCTACATCGTTTCTTACCATCTAGCCTGGTCTTCCTTACATTGTAACAAGAGCATTCCAAGCAGGTGCCAATAGAAACTGCGAGGCAGAAGGTGCAGTGTTACTTCCACTGCACCCTATCGATGAAAACAATTCACAAGGCCTTTGCAGATTCAAGGAGTGGGGAAATGGATACCACCTCATGACACAGGAACTGCAAAGTCACTTTGCTAAGAGATTTGAAAGCAAGGATGCATGATGATTTGGGGGCCATTATTCTAAAAATCAACCACAATACTTTTGATTGCCTCTTCAATGATTTTGTAATATAATTGTCAATAGAAAGAATGAAAAGATCATTGTTTTCCTTCTAGCCCAGGTGATCAAAATTAATTTTTTTAATTGGCAGTTTAGAAATATTTCTTTCAGCTTCACAACCTGTGTAATGTGTAAATTTTTAGGATAGTCATCAAGAAAACCTCTATCAAGTTTCTTTCAGGGCATTTCAAGTTTTCTTGTTCAGTTGTTGAATCTTTAATCTTTAATAGTCTTTGGATTGACAACACCCATTATCCACTATGTCCTCACTATCCTATGGTGTGTTGTATCAGGAATTGTGTGTTGCCTTCAGGGATGTTAATATTTCATGTCAAATCAACAGGAAATTTAAATCTTTTCCCAATGTGTCCTTATAACTTCTCTCTCTTTGTTAACTGGATTATCATAATCCAAGAGCCTATTCATTGCTTTTATTAGAAATTTATCTCTGCCTCTTAAGGAGGGACCCTGCATTTTTCTGTCACAACACCTGGTTGGTCATTGTTGTGGGTAGTAGGATTATTCCTAGAGGCCATTTTTATACTGGGATAGCTAGAAATAATCATTACATTCAGATTTCCCTGGTGGCGCAGTGGTTAAGAATCTGCCTGCCAATGCAGGGGACAAGGGTTTGAGCCCTGGTCCAGGAAGATCCCACATGCTGCGGGGTAAATAAGCCTATGCACCACAACTACTGAGCCTGCGTTCTAGAGCCCGAGAGCCACAACTATTGAGTCTGCATGCCACAACTACTGAAGCCCATGTGCCTAGAGCCCGTGCTCTGCATCAAGAGAAGCCACCACAATGAGAAGCCCACGCACTGCAACCAAGAGTAGCCCCTGCTCGCTGCAACTAGAGAAAGCTCGCACACAGAAATGAAGACCCAACATAGCCAAAAATAAATAAAATAAATAAATTTATAAAAATAATAATAGTAATTACATTCAAAAGTGACAATGTTGAATTTTACTTGAGCCCTGTGTTCCTAGGAAAACAGTGATGGTTAGTAAATCTCACCACCCTTTTATGTTCTGGGAAATGGCTTACCACAAAGAACTCCCCTACCCCATATGACTTAACATAGGACTCATAGATGCCCCCTTGTTTATCTATGACAAGACCAGACACAGACCCTCCAAATTCCCGTTCTTTGTCTCATAAATGGGGCTGAACCACTTGTCCTCCCTGCTCAATCAAAACAAAATGCTTGCTAACTGAACTTTGGTTAAGCTTTTCTCCTTCCTCCAAGCTTCTGGACTTTGGCCCACATTCAGCCTGAGCCAGCATACTACTCCCCCTAAGAATAAGATGGCCTCCAGGTAGAATATCCTCTGATCTGCTATCTGTTCAAACCACCCATTCATCCCTCTTCCCCAGACCCAGTTCTTTCTAGCCTAGTTTACCCCTCTCTATAAAAGAAACTCTTTTTATGGCCAGTCCTTGAGAGGCCTTCATATCTACAGTCAGAGTATTCTCCCTATTGCAGTATCCCTTTCCCCCACCAGCAATAATCCTTTTGAGTAAAATTTCACCTTACCAAGTCTGGATTTGTTTTTTATTTGACAAAAGTGAATGAGGAACACATAATTATAGCCCACTATACCCAAATTAAATATGTCCCTAATTCAACTTCCCTTTGCTGAATTCCTAATATGACCTGTGACAAAGAGTCTCTCCTTGACCAAACTTTACTCAGGCTCCCCTGAACTTTTCAACTAGGTCTTGACTTTTGGACTTCCATGTTCGTCTCTGCATTGTCCAGTTTTAGCAAGAATCCTGTTAAATTCAGTTTAGCCAGAATCCCCAACCCTTGATACCTGATCACCTTCAATATCTGATCATGTTCCTTAAACTCCACTATCCCCCAGGTGATGTTTGATCATGCTGGCCTACCTTCAGCAAGAATCCTGATAGGTTAGTTTAAGCAGAATCTCCTCTTCTACACTGATGTTTCTTCTTAGTAATTTTTTTATTCATCAACCCCCTCCCTGCTCCTTGGCTATAAATTCCCACTTGCCCATGCTATATTCTGAATTGAGCCTACTTCTACACTGAGGTCTCTTTTTCCCTATTGCAATAGTCTTGAATAACATCTGTTTTTATGGCTTTAGCTACTGTGAAGCTCTGGTTTTTCTTTGACACCTGTTGCTTGCAACTCCAAGGCTACTGGACACAAGGGGAAGTTGGACAGAGGAAATTTCAGAGTGGAAAGGGACAATGATCATAACCAATTCCAAATTTAAAAGCCTACATTTAAGAAAACAAAACACATGCCTTGGGTGGGGATGAGGATCCAAGTGTTGTAGAACCTAAAGCTTATACATTTAGAGGCCCTCTTTAAGAAATAGAACACATAACCTGTTTTTTTTTTAATTCCATATATATGTGTTAGCATGTGGTATTTGTCTTTCTCTTTCTGACTTACTTCACTCTGTATGACAGACTCTAGGTCCATCCACCTCACTACAAACAACTCAATTTCATTTCTTTTTATGGCTGAGTAATATTCCATTATATATATGTGCCACATCTTCTTTATCCATTCATCTGTCGATGGACACTTAGGTTGCTTCCATGTCCTGGCTATTGTAAATAGAGCTGCAGTGAACATTGTGGTACATGACGCTTTTTGAATTATGGTTTTCTCACGGTATATGCCCAGTAGTGGGATTGCTGGGTCATATGGGATGAAGTGAGAGAGAGACATGGACATATATATACTACCAAATGTAAAATAGATAGCTAGTGGGAAGCAGCCGCATAGCACAGGGAGATCAGCCCGGTGCTTTTTGTCTACCTAGAGGGGTGGGATAGGGAGAGTGGGAGGGAGATGCAAGAGGGAAGAGATATGGGAACATATGTATATGTATAGCTGATTCACTTTGTTCTAAAGCAGCAACAAACACACCATTGTAAAGCAATTATACTCCAATAAAGATGTTAAAAAAAGAAGTTATTACAAAAATAAATAAGAAATAGAACACAATATTAGCAATGCAAGATTAGATTTAATAGTAAATAGCTATTTAGAATTAGGAAATATATCCCATCAAATTACAAATCTGAAAACATATGCTATATAAAGTTTAAAGCATGTAACACAAGCATCACAAACCTCCTCCCCAAAAACAGACAAATTTTATTAATTAACAACTTGATCCACTTCCAAAGCCCATTTATGGTTGTATTTGCTGCATCATTAAATACTTCCTAACAGGAAAAATCTGCTTTGACTAGGCATCTTGGAAAACCAAATCCCCCACTCAGAATGTTACACATCTGACTAGCTTCTAGGAGACTTAGTACATTTCAAACTTTGTTTTTCCTCACTACCGTTAAAAGATAATACTCCAGAAAAGGTAAAAACATAACTCTTATACTAATATAAAAAGGAATACATGTTAAAAATTTTACTTTAACTCAATCAATAAGGATCCAAGCAGATGTTATGAAGGTGAGGCCAAAAAGCATGAGTTTATATGGCGTAAAAGAATATTGAAATGAATCGGCAAATGGAGGCAGAATTGGTTTTATCCACAGTCAAGGAGGGAGAGCAGTTGAACCTCTCCAGTACAGAACAGAATTTACACGTCTATGGCCAAGAGTTATTTTGTATCACTGTTACTGTATTTACAATTTATAGAGTTGTAAAATGGCTCCCAGAATCTGATAACCTGGTGGAATGTCCTTTAGACAAAGCATAGTTTTCCACTGAAGTACTTTTTCTGTTACAGTCTCCCCACTTGACATCAAAAGTAATCTCAAATAAAGATAATAAAGATTATTCATGATCATAAAATAAGGTTGTCTCATTAGGTGTGGCCTGATTACTTACATAGATGCAGCAAGAGGGTTAACCCACCACATATTAAGCCTTCTTTAAGTTTGCTGGAAATTTTCATAGGGAGTCTCAGATTTGACTTTTAAATGCCTCTTCTTATTTGCTGTGCTGAAGTTAGGAAGCCACGCCAAGAAACTCTTGCCACCAGGTTATGGGTTCTGGTCACCAGCCGAACCCATAAATTTGAGTAAATACCTTTTTTCTTGATGTTCCCTCAACTTTTCCTAAGTTTCTGGAGACAGCCAGGAAATGGCTTCCTCACTGCTTCTAAGGCTGGGATCATGTGAGCCAGGTACTAGGCCAGTTTTTCCCAGAGGTCTTTGTCAGCACTGGCTCCATAAAGCCAACCTAATTCCTCATAATGGGCTGGTTGTACCTGATTAAATGAACATCATTCTCAAATACGACATTTCAAGGAAGGCCTTGGTTGCATGACCAATTTTTTTCCAATTATATTCTGGTTTAAAAAAAAAACAGGTACAATCTATGCAAATAATGATATTGCCATAAAAAGGAAGAAGGCTCAATAAGAGTTTCTGAATTCTGAAGGGAGTCAAACAGAGAGGACAAAATATCTTTTACAAATGTTTCATTTCAGTTTTCAAAAGCAGAATCTGCCAAATCGTTATGGGTTACAGATATCTTAAGAAGAAAGAGAAAGGGCTTCCTTATAAATAGAAAATAGAACACTGCCTTAGTTGTTCAAGCTATTATAACAAAATATCATAGGCTGGGTAGCTTATAAACAACAGAAACTTCTCACAGTTCTGGAGGCTGGAAAGTCCAAGATCAAGACACCAGCAATTTGGAGTCTGATGAGGTCCCACGTGCTCATAGATGGGCTTCTTCTCACTGTGTCCTCACATGGTGGAAAGGGCAAACTAGCTCTCTGGGGTCTCTTTTATGAAGGCACTGATTCCATTCTTGAGGCCTCCACCCTCATGAACTAATCACCTCCCAAAGGCCCCACCTCCTAATACCATCACATTGGGGGTTAAGTTTCAACACATGAATTTGGGGGGGAGGGGACATAAACATTCAGACTACAGCAAACATCACCTGAAACTAACACAACATTGTTAATCAACTATACTCCAATATAAGATAAAAAATTTTTTAAAAATAGCATCAGTAATAGTCTAAACAAAACTGTCATCTCTCTTCAGTGCATTTGGTTATGTGTAATTCTCGTTCCTCTGTATCTTGGGTTAGAGCCTACCTTGACTAATTCAGCCCACTGGTATGGTCTCAAAGTTTTCTAAGTGATGCCACTGGAAGCCTGTAGCCAAGAGTCTCTTCTCTGAAGTACCCAGTAGAGTCCTTGTCCATAAGACTCTGAGACATTCCTTCTTTGTTGAAGACAAGAAGTTTGGCCTGTGCTGATTGCAGTACCTTCTGAGAAACATCAGAATAAAATAACAACTGAAAAAAAATTATCTGTAGATGACAGAGACTCAAAATAGCTGCATTCAATTTACTACTGATAATTTTCAAAAGTGAAAGATCTGACAAGAGTTCATAGCAAGAATAATGCAACTGATAAGGAAATGTGTTTAGTTCTGTGGCATGAAAAACAGAATAATAAAGCCAATCCAAAAAATTCTAGACAAAATGTCTATAAGTATTATGATTAAGACTATTTTCAAGGAAGACAATGAACATTGCATCTGATTTATAAAAATGGATAAACATTTTTACAGAGAAAAAATATTGAGGCATAATATATAATATAATACAATGTCGATATGGTGTAATATTATATCATATCATATAGTAATCCTAAAACAATATATCATGAATATACCAAGAATATATCAAGAATATCAAGTAAAGAGATTCCATGAGTCTGGAGTAGGTCCTAGACATCTGTATTAAACTCCATAGGTAAGTCCAATGGGCACCTTTAATTGAAAACCATTGGCCTAAATGTAAATGTAAAAAGAAGGACTGTAGCCAAAAAAGCATTTTAAATAACACCCAAAATTATGACTGGTGACACCATACTGTTATTGACTACTGTCATCTCGCAAAGCAACCTCAGGGCTCTAGGATACAGCATCGTATTCTAGAGAGTGAGGGCATTGACATATTTCTAGGAACTTCCCAAACAATGTCCAAATTCTAAAATACTTTTATTAAAAAATTTACCTATGCCAATTTAACCTAGAGAAAGCTAAGCATCTCTTCTGATTTGACAACTCTTCATGCAACTCATTAACAGTAACTTATCAAATAAACCTAATTATTTCCTTTTTTTTAAAACATCTTTACTGGAGTATAATTGCTTTACAATGGTGTGTTAGTTTCTGCTTTATAACAAAGTGAACCAGTTATACATATACATATAACCCCATATCTCTTCCCTCTTGCATCTCCCTCCCTTCCACCCCTAGGTGGTCACAAAGCACCGAGCTGATCTCCCTGTGCCATGCGGCTGCTTCCCACTAGCTATCGGTTTTACATTTGGTAGTGTATATATGTCCATGCCACTCTCTCACTTTGTCCCAGCTTACCCTTCCCCCTCCCCGTATCCTCAAGTCCATTCTCTAGTAGGTCTGCGTTTTTATTCCCATCTTGCCCCTAGGTTCTTCATGACCATTTTTTTTTTAGATTCCATATATATGTGTTAGCATACGTTAGTATCATTAGTTAGAACCCAGAAAAACAGCAACAACAAACAACCCCTTTGGTGTCCTCAACAAGGTTGAAGAGTATAAAGAGTTTTGCAGGACACCCCCCCCCAAAAAAATACAAGCAAAACTCTGAGAACTGCTGTTTTTAAGGCAAAACTACTATTTTCCTTGAAATACAGAAGCATATCCACAAGTGTATTTCTCTGAAACTATTACTCCCAAGTGGAGTTTCAATCATCTATATTCATTATAACTATGGGGACCTATTAGGAAACCCAGAGTTGGTATAAAGATTATTTTAAGCTGAAGGCTTTTGAGATTCAACAGATGCAGGGGGAAAAAAACCACACTCTCTCAGAACTTCCCTTATTTGACTAAAAGCAGGAACTTCTATGAAATAAGGCTGTCATAAATTTCTCTTCGGGTTGGATCTACTCCCAGAAGGGCGAATGCTAATAAAACCTACCCCAAATTCCTTCTCCAGGAGAATTTTATGGCCCATGAAGGAGACCACTCATACCTGTATAGACAAATATCATCACAAACTTTATCTCCTGTTTGTTCTCCTGAAAATTGTTCTGAAAAGTGCCTTTTCTTGCTCTCCCCATCACTTACTAAGTTGGTATATAGCCTCAAATTCTAACCACCCGTTTGAGTTATTCATCAAGAGCTCTCCCACATGCGTGCATGTTGCACGCACAAATAAACTCTGTTTTTTCTTCTGTTAATCTGTCTTTTGTCAATTTAATTTACAGTCTCCAGTCAGATGATATAAGAGGGTAGAGGAACTTGTATGTGAGGATTTTAGAGCTCATGAATACACGTTAACGCAACTTTCTATAGTCACACACATTCTTCATACAAACTCTCAATGTGGCAAAAATCAACACATTACTTAACAGACCCAAAGATATAGCCTCTCTATAGCACATAAAAATAAGAAACAAAGGGATATAAATTTAAAGTTATGCTTAATGACCACTGTTTCAGTATTCTAACTTATTTAGAAATGATCTAGGTATCCAATGAACATCTATTAATTATCAATGTAATAACAATCCAATTTTGGAGTATCCTAAAAATCCTGGGAATTATCTCAAGTGGGCATACTACGAAGCATAATTTCTGTTGAAATAAAATTTATGAGAATAACAATTCAATTTAGTGAAACACAAATTTACATTTTTCATAACCTTAAACAATAATGCTAGTTTATCTGGTCACTAAATCTTCATAAGTCAAGAAGAACATACCTAAGTAGAATAAAATGTGTGCTTATATTATACTTTAACACTCATAGAGAAGATGTAACTGTTTTTATTTTACCAAAAACAGTAAATTAGTCTTATTTACCAAAGATTTACCTAGATTAAGAAATTGGATTCTTAAACATTTTTGAATTAGTTTCTGTAAGAATTTTTTTTCTTCTGGCACATTTAAAGTATCAGAAGTTCAATTTCCTTGTTTTTTGGTAATTTGGGGTCTATCCAATTTACATAAGTACTTATTTGTCTTTGTAAGCTGATCAGAACAGAGGTTCTTCAAGAGACTTTATAATCTAATTTTTCTACAGGGGTTAGGGAAGTCAGTTGAATCTTTTACCAGATAGGACAGAATTTGCATGTCTTTAGAAAAGAATTATTTTTGCATTGCTGTAGTTTATTTTCAATTTATGCCATAGAATCAGAAACTGATAATTAAGAGCAGTGTCCCCTAGACAATGCATAGTTTTCCATCGGAACACAAATGTTTCTCTACGCTACCCATGTAATTCTGATGCTGGATACAAGCATATGTTCATATCATGACACAATCTCAGTGCCTGATCTTCCATATCACAATGCCAAGAGAATCTACACAGTGGATGGTAAAGGTACTCCTTGAAGCTATTCCTACACCAGGGTGGCTAGCAATAACTTAACTGTACACAGAAGTGACTTTATACAACTTGTCAATTTTTATCCCACTAAATCCAAACTAAATGTAACCCCATCTCAACTTCCTCTTAGTTAGATCCTCAGAATTAGACACCACTCCAATACTATCTGACACCACCTAACATGAGGGGAAGTGTCATGGAGTAAAAGTCAGAATGAAACAAGACAGAGGTTTGTGATGGTTAATTTTATGTGTCAATTTGACTGAGCTATGGAGTGCCCAAACATTTGGTCAAACATTATTTGGAGTGTGTCTGTGAGGGAGTTTTTGGTTGAGATTAACATTTGAATTGGTTAACATACACATACTACTATATATAAAATAGATAAGCAACAAGGACCTACTGTATAGCACAGGGAACTGTACTCAATATCTTGTAATAACCTATAATGGAAAAGAATCTGAAAAAAATATATATATATACACATATATACATATATATATATCACTTTGCTGCACACCAAAAACTAACACAACATTGCAAATCAACTATACTTCAATAAAAATTTAAAAATTTTTTGAATTGGTAACTGAGTAAAGCAGATTGTCCTCCCTAATGTGTATGGGTCCTATCTAATCAGTTGAAGGTTTGTAGGACAAAAAGTTTGAGTAAGAGGAAACTATGTTTGCCTGACCTTTGAGCTGGGCCGGTGGTCTTCTCCTGCCCTTGGAGTGGAATTTATACCATTGGCTCTCCTGGCTCTCAGGCCTTTGGTCTCCGACTGAAACTATACTCCCAGTTCTCCTGGGTCTCCAGCTGGCAACTGCAGATCTTGGGACTTTTCAATCACATGAGCCAATTCCTTATAACAAACAAAAATAAAACAAACAAATAAATAAATATTCTGTTTCTCTGGAGAACCTTAACTAATATAAGGTCTTCAGAAATTGCAGTTTAAAAATATCTTACTTTTTAAATTTTTGCAAAAATATAGAACTGTATGTGTATATTACTATGGCCCATCCTAGGGCCTTGGAAAGAGCCCATGCATGTAAGGGGCCCTATAGCTTAAAATTCATTAGCTTCACAGTAAATCTACCTCTACTTCTATTCATTCCTCAAAACTATGACCTTGAAGAAGCCTTCCCTGACTCCCTGGTATCCCTGTACCCTTCCCAGATAAAAATGATTTTTCATTTCCTATGCTACTTCTATATAATGTACATCTCGGATGATTGTGTCTGTTTCCCTAGTTTACCTTACTAGATTATAAGCTTCTTAAGGGAAGATACTGGATCTTGTGTCTCTCTCTATACTCAGTGTCTAGCAAAGTAGGGCCTCAATAAAATTCAGCAAATGAATGAATAACAAATATGGCTAATTTCACTGGCCAACCAGAGCTCTCCACCTGCAATGTCCTCAACCACTACAGCCCATCACACCTCCACTATCCCATTCATTTTCCTTCTCCTTCCACCTCCCCCCAAGTCACCATCCAAATACACTCTTCTGTTCCAGTTATCTGCTGCTGGATAACAAACTACCCCAAACTTAGTGGCGTACAATGACAACAATCATTTGTTATTTTCTCTCCCGGACTGGGGGTTGACTGAGTTCAGCTTGGTGGTTTCTCACTCAGGGTGTCTCATGTAGTTGCAGCCAGATGGTGGCCAGAGATGAGGGCATCTCAAAGGCCTCTTCACTCACAGGTCTGCATGGGCTGCAAGAACTCAAACGGCTAGAGCCTGGAACAGCTGGGGCTCCTTAAACATCTCTATCTCCACATGGTCTCTCCAACATGGCGACTTCAGTAGCCAGACTTCTTACATGATGGCTCAGAGATCCAAAGGTGTGTGTCCTGAGAGAGAGAGAACCACACAGAAGGGGTGTTGAATTTTCTGACATAGACTGGGAAACAACACTGCATCCTGTTCCTTAGAAGCAAGTCACTAAAGCCGGCCTATGTTCAAGGGGGAGGCAGTTAAACTCCACCTCTTAATGGGAGGAGGCTTCATGAATTTGTGGACATGTTTTCAAACCACCACCCTAGCCCCTTGCCAGGTCTCATGAAGACCTTGCTCCCTGAGAGGTAGCAAAGTGCCAACCAAATCATCTGGTTCCTGACAGCACTTTATCTGACAACTTTCTCTCCCATTCTGCCAAATGAATGTACAACAGTCTTCAGAAAGCTTTTAAGGAAGGAAATGTCAGTGCTTTTTAAGATTTTGCAGTTTGGCATATAGCACAAGGAGACTCTCCTCGCTCACCTCAAATCACAGCCACTCCTGCGCACACACAACGGGGGTTCCGATATCCTGCAGGTAACACTCTTACTTTTTTCTTGCTTGTCATGTAAATGCACACTAATTTGCTTAAGCTAAGAAGAAGTAATTAATTGTACTAACATATCATTAATATGTATTCCAATAAGAATAAGTTTAAAGTGACCAGATAGGGCTTCCCTGGTGGTGCAGTGGATGAGAGTCTGCCTGCCAATGCAGGGGACACGGGTTCGAGCCCTGGTCTGGGAAGATCCCACATGCCGCAGAGCAACTGGGCCCGTGAACCACAATTACTGAGCCTGCGCGTCTGGAGCCTGTGTTCCGCAACAAGAGAGGACGCCGCAGTGAGAGGCCCGCACACCGCGATGAAGAGTGGCCCCCACCCGCCGCAACTAGAGAAAGCCCTCACACAGAAACGAAGACCCAACACAGCCAAAAATAAATTAATTAATTAAAAAAAAATAAAAAAATAAAGTGACCAGATAATAGTCTAAGACTTAAATGGCTTCTAAGAATACTTCATCTGATAATAATTCCGCTCAATTTTCGCTTCCTTCTGAGGACACCTGCTTCATCCTGAGCCTAATTGTGACAGGGCGGTGTCCCAAGCCGGTGGCCAGCTGGCTCTGTCCTTCAGCCCTACAGGCATTTCAAAACATTATTTAATTTAATCTTCCCTAGAGCCCGGCAAGGACTATGTTATTCCCCTGCAAAGTAGAGATGAGAAAAATGGAGTTCGGAGAGTTTCGATAATCTCCAGTTTCCCCAGCTCATATGTCTTCTCTTCTGTCTCTTATAAGGACACTTGTCATTGGATTTCAGGTGCACCCAAGATAATCTCCCCATTTAAAGTCCTTAACTTAATTACATCTGCAAAGACCCTTTTTCCAAATAAGGTCACACCACAGGTTCTGGGAGTTAGGGTGTGGACATGACTTTTTGAGGGCCACCATCCAGCCCACTACAGACTCTTTTCTACCTACAGGCCACATTGCCAGCCCACAGCCAAGCAGCGTGACAGCAAAGAGGATGTTGAACTTTTACCACGGTTGTTAAGACCTCGGTGCCAGTGCTGGACGGACTTAGGTGCCAGGCCTCATTCTACCTCATACTAGCAGCTGAGTGACTCTGGGCAAGCTTATTAAGCTTTCTGATTAAAACAGGCCTAGGGCTCTTTCAGTAGTGGGAGATACCAGCAATACTAAGTTTACAAATATTTGGTAAAAGAGGGAGTCTGGTATAAAAGAAAATGGGTGAGGAGACCATGCAGACAGAGGTGATATGATAGGCTTCTCACCCTGGTCAAGTGACCTGTGGTTGAGAATAGACATCCAACTTTTTGATATCTCTTCATGCTTCAGATCATACACAACTGAGAGACTAAAACTTTGAGTTAATCATTCAAATATCCAAATATGGAGCAACTTCGTTGATTATTTTCCACATTGACATTCTGAGCAGATCACCCCTTACTTAATTTCTCTTCTGCTTCTAAGACTCAAACAGCCCTTCTGACTTGTCATATGACTTACATCTTGGAACCAAGAATGATAAAAAGAAACTAAAGCAAATACATAAAATAAAATAAAACAAGCCTTGGTTTACTTGTTTGTAAAATGGGGATAATAAGTGCTTACCTCACTATGTTGCTGAGAGGGTAAATGAGCAGTTACTGTGCTGGGCTCTACCTTCCAAATATGCCTAAAATTCAGCCACTTGCCACCTTCCAGGCTACAACTCTGGTCCAAGTCAGTATCACCTCTCACCCAGGTTTTCACCACAGCCTCCTCTCTGGACAATCTGTTTCCCCCACCCCTTCCCTTTAGTCTATTCTCCACACATCAGCCTGAGGGATCTTTGAAAATCATAAGTCAGATCACATCCCTCCTCTGCTCATGACCCTTCGGTGGCTCCCATCTTTCTCAGGGTCAAAGCCAAAGTCCTCTCCATGCTGTGTATCAGACTCTACACAATCTAGCCCTCTGCTACCTTTCTGACCTTGTCTCTTACCACCTCGCTCCCTCCTTGCTCACTCTATTCTAGAAACACCGGCCTCTTTGATGCTCCTGGAGTCTACCAAGCCTGCTCCTGCCTCAGGGCCTTTTCATTTACTGTTCTTCTTAATAATCACATAGCTCACTCTGGCTGACCCTTTCACTCTATCCAGGTCTTTGCTCAAATGTCATCTTATCAGAGAGGACAAACGTATACAAAGATAACACTGCGATGTGAGTTCAGTTGTGTCTTCCCAAAACATTTGGTGAAATCTTAACCCTCAGCATCTGTGAGTATGACCTTATTTGGAAGTAGGGTCTTGCAGATGTAATCAAATTACATCTATACAGATGAAGTGAGTCTTGTGCCCTGGGACAAGCCTCTGAAGGTCACGGGTTCCAGTCATGAGCAGCAAAGCCTGAAGATGCTAGGGGATGGGCACACAGAATTTGTAAAAGGAATGGAAGGGGTCTGGGTGGGGTGCCAGTGGTGCTCACTACACTGGCACTAATCTACTCTACCTCAATATGGACTCACCCTGAGTTATTTCTTCCCCAAGGGAACAACCAGCCAAACAGCTAAGTCTCGATGTCAAGCCAGGGAGCACCTCCATCACTGAGTCTGCTGGTTGAACTTAGTGGTTAGGGGGACTGGATCAACTCTGCCCCCCTCCCCCATCTCAGTCCCTGATGCATTTATTCCAGGGCTTGGTGGCAAAGAGGAAGAAGAGTGCCTTTCTTCTGAAAGCCTGTGCATTCTCCTCTCCTTGGCCCCAGTCATGACTCAGTGTCTGATCTGGGGCTTTACAATGACAGTACCTTGTCACTGACAAAGAGGACAAATAGAAATCAAGGTGTTTTCCTTCCACGAAGAAGAGAACAAAGAACAATATACAACCATTACAGCCATTGACTTACTGGCTGGTGACTAGCTCCATTTCCATGGAAACAGAGAGTAGAACAGGAAAGAGAAAGGCTTTTTAGAATAATAGAGGGCTTTTGTGTTGTGAGTTGCTTTTTTAAAATAAAGCCAGCAAGGTGTCTCCATTCTCTCAGCCCTGACCCCTGCACTGCACTTCTCTCCTGAGAAAGCAGTAGGCAGCAGGACAGAATGGCAAGAGGGCACCTGCCAGTCTGCTAGCCCTCCTCATCAGCCAAGGCAGCCTGAGCTAGCAGGAGACCACACACAGTGTCAGCCCTGAAGAGAGAGACCCGTTCACGAAAAAGCAAAAACAGTTTACCATCAAGAGAACAAAGCCTTATACGAAGAGCTAGCCGCTTTTCATAGGTCCTTTTGACTTAAAAATACATTACATAGGTACCAACATCCTTCACTGAAACATCAATTTGAAATCATGGTAAAGCTTCATATATTGAGGTGCTACAATTGCACCCGCCCGCCCTCAGCCACCCCCTTCCCTGGGTACTTCAGGGGAGAGTCTGGCAGAGTGGAGTGGCTATAGAACACTGGGCTGTTTTATGTCTTGACCTCACTCTGTGGACCAACCACATCTGTGGGTGCCCTGCACCCTGGCGTCTAGCTGGGGTCATGGCACTCTCAAGGGGCAACCAAGCAGTGGTCTCTCCAGTCACATGCCTGATCATGCAAGTTTCATTAAAAGGAACCATTTTAAGAGAAGCAAAGAACCCTACAGCCCACACACAACTCCCATGGAGAGAAAAAGTAGAATTGAGGGGGAAAAAAATACCAAGATAAGCGACGAGTGCCGATCTCTCTTTTCAGAAAGTCGAGTTTCCCTTGGTAACCATGACTCACAGTTGCCATAGTGATGAATCTCGTTGCTAAGGAAACCTTACTTCATAGGCAGAACCTGAAAAAAACAAGAGTTCTACGGGCTCTTAAGTTTGGGCTCTTAAGTTTTACTGAGTGGTGGGATTCTTCCAGAAGCCTCTGGGATGAGAACTCAGGCAGACGTGATTTATGCAGAAGGTGCTTCTGAGAGAAACTGGGAAGGGATCAGGCGACAGTGCCAAGCAAGGATGGGAGTTTAGGTGATGCTCCAGCCTCAGCTGCTACCGCACAGAGCTCCGAGGCAAAAACTGCTCTTCAGAGTTTAAGAGGGCCAGAGGCAAGCGAGCTGAGCTTTTGTACTTCTGTATCTGTCAGACATTGGCTAAGAGTCAACCCAAGGACAAAAATCTTCAGGCACTTCTGGCCTCAGCAGTCCAAGGATGAGCCTCTGCAGAAGGTCAAAAGCGCAGGCCATTAGGAGCAAAGCCCACAGAAGGTGGGAGAGAGGCGTACCACACCAGCAAAGGGGGTCTAAGACCTTCAAGAGGGTGGCCAACAGCTTCTGGCTACTGTTAGGAGGTGGGGTTTTCCAAATAAGGTGGGAGAACTGAAGCCGAATCTGGCCTCTGTACCCCAACACTGAATTAAATCTCGGAGACAGAGTTTTGGGTGAAGTAGAAAAAAAATAGCATTATTGATTTGCCAGGCAAAGGGGGCCACAGTGGGCTAATGCCCTCAAAAACTGTGTGTTCCAACCTGGAGGGGGTAGTGAGAAGTTTTATAATAATGCTTCAAAGAGGGCATGGTCAGCTGGTGGACATTCTTCTGATTGGTTGGTGGTGAGGTAAGTGGGAGTTGGTATCATCAACCTTCTGGTTCCAACCAGTACGGGGTCTACGTGCTTGTGGGCAGCATACAGTTAACTTCTCCCACCTGGTGGGGGCTTCAGTGTCTGCAAAACAGCTCAAAGATATTGTTTGTGTATCCCTTGAGGGGGAACCAGGACCCTGCCCCAAGGCTGCACTATTTTTGACTGTTCCTCCTTGTCTCTGCATCCCCTTCCTTCCCTAATTAGCATCTGTTTGAACCTGCCCATTGGAACTCAGGGAATGTCATGGAGGCTGAATGAAGCCTATTTCCTATAATCAAGAAATGGGGGACACAGAAAGGCCTTTGTGCCCAAGAGTCCCACAGGGTCCTGCTTGGTATCAGAACTAGGGTGAAGCAAGTGAGGCTCTCACTAGAGCACAACATTTAAGGTAGTGCCAAAATCTCAGAAATTAAGATAAATAACAGCTTAATGAAATATTTTTTACACCCCCAAACATTCCCAAAGTCTATACTACCACAAGGGTAACCACTAGTCTTTTATTTATTATTATTATAAATTATTCAATTTATTTAAACTAAAAAAAAAAAAAAAGGCAGTTCACCCATTTTTCCCACCCCCTACCCCTGCCTCTAGAAACCTCCACCAATCCATTCTCTGTATCTATGAGTTTGGTGGGGTTTTTTAAAATTTTATATTGGAGTATAATTGATTAACAATGTTGTATTCGTTTCAAGTGTACAGCAAAGTGATTCAGTTATACATATACATGTATCTATTCTTTTTCAAATTCTTTTCCCACTTAGGTTATTACAGAATATTGAGCAGAGTTCCTTGTGCTATACAGTAGGTTCTTGTTGGTTATCTATTTTAAATATAGCAGTGTGTACATGTCAATCCCAAACTCCTGGTCTATCCCTCCCTCCCATCCTTTCCCCCTGGTAACCATAAGTTCTTTCTCAAGTCTGTGAGTTTGCTTCTGTTTTGTAAGTAAGTTTATTTGTATCATTTTTTTAGATTCCACATATAAGCGGTATCATATATCTTTCCCTGTCTGACTTACTTCACTTAGTACAATAATCTCCAGGTCCATCCATGTTGCTGAAAATGGCATTATTTCATTCTTTTTAATGGCTGAGTAATATTCCATTGTATATATGTACCACATCTTCTTTATCCATTCATCTGTTGATGGTTGCTTCCATGTCTTGGCTATGAACACTGGGATGCATGTATCCTTTCAAACCATGTTTTTCTCCAGATATATGCCCAGGAGTGGGATTGCTGGATCATATGGTAGCTCTATTTTTAGTTTTCTTAAGGAACCTCCATACTGTTCTCCATAGTGGCTTCACCAATTTACATTCCCACCAACAGCGTAGGAGGGTTCCCTTCTCTCCACACCCTCTCCAGCATTTATTGTTTGCAGATTTTTTGATGATGGCCATTCTGACTGGTGTGAGGTGATATCTCATTGTAACAAAACGAAAAGACAACCCATAGAATGGGAGAAAATATTTGCAAACAATGCAACCAACAAGGGATTAGTCTTCAAAATTTACAAAGAGCTCATGTGGCTCAATATCAAAAAAACAAACAACCCAGTAAAAAAAAGGGCAAGAGACCTAAATAGACATTTCTGCAAAGAAGACATACAGATGGCCAAGAGGCACATGAAAAGATGTTCAACATCGCTAAATGTTTTTTTAGATTCCCCACATAAGAGATATCATACAGTATTTTTCTTTCTCTGTATGACTTATCTCACTGAGCATAATGCCCTCAAGGGCCATCTACGTCATCAAAAATGGCAAGATTTTATTCTTTTTATGTGGAATAATATTCCATTGTATAAATATACCACATCTTCTTTATCCTTTCATTCATCAGTGGACACTTAGGTTGCTTCCATAGCCTGGCTATTGTAAATAATGGTGTAATGAGCATAGGGGTGCATATTTCTTTTAGAGTTAGTGTTTTTGTTTTCTTTGGATAAATGCCCAGAAGTGGAATTGCTGGGTGATATCGTAGTTCTGTTTTTAATTTTTTGAGGAGCCTTCATACTGTTTTCCATAGTGGCTGCACCAATTTACATTCCTACCAATGGTGCAGGAGGGTTCCCTTTTCTCCACATCCTTGTCAACACTTGTTATCTCTTTGTCATCTTCATGATAGCCATTCTAACAGGTGAGAGGTGATATCTCATTGTGGTTTTGATTTACATTCCCTGATGATTAATAATGCTGAGCATTTTTTCATGTACCTGTTGACCATCTGTATGTCTTCTGTGGAAAAATGTCCATGATGAAGAAAATAGCAATATTTTGCATAAAAACAGGATCCAATTCTGCCTCACTCTCTCACCCTAATACTGGCCTTGGTTCTTTATTTATCATAACAGGCAGCTGCCCTGTGGGCTATAGATTGCCAATTTGGTTTTTTAAAATATTGCATTAAAATACTATACATCTTGATTGCTGACTGTTTTGGCACCTCCTCGAATTCTGCACCTGAGGCAATACCTCACTTGCCTCACCATAGTCCCACCCCTGCTCAGGCAAGTAACAGCTTCCTGAGAAGTGAGCAGCATGGAAGCTTTCCTCTCCTAATGACAACTACCTTCCTCAACACACACACACACACACACACACACACACACACACACAAATGCACCCTTAAATTCCTCCCTTTTCCCACTCTCCAACCCAGATTCTTAATCCCTAAGGGTTAAGAAGTTTTTATTTTTTTAATGTTTTCTATTAAGCAAATAAGGCTCCAAATGCTCTTTATGTGCATCTTTAAGTCCTCCAGGATGGGGGGAAATGAGGAGATGTCTGTTGGTCAAAGGGTACAAGCTTCCAGTTATAAAAGAAATAAGTTCCAGTGATATAATGTATAGCACAGTGATTATACTTAAAAATATTGTATTGTATACTTGAAAGTTTCTATGAGAGTAGATTTTAAATTATCTCACCATAACAACAAAAAAAGTGGTAATTATGTGAGGTGAAGCATGTGTTTACTAACCTTATTGTGCTAAACATTTTGCTATATATATATGTGTATCACATCATCATGTTGTACACCTTAACCTTATACAAATATCTTAATAAAGCTGGAAAAAATCCTCCACTCCTGGAAAGACCCATCTCTTGCACTGATTATTCCTTCCTAGAGGGACTTAACCCTCATTTAAGATAATCAGCTCACCCCAGTTTTCCCCAGGACTTCCTGGGATTTAGCACTGAAAGTCCTGCGTTCCAGAAAACTGCTCAGTCACAGGCAACCAGGATAGGTGGTCACTTACTTGTTTGTTTTGGTTTGGTTTGGTTTGGTTTGATTTTGGGTTTTTGGTTTTTATTGGGGTATAGCTGTTTTACAATGTAGTGTTACATTCTACTGTACAGCAAAGTGAAGTAGAGTTCCTGGTGCTATACAGCAGGTTCTCATTGGTTATCTATTTTATATATATTAATGTATATATGCCAATCCCAATCTCCCAATTCATCCCACCCCTCACCTTTCCCCACTTGGTGTCCATACATTTGTTCTTTACATCTGTGTCTCTATTTCTGCCTTGCAAACCAGTTCATCAGTAACATTTTTCTAGATTCCTCATATATGCGTTAATATATGATATTTGTTTTTCTCTTTCTGACTTACTTCACTCTGTATGACAGTCTCTATGTCCATCCACATCTCTACAAATGACCCAATTTCATTCCTTTTTATGGCTGAATAATATTCCATTGTATATATGTACCACACCTTCTTCATTTTTTTTCCTTAAACATATTTATTGCAGTATAATTGCTTTACAATGGAGTGCTGGTTTCTGCTTTATAACAAAGTGAATCAGTTATACATATACATATGTCCCCATATCTCTTCCCTCTTGCATCTCCCTCACTCCACCCTGCCTAACCCACCCCTCTAGGTGGTCACAAAGAACTGAGCTGATCTCCCTGTGCTATGTGGTTGCTGCCCACTAGCTATCTATTTTACATTTGGTAGTGTATATATGTCCATGCCACTCTCTCACTTTGTCCCAGCTTACACTTCCCCATCCCCATATCCTCAAGGCCATTCTCTAGTAGGCCTGTGTCTTTATTCCTGCCTTGCCGCTAAGATGACCTTTTTTTTTTTTTAGATTCCATATATATGTGTTAGCATACAGTATTTGCTTTTCTCTTTCTGACTTACTTCACTCTGTATGACAGACTCTAGGTCTATCCACCTCACTACAAATAACTCAATTTCGTTTCTTTTTATGGCTGAGTAATATTCCATTGTATATATGTGCCACATCTTCTTTTACCATTCATCTGTTGATGGACACTTAGGTTGCTTCCATGTCCTGGCTATTGTAAATAGAGCTGCAATGAACATTTTGGTACATGACGCTTTTTGAATTATGGTTTTCTCAGGGTATATGCCCAGTAGTGGGATTGCTGGGTCGTATGGTAGTTCTATTTTTAGTTTTTTAAGGGACCTCCATACTGTTCTCCATAGTGGCTGTATCAATTTACATTCCCAGCAACAGTGTAAGAGGGTTCCCTTTTCTCCACACCTTCTCCAGCATTTATTGTTTGTAGATCTTTTGATGATGGCCATTCTGACTGGTGTGAGATGATATCTCATTGTAGTTTTGATTTGCATTTCTCTAATGATTAATGATGTTGAGCATTCTTTCACGTGTTTGTTGGCAATCTGTATATCTTCTTTGTAGAAATGTCTATTTAGGTCTTCTGCCCATTTTTGGATTGGGTTGTTTGTTTTTTTGATACTGAGCTGCGTGAGCTGCTTGTAAATTTTGGAGATTAATCCTTGGTCTGTTGCTTCATTTGCAAAAATTTTCTCCTATTTGACGGTTGTCTTTTCACTTTGTTTATGGTTTCCTAAGCTGTGCAAAAGCTTTTAAGTTTCATTAGGCCTCATTTGTTTATTTTTGTTTTTATTTCCATTTCTCTAGGAGGTGGGTCAGAAAGGTTCTTGCTGTGATTTATCTCATAGAGTGTTCTGCCTATGTTTTCCACTAAGAGTTTTATACTGTCTAGCCTTACATTCAGGTCTTTAATCCATTTTGAGTTTATTTTTGTGTATGATGTTACAGAGTGTTCTAATTTCATTCTTTTACATGTAACTGTCCAGTTTTCCCAGCACCACTTGTTGAAGAGGCTGTCTTTTTTCCATTCTACATTCTTGCCTCCTTTATCGAGGATAATGTGATCATATATGTGTGGGTTTATCTCTGGGCTTTCTATCCTGTTCCATGGATCTATATTTCTGTTCTTCTGCCAGTACCATACTGTCTTGATTACAGTAGCTTTGTAGTATAGTCTGAAGACAGGGAGCCTGATTCCTCCAGCTCCGTTTTTCATTTCCAAGATTGCTTTGGCTATTCAGGGTCTTTTGTGTTTCCATACAAACTTTGAAATTTTTTGTTCTAGTTCAGTGAAAAATGCCAGTGGTAGTTTGATGGAGATTGCATTGAATCTGTAGACTGCTTTGGGTACTATAGTCATTTTCACAATGTTGATTCTTCCAATCCAAGAAGAACATGGTATATCTCTCCATTTGTATCATCTTTAATTTCTTTCAGAAGTGCCTTATAGTTTTCTGCATACAGGTCTTTTTTCTCCTTAGGTAGGTTTATTCTTAGATATTTTATTCTTTTTGTTGCAATGGTAAATGGCAGTATTTTCTTAATTTCTCTTTTAGATTTTTCATCATTAGTCTGTAGGAATGCAAAAGATTTCTGTGCATTCATTTTGTATCCTGCTACTTTACCAAATTCATTGATTAGCTCTAGTAGTTTTCTGGTAGCATCTTTGGGATTCTCTAGGTATAGGATCATGTCATCTGCAAACAGTGACAGTTTTACGTCTTCTTTTACGATGTGGATTCCTCTTATTTCTGTTTCTTCTCTGATTACTGTGGCTATAACTTCCAAAACTGTGTTGAATAATAGTGGTGAGAGTGGGCAACCTTGTCTTGTTCCTGATCTTAGTGGAAATGGTTTCAGTTTTTCACCATTGAGGACTATGTTGGCTGTGGGTTTGTCATATATGGCCTTTATTATGTTGAGGAAAGTTCCCTCTATGCCTACCTTCTGGAGGGTTTTTATCATAAATGGGTGTTGCATTGTGTCAAAAGCTTTCTCTGCATCTATTTAGATTATCATATGGTTTTTCTCCTATAGTTTGTTAATATGGTGTATCACATTGATTGATTTGCGTATATTGAAGAATCCTTGCATTCCTGGAATAAACCCAACTTGATCATGGTGTATGATCCATTTAATGTGCTGTTGGATTCTGTTTGCTAGTATTTTGTTCAGGATTTTTGCATCTGTGTTCACCAGTGATATTGGCCTGTAGTTTTCTTTCTTTGTGACATCTTTGTCTGGTATTGGTATGAGGGTGATGGTGGCCTCATAGAATGAGTTTGGGAGTGTTCCTCCCTCTGCTATATTTTGGAAGAGTTTGAGAATGATAGGTGTTATCTCTTCTCTAAAGGTTTGATAGAATTCTCCTGTGAAGCCATCTGGTCCTGGGCTTTTGTTTGTTGGAAGATTTTTAATCATAGTTTCAATTTCAGTGCTTAGGATAGGTCTGTTCATATTTTCTATTTCTTCCTGGTTCAGCCTCGAAAGCTTGTGCATTTCTAAGAATTTGTCCATTACTTCCACGTTGTCCATTTTATTGGCATATAGTTGCCTGTAGTAATCTCTCATGATCCTTTGTATTTCTGCAGTGTCAGTTGTTACTTCTCCTTTTTCATTTCTACTTATATTGATTTGAGTCTTCTCCCTTTCTTTCTTGATGAGTCCGGCTAATGGTTTATCAGTTTCGTTTATCTTCTCAAAGAACCAGCTTTTAGTTTTATTGATCTTTGCTCTCATTTCCTTCATTTCTTTTTCATTTGTTTCTCACCTGACCTTTATGATTTCTTTCCTTCTGCTAACTTTGGGGATTTTTTTGTCTTCTTTCTCTAATTGTTTTAGGTGTAAGGTTAGGTTGTTTATTTGAGATGTTTCTTGTTTCTTAAGGTAGGATTGTATTGTTATAAACTTCCCTCTTAGAACTGCTTTTGCTGCATCCCATAGGTTTTGGGTCATCGTGTTTTCATTGTCATTTGTTTCTAGGTATTTTTTGATTTCCTCTTTGACTTCTTCCATGATATCTTGGTTATTGAGTAGTGTATTGTGCAGCCTCCATGTGTTTGTATTTCTTACAGATTTTTTCCTGTAATTGATATCTCGTCTCATAGCATTGTCAGAAAAGATACTGATACGATTTCAATTTTCTTAAATTTACCAAGGCTTGATTTGTGACCCAAGACATGATCTATCCTGGAGAATATTCCATGAGCACTTGAGAAGAATGTATATTCTGTTGTTTTTGGATGGAATGTCCTATAATATCAATTAAGTCCATCTTGTTTAATGTATCATTTAAAGCTTGTGTTTCCTTTTTTATTTTCATTTTGGATGATCTGTCCATTGGTGAAAGTGGGGTGTTAAAGTTCCCTACTATGATTGTGTTACTGTCAATTTCCCTTTTTATGGCTGTTAGTATTTCCCTTATGTATTGGGGTGCTCCTGTGTTGGGTGCATAATCCCCTCTCCTCACGCACCAGGAAAGAAAGAGGCAAGAAAAAGTCTCTTGCCTTTCTGGCAGGTCCAGACATTTTCCCGGACTCCCTCCCGGCTAGCTGTGGTGCACTAACCCATTCAGGCTGTGTTCACACAGCCAACCCCAGTCCTCTCCCTGCACTCTGACTGAAGCCCGAGCCTCAACTCCCAGCCCCGCCCGCCCCAGCGGGTGAGCAGACAAACCTCTCCGGCTGGTGAGTGCCGGTCGGCACCAATCCTCTGTGCGGGAATCTCTCTGCTTTGCCCTCCGCACCCCTGTTGCTGTGCTCTCCTCCGCGGCTCCAAAGCTTACCCCCTCCGCCACCCGCAGTCTCCGCCGCGAAGGGGCTTCCTAGTGTGTGGAAACCTTTCCTCCTTCACGGCTCCCTCCCACTGGTGCACGTCCCTTCCCTATCCTTTTGTCTCTGTTTATTCTTTTTTCTTTTGCCGTACGCAGGTACGTGGGGAGTTTCTTGCCTTTGGGGAGGTCTGAGGTCTTCTGACAGCGTTCAGTGGTGTTCTGTAGGAGCTGTTCCACGTGTAGATGTATTTCTGATGTATCTGTGGGGAGGAAGGTGATCTCCGCATCTTACTCTTCCGCCATCTTGAAGCTCCCCCACCACATCTTCTTTACCCATTTGTCTGTCGATGGGCATTTAGGTTGCTTCCGTGACCTGGTTATTGTAAATAGTGCTGCAATGAATATTGGGGTGCATGTTTCTTTTTGAATTATGGTTTTCTCTGGGTATACACCCAGCAGTGTGATTTCTGGGTCATATGATAATTCTATTTTTAGTTTTCTAAGAAACCTCCATACTGTTCTCCATAGTGGCTGTATCAATTTACATTCCCACCAACAGTGTAAGAGGGTTCCCTTTTCTCCACACCCTCTCCAGCATTTATTGTTTGTAGATTTTTTGATGATGGCCATTCTACCCGATGTGAGGGGATACCTCATTGTAGTTTTGATTTGCATTTTTCTAATTATTAGTGATGTGGAGCATCTTTTCATGTGCCTCTTGGCCATCTGTATGTCTTCTTTGTTGGTCACCCTACTTGTAATGCTGCTTCCCTAGGATAGGATTGTGCGTTTTCTTCTGATTGTGGATCCCAAGTAGGAATCCCTGGTCCAGTCACTATTTCTACATAACCAACCTCTCCAAACATGGTGATGTAAACTAAGAAACATTTTGTTCTGCTCATGGAGTCTATGGATCAGGAATTTGGGCAGAAGACAGTAGAGACAGCTTGGTTTACCTCTGTTCTTCAATTTCTGGAGGCTTCACTGGAAAGATTCAAAGGCTGGGGGTGACTTGGCTATCGGCTGGAACCTCAGCTTGGGTATCATCCAGAACTCCTTTCCATGACTCTCATGTGATTTCTCTGTATGGGCTTGCTTGAGTTTCCTAAGAACATGATGGCCGATTCCACAAATGAGCAAACCAAGAGACTAAGATGGAAGTGCAGAGCATTTTCATGATCACACCTCCAAAGTCACATAGATTGAGTCTTGTCATTTTGTTTATACATTGGAGAAAAAAGAATTCAGTTTATTAAATCTTTCATATAACTTCACCCAAGTTTTGCCAAGCTGGGAACTTGGACATTTTCTGTGTAGTGACTTTTGTGTGTGTGTGTGTGTGTGGTACGTGGGCCTCTCACTGTTGTGGCCTCTCCCATTGTGGAGCACAGGCTCCAGACGCGCAGGCTCAGCAGCCATGGCTCATGGGCCCAGCCGCTCCGCAGCATGTGGGATCCTCCCGGACTGGGGCATGAACCCATGTCCCCTGCATCGGCAGGCGGACTCTCAACCACTGCACCACCAGGGAAGCCCTGTAGTGACTTTTTAATTCTAGTTTTCATAACCTGAATATCAGACTGTTGCTTTCGCATGTTGTACGTAGTGTCTCATGACTGGAGTTATCTTTATTTTATAGTATCTTTACTCCTTGTATTTTTCAAGAGTTATTTTGTAAACAGATGATATATTTCTCCATTGAAAACACAATTAAAATAAAGCACAACCTCCCCCCCAAAAGTGACACAGCATCACTTTCTTCACATTCTATTGGTTGAGGCAGTCAAAAAGTCCATCAGTTTCAAGTAGATGGGACAGAGACTCTACCTCTTAATATGGGAGTGGCACTGGTATAGAAGAGCATGTGGGATGGAAGATATTGTTTAAACCATCTTTAGAAAATGCAGTCTACTGGTGTTACATGAGTAACAGGGTATATCCAGAGGAAGTAAGAGGGAATATGGAGAGCTTCCTGTGCTCAGCGTGGCTTCCAGCCTTCCAGAGGGTCCTGGCTAGCTGCCCTGTGCTGCCGTGAAAGGGCTCAGCAATAGTAGTTCTGGGCAGGAGGAGGAGCCTGCAGTTCAAGAGCTCTTAGGCTGGCCCTGGGTACCTGCACTGGGAGGGGGGTACCAGAAGCAAATTATTCTTCTGTAGAGTGAGGTTTTCTAGCCCCCAGGAGCTCTGATCCCTCCCTACCCCATCACCAGATCAATACTTCTGTTACAGACTGAATTTTGCCCCCCACCCAAATTCCTATGTTGAAGCCTTAACCCCCAATTTGATGATATTTAGAGGTGGGACTTTTGGGACGTAATTAGATTATATGAGGTCATAAGGATGGAGCCCCCATGAGTGGAATTAGTGCCTTTATAAGAAGAGGAAGAGATATGAAAGAAATACAAAAATGCTCTCTCTCCACGTGCATGCATCAAGGAAAGGCAATGTTTGGATACAGTGAGAATGCACCCTCTGCAAGCCAGAAAGAGGGCCCTCACCAGAACCCGACCATGCTGGCACCCTGTCCTAGGACTTTCAGCCTCCAGAACTGTGAAAAAACAAAAGTCTGTTATTTCAGCCACCCATTCTATGATATTTTGTTATGGCAGCCTGAGCAGACTAAAACAATTTCTTCTACAGGGCTCGTGCTCAAAGGAGTAAAGTAAAAGCATTTGTGAGTCCCCTCATAACGTGCCTACAGCAGTGTGTATACCAAGAGGTGGTGCCCTCCCTCTGACCTCCAACTCAACATGGGCACCAACCCCTGGGAATGACCACAGTGCCACCAGCTACTGGCCACAGGAAATGCAGGCCTTGTTGTCCAGGCCCCTGGGTGAAGAGACGCCTCCTAGGGTACTTTCTGCCTTGGAGAGGGCAGAGGCTAGGGGTCTTCACTCCCCAGAGTGTTCTCCCTGGCCTTCTGTGCCAAAGCCTAGTCTGTGCCTGACTGCTAAACGTTTCTAAGAGCTAGCTCTCATGCCTTTGAATACATATAATTTGCAGGAAGAAGGAAAAGCAATCAGAGGCTGTATTTGAATTAGAAGACATATTTTTAAAGTTTATTGACAGTAAAAGCATCAAAATCCCATTGTGTGAGTGTTGTCAAGTCCAAATTAAGATTCCTGAGGGCAATTTTAGAGATGTAAAGTTCTGCTTTTTTAAAAACTTAAATACTCAGGGGACAGCACACATTCTGTGTGACTTTAATTCTTCTGTTAAAGCTGTAAAAAAAAAAAAAAGAAGAAAGCTACTTTCTTGCTCTACATTTCAAGTCTGAGTAATGAGGAGAGAGAACAACCCACAGTATGGTATAATAATAGCAAACTAAAAGAAAAGAACACAAAACAGATAAACAGGCTTTATTAATGGCTTCTGGCTAGGCAGAAAGAGTTAAAAGAGTTCCAGTGTGTTCTGCTGATATGTCTATTAATTTTCAGACAGAGTTTATAGTTTTATGTTTTTTCCTATAATGAAAAGTAAATCAATGCTTGTGTGTGTGCATTTTGTTGTTGTTGTCAAACTGTTTAGGCCCCCTAAAAATGAGCTGTTTGCTCTTCTTTATATTTGATTCAGACTTCTTTAAAATGACTCAATTTTCATAAAAGAATAAATGAGCACCCAATCCTAGAGTGGTTTTGAATCCAATTTAAAGATTATACTAGTTGTAACTGATTTCTCTGTTTCCTAAAATAGGGTTCTAGTGAATCAATAGCATAGTGTGTAGATTAGAAAGAAGGCTATGAATTTTTCCACTCCCAGCATCCATGCCCCTGAAAGGCACATTATAGATCGCCGCATCAAAAGATGGAATCTATTTTTCCACCTGTTGCATCTGGGTTGGCCACATGACTTGCTTTGGCCAATGGGATATTGGCATATGTGACACAAGGAGAGACTTCAAAAGAACTTGTGCATTGGAGCTTGCCATCGCCTGTTTCTCCTGAAAACCTACCTGCCTCTATGTAAACATGTCCTGGCCTGAGAGCCTCATGACCCAGTCAGCCCTGTTGCCACAGCTACTGCCATCCAAACTCTAGAAACACAGCCACTAGCTGATGGGGAGCCAACTGCAGAGGTACGAGGGAGCCCAGCTGAGACCAACAGAAGAACCTGCCCAGTCGAACCCAGACCAAGTTACAGACTTGTGAGCCATGTAAATGGTTGGTGTGTCAAGCCACTCACTATGTTTTGGAGTGGTTTGTTATGCAGCAGTGGTTAACTAACACACATAGACTCTCAAGTTTTTATTCTCTTTAAATTCTAGAAGGTGCACTTCTTAGTCAGAGAAGTAACAAAGGGTACATGTATCAAGAAATAGTAGTGTCTGCTTAATCTCCTGATACAAGTAATTGCTATCACTTTTGATTTTTTTAATCATATTTTCCTCTTGTCTCTTCCCATGCTGACACTGCGTTCGTAGGGGTTAGGTTAAGCAGAGGACGTGACTGGCAGTGGTAAAGAAAAAGTTATTCATGACATTTGTTAGAGAACAGTAAGGCAAACTTTATTCAGTACCATTGCTAGAGGTGTAGAGCCCACTGCTATGGGGTTTTGCAGTGGGGGAGGGAGATAGGGCTCAACTCTGAATACAGCAAAGAAGGTGGGAATTTATAGTCAAGGAGCAGGGACAGGTTAGTGGCAGGGTGGGGGGTGGGGGAAGAGGGGTAGTCAGAGGTTGGAAAATTACTAAGAATCCTCACAGGTCAGGCCAGAGTGATCAGACATCACCTGGGGGATGGTGGGGTATGAGGAACCCTATCAGACATGGAGGGTAATCAGATATGAAGGATGGAGGATTCTGGCTAAACTGACTTAGGATTCTTGATAAAATTAGACAATGCAGAGATGAACACAGAAGCCCAATAGTCAAGGCTGAGTTGAGGAGAGGGTTCAGAAGAGCCTGCCTGACTAAAGTTTGGTCAAGGAGAGACTCTTTGTCAGTGGTTAAGGGACAGAACGTGAAAATGGGCACTTTCAGCCTCTGTTTTCCACCCTACACTAGAGGGCACAGAGCCAAATAGCCAAAACTCCCTGCCCTCACAGCCACTGACCCTGAAGTCTTCAAAGACTCCTCTCTGTGCCCACCATCTTCAGAGAGCAGCCTGCACTCCTCAATCTCCTGTGTCTTTTCCTGGGACAAGGGTTCCTTACAGCAGCAGAAGGAGAGCATCCAGGGCCAGCTTCTCTGTGGTTGCACAGGGCCCATATTCAGAAGGCTCCCTGTGCTGAAAAGAGTTAACACAGCAGGCCAACTGCTTATCCTTGGAAAGCCTGCTAGCAAGTTTGGCTCTTGGCTGGAGTCCTGGAACTTGGATTTCAGAAGGATTCTCACCATTCCCAGAACTGATAAGGGTGGCTCACTGTGCCTAGACTGTTTGTGCAAACATTAAGGTTTATGCTGAACACCTGCTTGCCTTCTGGGAGTCTGGAATTCGGGGATATGTGAAGCAAGGGATGCCTATGTGACCAGCCCCCAGTAAAAACCCTGGGCACCGTATCTATAAGGACCACCTGTAGTTGGCAACATTTCACATGTGTTGTCACAAGTCGTTTGTGATTCCACTGGGAGCAAACTCTTGGAAAATTGCCCCTGGTCTCCCCTGGACTTCTCCCCATGCACCTTTTCCCTGGGCTGATTGTGCTTTGTCTCCTTTCGCTGTGATAAATCTTAGTTGTGAGTACAACCATATGCTGAGTGCTGTGCACCCTCCCTGTGAATCATCGAACCTGGGGATGAGCTTGGGGACCCCTGATCCAGCCTCACACTTGGAGATTAATGCTCTGTGGTCACCATCTTGACATTCTTAATAATTTTACCTTTTCATTGGTGTTTCCTAAGTGAAGTCAGATGGGACAATGGAGCATGCTCCAGAGGCTTAGGGCCTCCCATCTCCCTGGGATGGTTTCCACTGCCCCCCTGCCCCCGGCCACCCAGGATCACTGTTGCACCCTGCCCCCAGCAAGGACCTAGGCACAGGCATGCGAACCTGCACATGTGCCCTGTGGCGTCTCAAGGTGGGGCAAGGTAGCTGGGGTCCTTGCCAGGGCTAACAGCTCCTCAGCACGTTTAGTGGATGACTCAGGAGGTGTTGGGAGGCCAAGCCTCTCACCCACCACCAATCCAGATACTGAGCAGGTCTAGGCACAGAGGTTGCAGTCCTTTGGGAGTCATTCCTTTTCATCTGCTGTGGATTGTAGCAGTGAGCCCTTTGGAAGGGGAGCTGCCTGGAGAGACTTCACTGCCACACAGTATTGCTTGTCAATCTGGTAGCTGGAGTGGGGAGGGAACCCAGAAGCTGGAGAGCCACATGGACCCAGTCTCAGTGCAAAGCCCCAGGGTCCCTGTTCACAGACCCTTCAGGTCTGCATTTAACCCACAAGATGCATGCCCAAGGGAACAGGACTTTAAATAGCAAATAGGGACTTCCCTGATGGTCCAGTGGGTAAGACTCCACGCTCCCAATGCAGGAGGCCAGGGTTCAATCCCTGGTCGGAGAACTAGATCCCACATGCATGCCGCTACTAAAGATCCTACATGCCACAACGAAAAGACCCGGTGCAGTGAAAGTAAATAAGTAAATTTTTAAAAATAGCAAATAAAAGGAACATGACAAGTGTAAAGAGAGACTATGGGAGAGAAGAAAAGACTTTATATTTTGTATCTTTAATAGCACATTTTTCCTGCTTTTTGAACAAGATGTCTCATATTTTCATTTTGCATTGGGCCCCACAAATTCTGTAACCCATCCTGACAACAGCTGAATATGTTGAGCTCTTGGCACTTTGCCTGAATCATCTTCTTTCATCCTCACAAGTGTCCCCCATGCTTTTGGACTGATATCCTAGAACTGTGTTTTTCAATTTTTTCAACCATGACTCTGAGTAAGAAGTATTTTACATCATGACCCATACATATAAATGAATCAAATGTTTCAGTAAATAACACTTACTGTTGGGGGATTGATCAAGATGGTGGAGTAGGAGGACGTGGAACTCACCTCCCCCCATGAACACATCAAAAATTCATCAACGTGTGGAACAATTCTCACTGGAAACTAACTGGAAACTGGCAGAAAGAGTCCTGTACAACCAAGGCTTTAAGACACATGTAATCGAGCAGGAAGGGAATAAAAACGATTGAGTCAGGACCTGTGTCCCTGGGAGGAGACTCAGAAGAAAAGGGGGATTACACAAGTGGAGATTCCCCACCCTGGAGAGTGAGCGGTTTGAGTCACATATTGGGTATCCCAGTCCTGGGGTCCAACACAGGGGAGACAAGCCCCTTGGCTAGTTGGAGGGCCACTGAGACTAACAGGAAGGCTGTGGGAAGCCTGGACTCCACTTGTGAGGACCACACAAGTGCTGGCTTGCTCATGAGGCAGGGGAAGAGGGCGGATTGAGGACTGCTCCAGTGACTGCCCAGTTTCCTGTGACTACCCTGGGGCGTGCCCCAGCCTGAGCCAAGCAAACACTCTAGCCCACTTACGTCACCTCCCAGCTCTGCACTGAAGCGAGGGCTGCCACAACCAGGGAGAGAGCTCAGCTATGGGACATTGAAGAGACTCTAACCCAGGACAGTGTCTGAGTGGGGCAGGGGTGGCCAGTGCTGGTGCTTACACAGGCAGTGCATCAGGATTGTCCTTATCTCTAACAGTGGTAGACTGCCACAGCCCCTCCAGCTCTGTAGGGCAACAGGGCAACAGGGCAATGGAGGCTGGGGACAGTGACTGGCTGTGAGGGACATATTCCTAGAAATGTACAATCTCTCCTAAGACTGAACAAGGAAGAAATAGAAAATATGAACAGACAAATTACCACTAAATATCAGCAAAAACAAACAAACAATAAAACCTCCTGACAAACAAAAGTCCAGGACCAGATGGCTCCACAGGTGACTTCTACCAAACGTTTAGAGAAAAGTTAACACCTATCCTTCTCAAATCATTCCCAAAAAATTGCACAGGAGGGAATGTTTCTGAACTCATTCTAGGAGGCCAGCAACACCCTGATACTAAAACTGGACAAAGATATCACAGAAAAAGAAAATTACAAGCCAACATCACTGATGAACATAGCTTCAAAAGTCCTCAACAAAATATTAGCAAACCAAATTCAACAATACATTAAAAGGGTCATACACCATGATCAAGTGAAATTTATTCCAGGGATGCAATGATGGTTCAGTATCTGCAAGTCAAACAATGTGATACACATATTAACACACTGAAGAATAAAAATCATATGGTCATCTCAATAGATGTAAAAAAAACTTTTGACAGAATTCAACATCCATTTAAGATCAAAACTCCCAACAAAGTGGGTATAGAGAAAACATACCTCAATGTAATAAAGGCCATATATGACAAGCCCACAGCTGACATCATACTCAATGGCGAGAAGCTGAAAGCATTTCCTCTAAGATAAGGAACAAGACAAGGATGCCCACTCTCACCACTTTTATTCAGCATAGTATTGGAAGTCCTAGCCACAGCAATCAGATGAGAAAAAGAAATAAGACATTTGAATTGGAAAAGAAGAAGTAAACTGTCAGTATTTGCAGATGACACGATACTATACATAGAAAATCCTAAAGACACGGCCAAAAAACTACTAGAACTCAATGAATTTAGTAACGTTGCAGGATACAAAATTAATATGTAGAAATCTATTGTGTTTCTATACACCAACAACAAACTATCAGAAATAGAAGTTAAAAATCAATCCCGTTCACAATCATCAAAAAGAAAAAAATACCTGGGAAAAAATCTAACTAAGGAGGTAAAAGACCTGTACTTGGAAAACTATAAGACACTGATGAAAGAAATTGAAGATGACACAAACAGATGGAAAGATATACCATGCTCATGGATTGGAAGAATTAATACTGTTATTATGAAAATACTACCCAAGGCAATCTACAGATTCAATACAATCCCTATCAAAATACCACTGGCATTTTTCACAGGACTAGAACAAATAATTCTAAAATCTGTATGGAAACACAAAACACCCTGAATAGCCAAAGTAATCATGGGAAAAAATAACAAAGTTGGAGGTATCATGCTCCCTGGTTTCAAACTATACTACAAAGCTACAGTAATCAAAACAGTATAGTACTGGCACAAAAACAGATACATAGATCAATGGAACAGAATAGAGAGCCCAGAATTGAACCCAAACTTACATGGACAATTAAACTACAACAAAAGAGGCAAAAATATACAATGGGGAAAAGACAGTCTTTTCAATAAATAGTAGAACAGCTGCATGAACCAAACTGGACTACTTTTTCACACAATATACAAAAATAAACTCAAAATGGATTAAATACTTAAATGTAACACCTGAAACCCTAGAAATTCTAGAAGGAAACATAGACATATGCTTTTTGACATTGGTCTTAGCAATATATTTTTTTGAATATGTCTCCTCAGGCAACAGAAAAAAAAGCAAAAATAAACAAATGGGACTACATCAAACTAAAAAGCTTTTACACAGTGAAGGAAACTATCAACAAAATGAAAATGCTGCCTACCGAATGGGAGAAGATATTTTCAAATGACATATCCAATAAGGGTTACTATCAAAAAATATACAAAGAACTCATACAACTCAACATCAAAAAAGCAACCTGATTTTTAAAAATGGACAGAGGGTCTGAATAGACCGTTTTCCAAAGAAGACATAGAGATGGCCAACAGACACATGAACGATACTCAACATCACTAATTATCAGGAAAATGCAAATCAAAATCACAATGACATATCACCTCACACCTGTCAGAACAGCTTGTATCAAAAATACAAGAAATATGGGCTTCCCTGGTGGTGCAGTGATTGAGAGTCCGCCTGCCGATACAGGGGACACGGGTTCGTGCCCCGGTCCGGAAGGATCCCACATGCCACAGAGCGGCTAGACCCGTGAGCCATGGCCACTGAGCCTGCACGTCCAGAGCCTGTGCTCCGCAACGGGAGAGACCACAACAGTGAGAGGCCCGCGTATGGCAAAAAAAAAAAAAAAAAAAAAGAAGAAGAAAAAATACGAGAAATAACAAGTGTTGGCAAGGATGTGGAGAAAAGAAAAGCCCTTGTTCACTGTTGGTGGGAATGTAAATTGGTGCAGCCACTATGGAAAACAGTATGGACATTTTTCAAAAAATTAAAAGTAAAGCTACCATATGATCCAACAATTCCACTTCTTGGTATTTCTCTGAAGAAAGGGAAAACATTATTTTGAAAAGATATATGCACCCCTATGTTCATTACAGCATTATTTACAATAGCCAAGATATGGAAGCAACCTAAATGTCCATCAATAGACGAATGGATAAAGAAGTTGTGTATATATACAACTGAATATTACTCAGCCATAAAAAATAATGAATCTTGTCATTTGTGACAACATGGATGGCCCTCAAGGGCATTGTGCTAAGTGAAATAAGTCAGACACAGAAAGACAAATACTGTCTGATTTCACTTATATGCGGAATCTAGAAACAAAACAAATGAACAAACATAACCAAACAGAAACAGAATCATAGATATAGAGAACAAACAGGTGTTTGCCAGAGGACAGGAGTAAAATAAATGAGGGAGATTAAGAGGTACAAACTCAGTTACAAAATAAATGTTCATTGAAATGAACAATGTGGGAAATATAGTCAATAATTATGTAATATCTTTGTGTGGTGACAGATGACAACTAGACTTATCATGGTGAACATTTTGAAATGTGTAGAAATATTGAATCAGTATATGTGTACCAGGAACTAACATAGTGTTGTAGGCCAATTATACTTCAAAAGCAAACTCATAGAAAAAGAAATTAGATTTGTGGCTATCAGAGGCAGAAGGCAGTGGGGAGAGGGAATTAGAGGGAGGTAGTCAAAAGGTACAAACTTCCAGTAATAAGACAAATAAGTACTAGGGATATCATGTACAACATGATAAAGGTAATTAACAGTGTGGTATGTTATATAGGAAAGTTGTTAAGAGAGGAAATCCTAAGAGTTCTCATCACAAGGAAAAAAGGTTTTTTTTCTCTATTTCTTTAAACTTGTATGTATATGAGATGATGGATGTTCACTAAACCTATTGTGGTAGCCATTTCATGACATATGTAAGTCAAATCATTATGTTGCACATCAAAAAAAAAAAAACAAAAACAAAGCTACCACATGAAATGCCACATCTCCCTTCTCTCATGTTGTAGAATCTTTTTGCCAATTTTAATGCCCGTGACTAACAGAAGTGCCGCAGGGTACAAAGATTTTTCCAGCTATAGTATTGGCTAAATCTATAGATGATAATAAGCCATTTTTGGGAGCATGTACTTGTGATCATTAGCCAGGGGACCCCCACACAGTTTGTGTATCTGTTAGTTCAGGCCTATGAGGAGCTGGTTGGGGGAGCCCAATTCACCCCAACTCTTTCTCTTTCAATAAGCAGTCAAGGCACAGAACTCAGATTTGCTCCTCCACAACAAAAAGCTGCCTCTTTTGACTGTTTCACAAGAAAGGAAAGGAAACTGCAGTTTGAAAATGGTTTGGGAATGAGAAGACTTCTGAAGAAAAGCACTGAGGGCCCATCCTAGCCTGCTGGTCTGCTGTTAAGGATCATATTTCAACCATCCTTGGCAACTGTGCAAAGAGTTTGCCTGTTGGCTCTCATCTCTTTGCTGAGCAAAAGACCTTGCAAATAGAAGACACTAACTTATTGATCTCATGCAGACCACAGAAGGCTTTTCCAAGAGAAGACAGTAAGGAAACACAATTAAAAAGAAACCGGAAGGATTGTCCCCAGTCCCAGGTCCTCAGGGGCCATTGAAGTTTGTTCCACTGGTTGGAACATAACTGCTGTGGCTCATCTGATTTCACATTTTGTCTGGTGCAAGTCATCTGGTTTCGATCACAAGACAGGCAGAGTAAGCAACTACAGCTGGATTGACACAAACCCTCAACCACTCCTGGAAAACTAAGCACAAATATACTTTATGACAACATCAATAATACCATGTCCCGCTAGGAGAGAAAACATAGCCCAGGCCTCAATTCCCCATCCAGAGCTTTCCATACTATAAGAGGAATCAAGCAACCTAAGACTTGCACAGGAAGACTGGTTAGGTAGAGATCATCTTAGCATTTCTGAGGGGATGTGAGGAACACTAGCTTGTGAAAGTTTCTGCTAGAAAGTGTTCCTTGTTCAAAAACTTGTAGGAAACATTGAGTACTATTCCCTTCTCTTGGAATTTCATAGAACATTTTGACATTTTAAGAGCTCTAAAAAGCCCTGCAGTTAAACACAACAACAGCAAAACCACATTTATACAACCAGAGAAGCCTTTATTCTTGTAAAACCTATGAGCATTCTTACAGATTTGTTTTCTCATGGAACACAATTCAAGAAACACCAAGGCTCATCCACATGTATCTTCCCACTCAGCAGCTCCATTCTTTTTTTTTATAATTTATTTTATTGAAGTATAGTTGATTTATACTGTTGTATTAATTTCTGCCATACAGCAAAGTGATTATATATACGTTCTTTTTCATATTCTTTTTCATTATGTTTTATCATAGGATATTGAATATAGTTCCCTGTGCTGTACCGTAGGACCTTGTTGCTTATCCATTCTATATATAATAGTTTGCATCTGCTAATCCCAAACTCCCAGTCCATCCCTCCCCCACCCCCCTCCCCCTTGGCAACCACAAGTCTATTCTCTATGTATCCGATTCTGTTTCTGTTTTGTAGATAAGTTCACTTGTGTCATATTTTAGATTCCACATATCATATGGTATTTGTCTTTCTCTTTCTGACTTACTTCACTTAATATGATAATCTCTGGTCCATCCATGTTGTTGCAAATGGCATTATTTTGTTCTTTTTTTATGGAACAGCTCAATTCTTGATGCTGAGTCAATCTGGAGGACAATACTCTCAGAAGATCAAGGTGGCCCCAGGCCCATTGAGCCTGATGTTGACATCAGCCCCAGGGCAGAGCAGTGAAAATCCTTCCCTTGGGAGGAGCAGCCTGGTGTATGTAGGGGGGTGCTCACTAGACTGAACCCAGACCCCTGGGTTTAAGTCTAGATCAGGAACTTCAGAAGAAGCCCTAAAAATATTATATGCCCCACCCCATATATACTATAATTCAAAATAAACTCAAATAGTAAAATAAATATAAGGAAGCATAACAGAATTCTGAATGCTTCCATAATAACAACTTCAATATTTGAAATAAATTCTTGCCAAAAAATTAATACTCCTGCTCTGCCATTGCCCTAAACACTAGTCCTGCCAGCATTCCTACCCCAGGATCTGCCATCGTTGACCCCAAGCTCATCAGTTGACCTCTTTGGGCCCCAGTTAAAATGGCATAGGAGGTTAAACTAGTCTAGATAATTGCTACAATTACTTCCAGCTCTAAAGTTCTGTGATTCTTCCTGATGTATTAACTAGTCCCAACATTGGAGGATGAAGGTGTTTCCCGAAGTAATTCCCTAGGTGCCTATGGTAGGACACACTGCTGGCTTCTCACCTTGGTGGAAACTGTGGATGTTCAGCCCACCTGCCCTTGGTACTTCCTTCATTCCCATCCTGACTGATGGCTTCCAACTTCAAACAGTGCAACACTTGGACTGAGATCTTCCTCTGACTATTGACAGCCTATGTGGGGCAGGCTGGAACTACCATGGAATTAATATCCCCTAGAGCAGCCTTCAACCAATGGCAGATGAGAGTTGATCTGTAATACCCCAGCTCCCTGCCCCTCAGTTGGAATAACTCCAATGTGTGTGCTCTCCACTATCTCTCAGAATTCCCCAGTAGGACTGAATCCCAGTTGTCCACAGTGGTAGCTGGCTTGGCAATGTACTCTTTCTTGGCTTCTTTCATTTCCCTCTCTTAGCTCCCTCCTCCCCTACCAGTATTTCCTGAGATCACCTCTCAATCCTCAAATCCTTGTTTCAGAGTTCGTTTCTGGGGAACCCAAACCAAGACATTACTAGCCAGCATTCATTTCCCTACTTTTTTCCTCCCTAACCACACCTTGTTTTGGTTTAGCTGTCCACCTTGCAAGAAAATATACTCCTACATGGTAATCTCAGTCCTCTTCACAGTGATGGGGTAGGATTTTATCCAATTCTAGCCAATGAGATCTGAAGAGAGACTTCTGGGCAACAGTTTCTTGCTCCAAGAAAAGAGATGTCTCCTATTCTTCTACTAGGAGTTGACATGTCTGAATGTGAGGCCCCAAAGTGCAGCCACCAATTTATGAACAGGGGAGCCAGCCTGGAGGGAAAACGGACTGACTTAACAGGCAAAGTGGAGAGATGGCAAGATCCTGTCTCTTTTATTATATTATTATTTTTTTTTTTTGGTCACATGGCATGGCTTGTGGATCTTAGTTCCCTGACCAGGGATTGAACCCGTGCCCTCGGCAGTGAAAGCACGGAGTCCTAACCACTGAAGATCCTGTCTCTTTGATGACGTATTTGAGCTGCTGGAGCCCACTAAATCTCTGGACTTCATACATGAGATAATAGATTTTGTAGTATTTAGACAAATATTAGTAGGAATATTCTGTTATTTGCAGTTACAGATATCCTATCTGATATACCTTCCAAGATTTCAGGAATAAAACCAAAATGTTTGTTTTGAAACTTTGCCACTTGAGAAATTAAATCCTGCATAATTTTTAGCAGATGTCTTAATAATAGGAACTGGTTCAATTAATTACGGCACATATTATACATCCATGAAAAATTCCGCTTTAGGAAAAATAATGACACAGAAAATTATTTCAGTGTATTTTTAAGTTAAAAAGCAAGTATGGGGCTTCCCTGGTGGCGCAGTGGTTGAGAGTCCGCCTGCTGATGCAGGGGACACAGGTTCGTGCCCCGGTCCAGGAAGATCCCACATGCCGCGGAGTGGCTGGGCCCGTGAGCCATGGCGGCTGAGCCTGCGTGTCCGGAGCCTGTGCTCCGCAATGGGAGAGGCCACAGCAGTGAGAGGCCTGCGTATCACAAAAAAAAAAAAAAAAAAAAAAGCAAGTATGGTGTAAATGCATTAAAAAAAATTACAGTTCATACCCAGAACCATTAATGTTCACTTTAATTTTTTTTCATCTACCAAGTTTTCTATTAAGAAGATGTACTGCTTTTATTATTTAAAAAATAAAAGGACACAATATTTGAAAAAGTAACATAGGCTCCTTCAAGTGTTCCTTCTCTTTCCTCTCTGTCAGGGGAGGGAACCAAATGTCCAGCATCAAAGGACACACTGAGGGGCAGAAAGTGTCCAGAGCTCTGCAGCAGACTAAGTTTTAAAAGGTCAGCTTCATGAGGTGTTCAGGGCAGAGCTTTCACAGAAGCCATAAAAGATAACCATTTATTTTGCTACTCAAGTGTTATGGGCAATGTAAGAAGGCGTCCAATAGCCTGATGGACATATCTACATTTGCCTTCCTGCCTGAGCCACTGACCATTGGGATAACAGAAGATGCAAAAAAACTAGTCTCCTGGTTTCAGGAGAGGTGGCAGGGTTTGAGGACCATCTTCTAGGAGCTAAGTTACTGGAGAGGAGGTAGGGTTTTTTCTTCTGGTTTTGTTTGTTTGTTTGTTTTGGGCAAGATGGAAGAAAAATATCCAAAAGCGAAGCCAGAATAAGAAAGCAGAGAGGAGGGACCTTCAAGACGGTGGAAGAGTAAGACATGGAGATCACCTTCCGTCCCACAAATACATCAGAAATACATCTACACGTGGAACAACTCCTACAGAACACCTACTGAACGCTGGCAGAAGACCTCAGACCTCCCAAAAGGCAAGAAACCCTCCACGTACCTGGGTAGGGCAAAAGAAAAAAGAATAAACAGAGACAAAAGAATAGGGACGAGACCTGCACCAGTGGGAGGGAGCCGTGAAGGAGGAAAGGTTTCCACACACTAGGAAGCCCCTTTGCGGGCGGAGACTGCGCGTGGCGGAGGGGGGAGCTTCAGAGCCACAGAGCAGAGTGCAGCCACAGGGGTGCAGAGGGCAAAGCAGAGAGATTTCCGCACAGAGGATCGGTGCCGACCAGCACTCACCAGCCCGAGAGGCTTGTCTGCTCACCCGCCGGGGCTGAGGCTCGGGCTTCTGTCGGAGCCCCGGAAGAGGACTGGGGTTGGCAGCGTGAACACAGCCTGCAGGGGTTAGTGCACCACAGCTAGCCAGGAGGGAGTCCGGGGAAAAGTCTGGACCTGCCTAAGAGGCAAGAGACCACTGTTTCCGGGTGCCCGAGGAGAGGGGATTCAAAGCACCACCTAAACGAGCTCCAGAGACGGGCGCGAGCCGCGGCTATTAGCGCGGACCCCAGAGACGGGCAGGAGATGCTAAGGCTGCTGCTGCCTCCACCAAGAAGCCTGTGTGCGAGCACAGCTCACTCTCCACACCTCCCCTCCCGGGAGCCTGTGCAGCCTGCCACTGCCAGGGTCCCGGGATCCAGGGACAACTTCCCCGGGAGAACGCACGGCGCGCCTCACGCTGGTGCAACGTCGCGCCGGCCTCTGCCGCCGCAGGCTCGCCCCGCATCCGTACCCCTCCCTCCCCACGGCCTGAGTGAGCCAGAGCCCCCGAATCAGCGGCTCCTTTAACCCCTGTCCTCTCTGAGCAAAGAACAGACACCCTCCAGCAACCTACACGCAGAGGCAGGTCCAAATCCAAAGCTGAACCCCGGGAGCTGTGAGAACAAAGAAGAGAAAGGGAAATCTCTCCCAGCAGCCTCAGGAGCAGCGGATTAAACCTCCACAATCAACTTGATGTACCCTGCATCTCTGGAATACCTGAATAGACAACAAATCATCCCAAAATTGAGGCGGTGGACTTTGGGAGCAATGATATATATGTATTTTTCCTTTTTCTCTTTTTGTGAGTGTGTATGTGTATGCTTCTTTTGTGATTTTGTCTGTATAGCTTTGCTTTTACCATTTGTCCCAGGATCCTCTCTGTCCGTTTTTTTTTGTTTGTTTTGTTTTGTTTTGTTTTGGCCAGTTTTCTTTTGAATAGTTTTTAACACTTGTTTTCATTGGTGGATTTGTCTTTTGGTTTGGTTGCTCTCTTCTTTTTTTTCCTTTTCTTATTATTTTTTAATTTTTTATTTTTAATAATTATTTTTTATTTTAATAACTTTATTTTATTTTTTTTCTTTCTTTCTTTCTTTGTTCCTCCCTTTTCTTCTGAGCCGTGTGGCTGACAGGGTCTTGGTGCTCTGGCCAGGTGTGAAGCCTGTGCCTCTGAGGTGGGAGAGCTGAGATCAGGACATTGGTCCACCAGAGACCTCCCAGCTCCACATAATATCAAACAGTGAAAGCTGTCCCAGAGATCTCCATCTCAATGCTAAGACCCAGCTGCACTCAACAACCAGCAAGCTACAGTGCTGGACACCCTATGCCAAACAACTAGCAAGACAGGAACACAACCCCACCCATTAGCAGAGAGGCTGCCTAAAATCATAATAAGGCCACAGACCCCCCCAAAACACACCACCAGACATGGACCAGTCCACCAGAAAGCCAAGATCCAGCCTTATACACCATAACACAGGCACTAGTCCCCTCCACCAGGAAACCTACACAACACACTGAACCAACCTTACCACTGGGGACACACACCAAAAACAACGGGAACTACGAGCCTGCAGCCGGTGAAAAGGAGACCACAAACACAGTAATGTAAGCAAAATGAGAAAACAGAAAAACACACAGCAAGTGAAGGAGCAAGGTAAAAAACCACCAGACCAAACAAATGAAGAGGAAATAGGCAGTCTACCTGAAAAAGAATTCAGAGTAATGATAGTAAAGATGATCCAAAATCCTGGAAATAGAATGGAGAAAATACAAGAAATCTTTAACAAGGACCTAGAAGAAATAAAGAGCAAACAAACAATGATGAACAACACAATAAATGAAATTAAAAATTCATTAGAAGGAATCAATAGCAGAATAACTGAGGCAGAAGAACGGATAAGTGCCCTAGAAAAAAGTATAGTGGAAATAACTACTGCAGAGCAGAATAAAGGAAAAAGAATGAAACAATTGAGTACAGTCTCAGAGACCTCTGGGGCAATGTTAAACACATAAACATTCAAATTATAGGAATCCCAGAAGAAGAAGAGAAAAAGAAAGGGACTGAGAAAATATTTGAAGAGATTATAGTTGGAAAGTTCCCTAATATGGGAAAGGAAATAGTTAATCAAGTCCAGGAAGTGCAGAGAGTCCCATACAGGATAAATCCAAGGAGAAACATGCCAAGACACATATTAATTAAACAAAATTAAAAACAAAGAAAAAATATTAAAAGCAGCAAGAGAAAAACAACAAATAACATACAAGGGAATCTCCATAAGGTTAACAGCTGATCTTTCAGCAGAAACTCTGCAAGCCAGAAGGGACTGGCAGGACATATTTAAAGTGATGAAAGGGAAAAACCTGCAACCAAGATGACTCTACCCAGCAAGGATCTCATTAAGATTTGACAGAGAAATTAAAACATTTACAGACAAGCAAAAGCTGAGAGAATTCAGCACCACCAATCCAGCTTTACAACAAATGCTAAAGGAACTTCTCTAGTCAGGAAACACAAGAGAAGGAAAAGACATAGAAAAACAAGCCCAAAACAATTAAGAAAATGGTAATAGGAACATACATATTGATAATTAGCTTAAATGTAAATGGATTAAATGCTCCATTCAAAAGACATAGACTGGCTGAATGGATCCAAAAACAAGAGCCGTATATATGCTGTCTACAAGAGACCCACTTCAGACCTAGGGACACATACAGACTGAAAATAAGGGGATGGAAAAAGATATTCCATGCAAATGGAAATCAAAAGAAAGCTGGAGTAGCAATTCTCATATCAGACAAAACAGACTTTAAAATGAGGACTATTAAAAGAGACAAAGAAGGACACTACATAATGATCAAGGGATCGATCCAAGAAGAAGATATAACAATTGTAAATATTTATGCACCCAACATAGGAGCACCTCAATACATAAGGCAAATGCTAACAGCCCAAAAAGGAGAAATCGACAGTAACAAAATCATAGTAGGGGACGTAACACCCCAGTTGCACCAATGGACAGATCATCCAAAATGAAAATAAATAAGGAAACACAAGCTATAAATGATACATTAAACAAGATGGACTTAATTGATATTTATAGGACATTCCATCCAAAAACAACAGAATACTCTTTCTTCTCAAGTGCTCATGGAACATTCTTCAGGATAGATCATATCTTGGGTCACAAATCAAGCCTTGGAAAATTTAAGAAAATTGAAATTGCATCAAGTATCTTTTCCAACGACACCACTATGAGACTAGATATGAATTACAGGAAAAAATCTGTAAAAAATACAAACACATGGAGGCTAAACATACACTACTTAATAACCACGAGATCACTGAAGAAATCAAAGAGGAAATCAAAAAATACCTAGAAACAAATGACAATGAAAACACAACAACCCAAAACCTATGGGAAGCTACAAAAGCAGTTCTAAGAGGGAAGTTTATAGCAATACAATCCTACCTCAAGAAAGAAGAAACATCTGAAATAAACATCCTAACCTTACACCTAAAGCAATTAGAGAAAGAGGAACAAGAAACCCCCAAAGTTAGCAGAGGAAAGAAATCATAACGATCAGAACAGAAATAAATGAAAAAGAAATGAAGGAAATAATAACAAAGATCAATAAAACTAAAAGCTCGTTCTTTGAGAAGATAAACAATATTGATAAACCATTAGACAGACTCATCAAGAAAAAAAGGGAGAAGACTCAAATCAATAGAATTAGAAATGGAAAAGGAGAAGTAGAAACTGACACTGCACAAATACAAAGGATAATGAGAGATTACTACAAGCAACTATATGCCAATAAAATGGACAACCTGGAAGTAATGGACAAATTCTTAGAAAAGCACAACCTTCAGAGACTGAACCAGGAAGAAATAGAAAATATAAACAGAGCAATCCCAAGCACTGAAATTGAAACTGTGATTAAAAAGCTTCCAACAAACAAAAACCCAGGACCAGATGGCTTCAAAGGCAAATTCTATCAAACATTTAGAGAAGAGCTAATGCCTATCCTTCTCAAACTCTTCCAAAATATAGCAGAGGGAGGAACACTCCCAAATTCATTCTACGAGGCCACCATCACCCTCATACCAAAACCAGACAAAGATGTCACAAAGAAAGAAAACTACAGGCCAATATCACTGATGAACATAGATGCAAAATCATCAAAAAAATACTAGTGAACAGAATCCAACAGCCCATTAAAAGGATCATACACCATGATCAAGTGGGGTTTATCCCAGGAATGCAAGGATTCTTCAATATACGCAAATAAATCAATGTGATACACCATATTAACAAACTGAAGGAGAAAAACCATATGATCATCTCAATAGATGCAGAAAAAGCTTTCAACAAAATTCAACACCCAATTATGATAAAAACCCTCCAGAAAGTAGGCATAGAGGGAACTTTCCTCAACATATTAAAGGCCATATATGACAAACCCACAGCCAACATAGTCCTCAATGGTGGAAAACTGACACCATTTCCACTAAGATCAGGAACAACCCAAGGTTGCCCACTCTCACCACTATTATTCAACACAGTTTTGGAAGTTTTAGGCACAGCAATCAGAGAAGAAAAAGAAATAAGAGGAATCCAAATTGGAAAAGAAGATGCAAAACTGTCACTCTTTGCAGATGACATGATACTATCCCTAGAGAATCCTAAAGACACTAACAGAAAACTACTAGAACTAATCAATGAATTTGGTAAAATAGCAGGATACAAAATAATGCACAGCAATGTCTTGCATTCCTATACACTAATAATGAAAAATCTGAAAGAGAAATTATCAAAACACTGCCATTTACCATTGCAACAAAAAGAATAAAATACCTAGGAATAAACCTACCTAAGGAGACAAAAGACTTGTATGCAGAAAAGTATAAGACACTGATGAAAAAAATTAAAGATGACACCAACAGATGGAGAAATATACCATGTTCTTGGATTGGAAGAATCAACATTGTGAAAATGACTATACTACCCAAAGCAATCTACAGATTCCCTGTCAAACTACCACTGGCATTTCTCACAGAACTAGAAAAAAAAGTTGCACAATTTGTATGGAGACACAAAAGACCCTGAATAGCCAAAGCAATCCTGAGAAAGAAAAACAGAGCTGGAGGAATCAGGCTCCCTGACTTCACACTATACTACAAAGCTACAGTAATCAAGACAGTATGGTACTGGCACAAATACGGGAATATAGATCTATGGAACAGGATAGAAAGCCCAGAGATAAACCCACACACATATGATCACCTTATTTCTGATAAAGGAGGCAAGAATATACAATGGCAAAAAGAGTCTCTTCGATATGTGGTGCTGGGAAATCTGGACTGCTACATGTAAAAAGAATGATATTAGAACACTCCCTAACATCATACACAAAAATAAACTCAAAATGGATTAACGACCTAAATGTAAGTCAGACAGTATTAACCTCTTAGAGGAAAACATAGGCAGAACACTCTATGACATACATCACAGCAAGATCCTTTTTGACCCACCTCCTAGAGAAAGGGAAGTAAAAACAAAAATAAACAAATGGGGCCTAATGAAACTTAAAAGCTTTTGCACAGCAAAGGAAACCATAAACAAGATGAACAGACAACCGTCAGAATGAGAGAAAATATTTGCAAATGAAGCAACGGACAAAGGATTAATCTCCAAAATTTACAAGCAGCTCATGCAGCTCAATAACAAAAAAACAAACAACCCAATCCAAAAATGGGCAGAAGACCTAAATAGACACTTCTCCAAAGAAGGTATACCGATTGCCAACAAACACATGAAAGGATGCTCGACATCACTAATCATTAGAGAAATGCAAATCAAAGCTACAATGAGGTATCACCTCACACCAGTCAGAATGGCCGTCATCAAAAAATCTACAAACAATAAATGCTAGAGAGGGTGTGGAGAAAAGGGAACCCTCTTGCACTGCTGGTGGGAATGTAAATGGATTCAGCCACTATGGAGCACAGTATGCAGGTTCCTTAAAAAACTAAAAATAAAGCTACCATACGACTCAGCAATCCCACTACTGGGCATATACCCTGAGAAAACCATAATTCATAAAAAGTCATGTACCAAAATGTTCATTGCAGCTCTATTTACAATAGCCAGAACATTGAAGCAACCTAAGTGTCCATCAACAGATGAATGGATAAAGAAGATGTGGCACATATACACAATGGAATATTATTCAGCCACAAAAAGAAATGAAATTGAGTTATTTGTAGTGAGGTGGATGGATCTAGAGTCTGTCATACAGCGTGAAGTATGTCAGAAAGTGAAAAACAAATATCGTATGCTAACAGATATATGTGGAATCTAAAAAAAAAGAAAAAAATGGTTCTGAAGAACCTAGGGGCAGGACAGGAATAAAGACTCAGACGTAGAGAATGGAGTTGAGGACACAGGGAGGAGGAAGTGTAGGCTGGGACGAAGTGAGAGAGTAACATGGACATATATACACTACCAAATGTAAAATAGATAGCTAGTGGGAAGCAGCCGCATAGTACAGGGAGATCAGCTCGGTGCTTTGTGACCACCTGGAGGGGTGGGATAGGGAGGGTGGGGGGAGGTGCAAGAGGGAGGAGATATGGGGATATAGGTATATATATACCTGTTATATAGCCGAAACTATATAGCAGAAACTAACACACCATTGTAAAGCAATATAGCAGAAACTAACACACCATTGTAAAGCAATTATACTCCTAAAGATGTTAAAAAAAAAATAGCAGAAACTAACACACCATTGTAAAGCAATTATACTCCTAAAGATGTTAAAAAAAAAAGAAAGAAAGAAAGAAAGCAGAGAAAAATCAAACCCAGCATCACAAGGGTGATGGTGAATAGAGAAAAATAACACAGGGTTATGGAGGAAGAGAAACAGTACCAAGAAGCCCAATGGCTGGCAACGTCTCCTAGGTGAGTCCTGGACATCTGAAGTTGCTGGCACTTCATGACAACATACAGATCTTCACAGGCACCAGCAATTCATGCATTGGTCCCTGATGAGCAGAGCAAAGAGGGCACAGGTTAGTCCCATGTGAGTGATTCAGAAGGATGCCATGTTCCTTGGGTATGTTGCCAAAATATGTGGAAAGCCTTCTGAGAACCCAGAGCCACTTCTGCACATCTGGGGATGCAAATTAGACTCCCTGAAACCACCAGTACAAACTCACGCCACATCTCGAGAGGCATTGTGGTAGAGTTGGTGGTGCCCTGTGTTATGCTTCAGAGGAGCTGAGTTCAAGCCTCAGGTCTGGTACGTACTAGCTGTGTGACATTTGTTGCCCATTAAACATCTCTAAACCTCAGTTTCCTCATCTATAATAATAATTATTAGCTTTGCATCCTCCTCCTTCACAAGTTTCTTATAAGAATCTAGTGGAATAATAAATGTGAAAGTGCTTTATAAAACTACAGAAGTCTCCACATTGTAAGGTATTATTAGAGATTTTGAAGTCCTGGTCAGGAAAATTGTAAAGTGAGGAACTAGGGATGGTAAACATGCTAAGGGCAAATTTTTTTAACCATGCTCATCTAAAGAAGAACCACAAAAGAATAGATCTATCCCCTTGAATAAGATGGTGCAGACAGAGAGAAAGCTGAACCCTATCATGTTGCCACCTTTTACATCAAGGGGAACAATTTTTAAATATTAAAGAGTAGGGTTAATATTTTTTGAGAAAGAATCAAAGCCCAAGAGAGCTGAGGGAATTATGAGATCTCTTCCCTGGGACTTCATGTTAAACAAATTATTTCTCAGCCCCCCTCCAAAAATAAACTTAGACATTTGATCCTAGGACTAATGTCAGGAGAGCATAGAAGAATCATTTTTGTGTCATTTGGGCCCTCCAGGAATCAGACTCTTGAGATGCAGTTAGGAGTGCAAGAGGTTTAGAGATTTGCAGATGCCTGGGGAGAGGAAGCCGTTTGGGGCAGGGAGTACCTAAAACCACGATGCAGATCTGACAAAGCCTCAGCCAACCTAGCAGGGAGCTCTGGACCACAGATTCCTCATTAAAGGAATTCTGATCGGCAGAGATGGCCAGACCTTACTACTTCCACTATGCTCAGTCATTGGCTAGGGGCTGCCCAGGAAGAGTGTGGCCTCAGCTCAAAAGCTGAGCTGGATCCTGAAGGGCTAACAGTTGGGGAGCATCAGCTAACTGCACTCTTCACGGTTGATCCACACCTTCTTTCATGAAAGGAGATAGAGCAGCGCACCTCCACAGCTGCTACAATATTGAATAAGGGAGATGCCAGAAGACTGAAGATGTTCAGGGTTTTTTTTAAGGTGACCTCTAGAAAGTCTAGGCTGGATACTGAGCAAAACTACTGTTTGTGAGCACTTACAACGGGCAGTGGAGATCAGTAAGGGTCAGTAGGGGTTCACCAAGAAAATCCCGTGATAGCTCATCTCACTGTTTTTTACATTACTAGTCTGGCATACTCACGTCAGGAGAACGCTGGTGATATAGTACCAGATTTCAGTAAGATATTTATCAAAATCTAAGGCTATATCCTTATCATCAAGATGGAAATATGAGAACTGGGTAATAGTTTAGTTGGGCACATTCTGATATTCTAAAGCAATCATATCCATGGAGATCAATTAATAAGACCTATGTTAGCAGTTAATGTTTTAAATTCAAAGATCCAAAACCAGGATTTGTGTCTTCCTCCAACGCCAGCTCATCTTCCTCATTCTCGGCACCTATCAATGGTATTATATTTTCCTAGACAGCCAGATTTGAAAACTCTGAGTTTCCGTGGATTTTTGCTTCTCCCTTATTCTCTTCATTGACTCAGTTTCCAAGTCATGGAGACCATGCTTCTTATTACCCCTCACATTTATCCCTTTGCTTTCATTCCTACTGCCATGTCCTTGGTCTCGGGCACCATTTCTTCAAACCGACTCCATGTCATGCCCAGTGTCCTTCACACATTAATCCATCCCACATCATTCACATTGACCTTCCCTGCCACTCCAAACCACTGGCCTCCTAGCCAAGGCCCCTTCAGTGGGGTCCTTCATTTATGCCTCACCATTTGCCCACGTGTCCCACCCCTGGGATCAAACAAATCAAAATACTTCTTTTATTGTTTCTCCTCCTGGCAGTCGGCTGCCTTGCAGATTTCTTCAGTGCTGAGCCACAGATTTTTTTAATCTTCAGTGTTTCTGAAATTAGGAAGCCCCTTATACTCAAAGTCACAAGAAAACTGTCAGCCTCGGAATTAAAGAAGAAGTTATAAAAGGCTCGTTGCTGCCTGTGACTGAGAATTTTGCAATGTGTAGAAGGGATTAGTTCATCTAATTGTCATTGCAGCTGTATATTAACTTGGATCCCTAATTTTTACTTAAAATGAGGCAGCATATGCTATAAACTGCTCTGGAGGCTTGAGGCAAAAGAGATAAAAAATCTCTGCCCTGGTGGAGTATACATCATGAAAAATTGTTGCTAGGTTCTGAAAAATCTGTCCCAGGGGCTGGTTGACTCTTAAGGAAGCTCTTTAACTTCTAGTGACAAATAACTCAATTATGGGAAAAAGTGAAACTATGGTTCCAACCAAATAAGTCATGCAAGCAAAACCTGATATATTTTGTGTGGCAGAAAAGCATTTGAAGACAGTAACCTGTGTTTTTTTACCCTTGTATTTTCCTCTTTCTGCCCCTCCCATCCCCTACCAATTCAAGCAGACAGTCCCTTTCTCATTCCGTCAGGGGGAGAATGTGGCAAGTTAGAAAGTAAATATGGCCTCTTGGTGGACTAGGAATGCAAGAGTAAGGGAGTGGCAAAACCCCAGAAAGGAAGTGACACTCAAGGTTCATCTAAAGGCGTGGTGGGCGGTCTTGCAGGCTGAAGCATGAGCCCCAAGTAGAGTTTGAAGGGATTAAGAAGCAACTTGGACTAATCGTAACAGGCCCCATGGCGGGCAGTGGTACCAAACATCTCCACCCAGTGGCTGAATGTTGAGTAAATCTCACCGAACCACAATGAAATTCCAGAAGAGAAGGGAAGAACTCAAGAAATAACCATGCTAAGACTTCCCACCAATCCAGAATGGAAGGCTCAAAATAAAAATTAGGATGAATTATAAAATGTAAAGGTACGTCTTCACATCTGAACGTATAGACTGAAAATCTTACCTGCTATACTTGCCATATCACTAAAGGTACCAAAGAGACTAAGAATCATGAGAACATTATGAAAAGCAGCAAGTCCCCTGAAATGAGCAACTCAGTATACGTTCAGACTCTGAATGTGAAAAACACAACCAAAATTTGGTCATGATTCAAAAATGGGAAGTAGCATATATTTAAAGTTATAGGGATAATTTAGAGCACTTTTTAATGGATACTTGATATAGTGTTTCTTATATTTTTCCTCTAAAACGCTGCTATTTAAATTGATGGTAGATCTTACAATTCATGGCATTTTGGAAGTGAGGAAAAAAATCTGGTTTCCATCATTTTCAGGAGTTTCAGCTGTCAAAATCCTACCCGTCAGCAACCAAAGTGTCAAAAATAAGGGATTTGTTAAATAAATTGTATGACATCTATATAATGGAATGCAGTACTTATAAATGGTCTCATGGAAGAATATTTAATGACATGAGAAAAAGTTAAAGTTAACTAAGTTTTTAAAAAAACCTCGTGTGTATGTGTGTGTGTGTGTGTGTGTGTGTGTGTGTGTGTGTGTGATCTACAGGTCTGCCTCCAAGGTGCCTCTCAAGCCCTCCAACCTTTAATGTTGTCCTTCAACCTAATAGCCAAATGGCACACCTGAGATCTCATCTCATACAACTCTTATGGGAGGTCTATCAGGTCCTCATATGGGCGACCAATCATTCGAGTTTTCCCAAGATTAAGGGGTTACCTGAGATTCCAGGACTAACACCAACAGCCCTGGGCAAACTGGAACAGTTAGTAACTTTAGTCAGTGCCATTCCTACAACGTGTTGCTGTACTGTCCATGAGCAACTTGCCTGGGCTCTTAGCTCCCCTGCTGCTGAGATCACCTGCAGGACCTAAATTAAAACCTTGAGGTAACAGTAAGTACAATATATATTTTGTTAAATCACATTGAATCTGGAACACCATTTGCAGCACTTTCCCCAGGGATCTGTACTTAGCCCTGTACCTTTTTTTCAGTATTTCTGTACTTTTTATCAATGCAAAAGACCCCGTTAAGAAGACGAAAGACAAGTTACCACCTGGGAGAAAATATTTGCAAGCCACATAACCAACACAGAACTAGTATCTAGAATACATAAAGAATTCTCACAACTCCACGATAAAAAAAAAAAAAGCATGACGTTTGACTGAGGAGCATATACAGCTAGCTAATAAGCACATGCTTAACCATCAGAGAACTGCCCGTACCCTGCTCTTCCCATCAATCTTTAGCAAAACTCCCCAATTCTCCTGAGACCATGCCCAGTTTTTTTTCCTTCTCCCAACCCAAGCCTGCCTTCCCTGATTTGGTCCTCTCTACATATTCCTAAATTAGCACTGCCATCTGCTCCATGCTATGGACCTTTTCTTGGTGTCATGAGGAAGGCCATCCTGGGGCAGTCATATCCCACCAAGTCAGGCCGGCCACTGAGAAGGGAGGTCAGGCAGTAAAGGAAGAGGGACTTTCAGGCAAGGAGGAGAGGGACAGACACAGCTGGGTGCAGGCAGAAGGATCTTTCTGGTCCTCCCCTTATCATGCCAGAGGCCACCGGGTCCTTTCCCCTCCTTTCTTCTCAGATTGCGTTTGTCTGTTCCCTAAGGAGTAAAAAGCCTTCACCTTTCAAATCAGTATCAAATGTGTCCCTTAATGGCCGGCAAAATGACTTCTAGTTATTTCACAGCCAAATATGGCTGGTTAAGGGACAGGCCAAATTATCTACCGCAGGGGGCCGGGGAGGGGCTGGTGTGCGTGTGTTTGTGTGTGTGTGTGTGTGATCCATAGGGACAGATACACCCAGAATTAAAACAGTGGAGGGCGGAGACCTTCAAGATCCTTTGACACTCCCAGGTGGAAACCAGGTCGGACATACATCCTGCATGGACCTTTCCTGCCCAGCCAGGATATCCTGTGTTTGTCAAAAAGACTGCACAGGGAGGCCCTGGCCATTGTCCTTCCCGAAATCTGCTAGTCAGCCCCTCCCGAGGCTGCAGCAGCCGCCCCAGGGCAGAGGAAGAGTAACTCTGGAAACGGTGTTATCAGCATCCTCCATGGACTTCCTCACCTCCTCCCCAGCCTCGTTAGCCCCAAGCTCCTTAGCATCCTCAAACAGAAACCTGGGAAGCTGGGATGGGGTCAGCGCCCTGAAGCCAGCCCTCTCTCTTTTGCCAAGACCTGCCTCTGCACAGCCCTAAGTGGGCAGCCAAGGGCTGCAGCTGGAGTCCCGAGCCCATGATGGAGCCGCGGCTGGGGCCTGAAGCTGCAGCCCTCCACCCGGGCTGGCCAGCCCTGCTGCTGTGGGTCTCAGGCCTGAGCTACTCTGTCTCCTCGCCGGCTTCTCCCTCTCCTACTCTGGTGCCCCGAGTCAGAACCAGCTACAATTTTGGAAGGACTTTCCTCGGTCTTGATAAATGTAATGCCTGCATCGGGACATCTATTTGCAAGAAGTTCTTTAAAGAAGAAATAAGGTCAGAATCTCAATCAGATAACTCTGAGGGGCAAAATTCTGTTCCCTTCATGTGATGATGTCCAGGAGTTTCTTGAAATCAAGTCAGGATGTAATTTATGAATTTATGGGTGGGAGCTGAAGCAAAGCCATTTAATCATAGTGGGAATGAGTTAAAGTTGGGATGGGAAGGGGGTAAGGTGTGAAGCCAAATTCCAGTTCTAAATGCTAAATCCAAAGTTTCCTTTGGAAATGGGAGCTTAAAGTTTTAAAGTTTTCTATGAATGGCGTAGCCTGGGACTATTGAGTTTACCAAGTTCATTTCTCTTAGTGGGAAGGAAATAAAATTTATAGACAGCTTACTATGTGACAGACAATTTAAAGCTGTTTTTATTTTCTCCTCACAACAATCCTGGCAGTTAGTGTTTTGCACTCATGATTCAGATAGTGAACTGAGACCTAGCAAGGTTCAGTGACTTGCCCAAGGTCACCACCTCATAAGTGGCAGATCTGGAATTCAAACCGAGGCAGTTTGCTCCAAAGTTTCTGAACAAGTTTTCTGCTATGAGATGTTGCCTTGATCAGAGGAAAACCTAAGTTCAGTAAATCTCAATGCACCTGGCTCTCACCAAAGAATAGTACCACACTCTGGAATTCAGGCCTGCCAACGCAGTCAATGTGTTGGCCTTTACTTGGCCTTTACTATGGCCAAGACCCAGCACGTGCTGTAATGGCATTGCTATAACTCTGGTCATTGCCCTCCGGGATATCAGGAAAGGGGAACGGTGTTACAAATAACAATAAGGCTTGATCTGATGCAGGCCAGAAGTGAAGTGTAAGGGACCTCGGGGAGGTCCAGGGAGAGGATATTAATTCCAAATGGGGACTGGAGAAAGGCTTCTCCAGGGGAAGGTGTTCTGAGCAAGACCTTGAAGGATGAGCTGAAATTTAGTGGGAGGAGAGGGGCTTAAGTTAGAAGGATCAGCTTGAGCAAAGGCCCAGCGGTGTGGGAAGAGGTGAGAAGTCTTAGTGGCTGGAGCATGGGGCACATGTGGAGGCATGGCAGCAGGAGGAGGTTGGAAGGGTCAGATGGGGCCAGGGGCCTTGAATGCCATACCAAGGAATTGGGACTTAACCTGTGAGCCAGTGGTCTCCAGCCTTTTCAATAGACCCTTTGTAATAGGCCTCTTCTCTTATGCCTTCCCCCAAGGCCCTGCCTCTGGCTTGTAAGATTTGATGACTAAGCAGAAGGCATTCATTTACGATAATTTTATTTCCAATCTGTATTAACCAAAGACATATTTGAGTATTCTACTAAGTTACTAAACAGAAATAACAAATAGAAAATACCAACAAAAAGAACTTCTTTTGTGAGATGGTAGATGTTATAGGGAGTGGATGTGAACTTTTCCTATTAGACATATTTAAAAAATTTTTATTGGAGTATAGTTGATTTACAATGTTGTGTTAGTTTCAGGTGTACAGCAAAGTGAATCAGTTATACATATACATATATCCACTCTTTTTTAGATTCTTTTCCCATATAGGTCATTACAGAGTATTGAGTTCCCTGTGGTATACAATAGGTCCTTATTAGTTATCTATTTTATATATAGTAGTGTGTACATGTCCTATTAGACCATTTTTTAAGGCATTTTGAATGTTAAAAAGTTGAAAGACCTCCAACTGAGGAAGCTGTACAGCAGGCAATGGTGAGGATGTTAAGTAGGGTGGGGACAAGATGAGGCCTGTATTTTGGAAAGATCTTCTGGAAAGCAGTGTGCAGAACAGCCTGGTGATGCTGGCAGGGGCTGTCAGACCAGTTCTCCTAGTCCAAGAGAAAGATCATTGGGAACAAAGCAGGGCAGGAAGGATGCAAGTCAGTTCAGCTAGAGAATCATTTTGTTGATCAACTCGATGTGACAGGAAATGAAGATGTTGGAAATGAACTCAAGATTTCCCACCTAAGAAATGGGATGGAGAGGACCAAAAACACAGGGGAAGTGGCACTGATTCCTTGGAGAAAGAAGGCAGTAAGAATATGGACATATTTTAAGATAAGAGGGAGGGAAATTAAGGGATTCAACTGAGGAAGAGCTCCAGATTCATATCCTCCTCCAGATAAATAAACAAGAGTGTATGAATATTACAGTCGGCTCTTCAAGTGGAAAGAAATGAGGTTTTTCTCATCAGTCAGGTAATGACCATATTCAGGAAGCATTTCCCCAAACAGGTTTGTGTTCCAGTTGAGTTCAGGATATTACTTCAGCTCCCTCAGAATTCATTTTCCACGTGCGCCCGCCTGAAAGGGAAGTGTGCAGATCCAAGCAGGGAAACACCAGGCGGGGCAGGTTGAGGTTTGGAATGCTTCACGTTGAGAAATCACATCCTCAGCGCAAGGAAGCAGCGAGAGGTAGTGAGTGGCTCTGGGAACGTGGACTTGTTATAGCCTTTTCTCTACATTGTAAATAGTATTTTCCTTATTTTAAAAGTGATATCTTTTTATTTTAGAATTTTCAGGAAATATTGATTAAAGAAAGCACAAAATAAAAATCACAGACAATTCCTCAAAATGTTTAGTTAACATTTTGGTATATGATCCTTACCACCTTTTTTCTAAGTATGGATTAAAATTTTTTCAACAAAAATGTGATCATATTATGCATACTCTTTTGGAAACTTTTATTTAACCATGTATCGGAACACCTTTCCACATTAACTATTCTTCTCCACAATTTGATTTTTAGTGGTTTCATGGTATTCGATTGCATCAAACAACCATAATTTATTTAACTAATCAACTATTGTGGGGTAACAAGGGTTTTTTTTTTCACTTTTCATTATTATAAACAGTGCTATGTTGAAGATCCCTGTGGCTAGACTTTTATGCACATCAGTGATTAATTCCTGTAACAAATTCCTAAAGGTGAAATTTCTGGGTCAAAAAATACAGTGAATTTTTAGGATTATGAGATATATATATATATCTCTGATATATATATATGATATATATATATGAGATATATATATATATCTCCAAGTATATTGGAGATATATATATCTCCAAATGGAGACTTCTACCTATAGAGTTTACTTTTTGCACACTCAGAAGTGTTTACTATTACTATTATTTTTATTATGGATTTCTTCTCAGTTGAGCCCTTTTTGCAGGCTTCTTGCCCATTTGTATTTCTTCTTTGCTAAATTGTCTACAAGTTCACATCCTTTGCCTCTCTTTCCAATGGTGTGTTTGCTCATCGTTTTTGTTCATCTCCAAACATTTCTCCACTTTTAAAACTGGTCATAATGCTACCTTAGGAGAAAGCCCATCCAAAACTTTCAGATGTTAGGCTGAAATGCTATAGCCAGGCAAGCATTAGAACTCCAGTCCTGGTCCTCAATAAGGATTGGACAATGCTTGTTGTTCAGCAACAAACAGAGGGTGAGCTCCCCGGGCTGGCTGGGTAGGCTGAAGACACATGACTGGTGGAAGGATGTCACCTTTCCTTCTTTCCCTATCTTTTCTTTGGCAAGAATGGTAATCATGAATCTGATGCTTCCCATACACAACCAATGATCTTTGACCATTAGAATGTTTTCAGTACCAGTTTTCCATGCATTACATGTTGACTTTCAAATCATGAATGAAAAAGTTAAGGGAAGCTAGAAAAATGAGTCAACCTGATTTACATATTCTTCCTACTGAATATATCCTTATATATAAAATTCTAAGTGACCACCCCAACTGGCAAGTTCTACCAGGATCTGATTGATCAGTATTTGCATACGTGCGAGTAACAGGTAAGGTGAAAGTGTGGGGTATGGGGTACTTAATGGCAGTATTTCTGATCAGAATCACTCCTAAGGATTCCTCGGCTCTTACGAGGATGGACGTCTTACCTTGCCTTCCTTACTGTACCCAAATGGCCTTACATCCTCACCCCCCATTCCCAAAGTCTTCAAGAATGTTTAAATACTTCTGAGTGGTGGAGGACTCACAGCAAAATAAGTAAATCATTAAACTTTATTTTGCCTTCCCTTCTCCCTTGCCCTTGTCTTTCTCCTTCACCTCAGAAGGTGATAGTAATTACTGCTTTAACTCACTTCCTCAAATGAATTCAGAGATCTTGAGAGCTTCGGGGCCCCAGAGCTTAAGGCAAAAATATCCATCTACACATTCAATCCTCCATACATGCACCCATCCATCCATCCATTCACCCATTCATCCAAGCACCCCTCTAGGCATTCTTCCACCCAACCTTCTCTCTGTGCATCCCATTCATCCATCCCTCCATGTATTCCTCTACTCACTTAACCATCTGTTCATTCAAATACCCATCCAACCATCCATCCATCCAACTAAAATCATTGGGTACTAACTTGGAACCAAGCACTCTGCTAGGCACTTAGTTACAAAGTTGAAGGAGGCCCAGTCCTGGCCCTGAAGGAAGACAGAGACATGAACCAATGATTAAAGCAGAGTATGAGGACTATACACAATGTCCTACACAGGATGTCATGGGAGCATGTGGGAGGGAACCTATCTCAGACTGGGGGGATGAGGGAGTGAGAATCAGAAGAGATGATACCTGTCTGGGGTTTAATGGGTCCGGTAGGGATTATCCAGGGAGGAAAGAGAAAGTGTCTCAGATAAAGGGATCAGCATATAACAAGATGAGTGGAGGCTCAGAGGCCCAAAACAGTATAGCTTAGCCAAGGATGGTCAGTGGTTTGGTGAGACCAACGCAAGCTTGTGAGGGGAGCAGCAGGAGATGGGCTTAGGAAGAGCCTTGTGAAGTATGAACTGTATCCTGAGAGCTTTGGAAAGATGCTGGATATTTTAAGTGTCCTGAGGGGTAGAGGAGAGGGAAGAGAGGCACGAAATATTTAGGGAGGCGTGGCTACAAACTTAGTGTTTAACTGGATGCAAACACAAGAAATATACATTCTCGTTCCAATGTTGTCACTCTCCCCTACACCCCCAGCCTGCTCTCCATGTTGAGGAGCTTGCAGGGATGGGACCACATGACATTTATTCTTCCTTCCAGCTCTGGGAAACTATGGTCTTGCTTGTCCATCTTTTAACCCAGTGAGGAACTCAGCCAGGCTCACTACAAACATGCCCATGATGTCAGTTCAGAAGGAAGATTAGAACTCTGCCTCTATTTTGTGGTTTTCCAAATTCTAGGATATTAACATTTTAGTGAATAAACAGCAGGGCCCATTTTCTCACTGACATTCTTCAGTTTAATAAAGTAGGTAATCAAAGTTGTAAGAATATTCATTTGTTTCCCATTCAGCATCCTAAAGTTATTACCATTTGGAAAGGGGGAGAAGTGTGGCCTATAAACCTGTTTATTTGTCCTCAATTGGTCCTCATGGGACACCTCAAGCCATGGCTGGACATGCACCGGGATCCACTACAGTCACCTGCCAAGTCAGTGCTGTCCTTTCAGTAGAGCCTCCTGAGAAGGTGGGGACAGAAAAAGAGGACAATGAGGTTATCCCACAGGGTAGGGCATCCGTCTCCATGCCATCCCCACAAACTGGGAGACAGAGACCCCTGAGATCTGTCCTCCCCTGCCACTAATTTTCTATGATTATTCAGACAAGTCATCTTCAATTTTCTCATCCTCAAAATATAATGGACAAAGTGAGAGAGTGGCATGGACATATATACACTACCAAGTGTAAAATAGATAGCTAGTGGGAAGCAGCCGCATAGCACAGGGAGATCAGCTCGGTGCTTTGTGACCACCTAGAGGGGTGGGATAGGGAGGGTGGGAGGGAGGGAGACGCAAGAGGGAAGAGATATGGGAACATATGTATAGCTGATTCACTTTGTTATACAGCAGAAACTAACACACCATTGCAAAGCAATTATACTCCAATAAAGATGTTTAAAAAAATAGATAACCAACAAAGACCTACTGTATAGCGCAGAGAACTAATAACCTATAAGGAAAAAGAATCTGGAAAAGAATTAAATATATATATATATATACACACACACACACATATATATATATATATATATAAAATGGAAGGGGGACAGGGACAAAATCATCTTTAAGGACCCTGCTAGCTATAACTCCTAATAATGTTACCCGTCTGTTACCAAGCACAAATTCATAAAATAGATGATAGAGGACTAAGTAGCAGCAAAGTGGTTTAGAGTACAAGCTCTGGAGCCCTGAAGGTTACTTCCTCCAGTTCCTGGCTGTGTGACTTGTAGCAAATCACTGAACTTCTCTGTGCCTCAGTTTCCTCATCTGCATGGTAATAGCAGTGCTGACCTCATAGGTTTGTTGAAAGGTTTAACTGACTTAATGCACATACAGAGTTCAGCAAAGTGACTGCTAAAGTGATTCATAATGTGTATCGCTGTTATTGTTATCAAAGAGAGCCACCTAGTTGTAAATCCTTAGTCACAGGCCCTTGGGGAGGGGTGGTTTGAACCCCCATGAACAAGAGTAGCTACAGGAAACAGGCCTGCCTCGGAGGCCTAGGCCCTTCCTTATTCTCCCAGTGGGGAGGATCATTTCCCATGGTTGTCCTAAAAATTCCAATAGAGTTGATTCCTTGCAAGTTTTCGGTGTCTGGTCTTTCTAAACAGATCTGTGGCAATGTCCTTGAATGGAATTCTTTGTGCCTACTTCCACTGCAGTTTGAATGGTCCTGCATTGCAGAAGGTACTTACTGACAGTTTCTTAGAGCACCTTCTTTGAAAAGCTTTCAGTCTAAGAGTCTTAGTTACCCTAAGAGGGTAACTGTATCATATAAGTGAGAAAACAATACAATGTAGGGTTTGGAGCTAGTTCCTCCAAAACTCATTATCATGAGGTCGCCCAGTAATGCCCAATAATAAGAATTTAAAGATTCTTATTGAAATTAAATTAAAAGCAACAAGGTCCTACTGTATAGCACAGGGAACTATATTCAATATCCTGTGATGAACCATAATAGAAAAGAATATGGAAAAGAATGTATATACACGTATAACTGAATCACTTTGCTGTACAACAGAAATTAACACAACATTGTAAACCAACTATACTACAATAAAATAAATTAAAAAAATAAATTAAATGTATAACATATAAGCCTAATTTTCATTTGCAGTATAACCCTCAATTATTAATAATAATGAAGAGACACATTTTCTTAGTACTTTTTCATACATTAATCAGAAGGAGATTGAACATTCTTCCCTGATGGAACTGTCGGCACACAGATGGAGGAATGACTGGAGAAAAGGGTCAAGGTGGTGCCTAGAAAATCAGCAAATGGTAATAGGCCAGTGCCTCTCCCCTGGGGAGGATTCCATTGTGTGGAATCACACCTCCTGGATCCCACATAGCTTTGAATTTGGTGACCCTTTAGCAGCCACTGTTCCCTGACACTTGGTTGGTACTGATAACTTATCTGTGGACTGAGAGCAAAATTGATGGGGCTTTTTGGGGTTGGATATGAAGAGGCAGTGCCCTCCCCAGTTCAGGACCAGAAGCCTCTTCACGAACTGTGGTTTCAAGACCCAGCCGTTGTTCACAGAGTGGGCCTTTGCTAGAACCAGTGCAGCGAAGCAGGAAGATCATGGGTTTTTCTAACAGGCAGCCCTGAGTTTGCATCCCTGCTTAGCAACATATTATCTGAACTTGCAAGGCACTTAAGCTCCGCAAGCCTCAGTTTCCACATCTGTAAAGTGGGGATGGGTTATTAGGAGAATCAAAGGTACCAGCATATGTAAAGCTGCTGCCTTCATGTGGAGTAGAAGTTCAGAAAGCCATGGCTAGCCCTTCTGTGCCATTTGGATGAAAAAGATAAAAGTTTGGTTTCGGTATGCAGATCCCTCACCTTTTCTGACATCACATATACACTTCCCTAAGTTTGAGGAAACACAAATAGTCCTCTCACAGGAGAGCTTGGAGCTTCCCAGTCTAAGGAGAAGAAATGGATCAGAGCAGATGTTCTCCCCCATCTCCCTGTCCCCGGGCTCTGCTGGCTCTGGCAGTGTGGCTCGTCCCTGCTTAGTCCCTGTTCCCTCTCTCCAGCTCCCAGGCTGATCCCCAAAGGGCTATTCTTCCAGGTTTGACAACTGGCTGGCCTCACGCCTTGGACTGATTCCCGACGACTTGCCTTCTTACCCTGTAAATTACTCGGATGATTTCAAAACCTGGCGCCCCGTGGAGATCTCAAGGCTGGTCAGCAAACACCAAAACGAGATCTCGGACAGGAGAATCTGTGCCTCCGCAGCTGCCCCAAAGACCTGCAGCATTGAGCGCGTTCTGCGGAAAACAGGGAGGTTCCAGAAATGGCTGCAGGCCAAGCGCCTCACACCGGACCTGGTGCAGGTGAGAGTACTGGCCCTGGGGGTGGGGAGAGGGTGCAGAATCCGTTCCCAGCTCACATCTCAGTCTGGGCAAAAGGAACTGTAGTCTGTCTAAAGTGGGACAAAACAATGTCATGTAACAGCATGGCTTGTGACAAGACAGGAACTAAACAGGTTTAGTTATAGGGACCCTTCCCATTGTCATTCTCCATTCTCTCTGATATGACTCTCAGCGACTCTTTGGAAAACAGTTCCCAGCTCCCACCTCTGGTCTGAAGGACGGATGACCCTCACCAGCCTTGCCCCCACCCCACCACAATGTTTGCCAACCCCTAAACGGTGACCGTTCTTAGAAGCTCCCATATGCATCCCGTTTCATGATCCAGAGACCCCACTTTGAAAATCAGCTTCCTCTTTGATCTCCCACCATGAAGAAGAACCAAACCTGAGTCACTGCAAAAGCAGACTCTGATAACACAGCTCCCTCCTCCCATCTGAGAGCTCCTACCCACTCCCACGAGTAGGCTGCCTTCAGAACTTCAGCACGTTGCCAGTGCCATCTTATCCTGCATTTGTCCCCTCCTGCACTATCGCCCCTGTATCGTGTTTTTCATCCGGACCAGCACAGTCATGTAACTCCACACACATCCAGCTGGCCCCTTGGGGCAGAAGATGCTGCCTCAAAGGATTGAGGAGCCGCTCACCTTCAGCAAAGATGAGAGAGGAGAGGCTCACCTCAGTCTCCCTGTCATGATGAGGCTGGAGGATTTAGCATCCCTCAGGGGCATGCCAAGTCTGTTTCTTGGACTCTCCAGGCCATTAGCCCTTTCATATGGGCACATAAGGCTGCCTGGGTAACTTCTGAGCACTAACAGACCTTCCTTTTGGTCTCTTTGAGATGAGCAACCCAGAACAAAGCAGAATCACTGGTCCCTGCATATCTCGACCACGTGGCAAGACCATGTGGCTTTACTCTAAAGTCGTGTGGAAACTGCCTTGAAATCAAGAGGCATCGAGCTGCTGGTGACATGGCCATCATCTGATATTGAGCTTTCCAATGTGGTCCTTTTGTACTCTGCACTTTATGAATCTCACTGGCATGGAGTGGGGAGAAAATAAGCCAGAGGAAGTCAAACTATGGCCAGGTTGGGGAGGTGGTGGCAGGACCCAACCTAAGGGTCTTGGAGTTGGTGTGGGAAACTGGAAGTGGAGGCTCAGGTGGGAAGAACCTTATGGGAGCTTCTCAACACTGGGCAGAACCAGAAGACAGAGGACAGATATCAAAGCCCACACCATGGTACACACCCTAGGTGCAATGCCCCTGTGCCTCTCTTTCTGCAGACAGAGCCTCCATGCACTGGCCTGGGTACCCACCATCTGCCATTCTCAGGCTGACCACAGCTAATACTGAGGCATGGGAAGGACTAATATGAGACCTCCTCTGCTTTGCCTCAAATACGTGCTCAGGAGCAAATAGAAGGCCCCAGGAAGAGCAAAACAAGATATACAAGGGTTTGTTTCAGAACCCCTTGAAAATCCCATCACTTCTTCCTGCACCCATTGCTGTCTGGTCCCACGCTGACAGGCACATTTCCCCCAAGGCACCGGCCCTGGATACCTCCACCTGGGACCTAGCAAATGTACCAAAGGACAGAACATCCTGGTGCACAAGATACACTTGAGATTCCACAGAAAGTGGCTAAACTGGCCTTGGGCTTTGAACTAAGGAAGACTCCCTCTTTCCTTCATTTTCTAGACACTTCCATAATACAGTGGGGATTATCCCAGGAGGCCTAGGAAGTCCAAAGCAACCTGCCCAGTACATTTAATGCCATCTACCTTGATGAGTATAGACATTGTGGTAGGGGCAAAGGATCCCTGGGGTCTGGAAACTGTGGTTGAGTCCTGACTCTGCCACTAACAGCTGTGGCAGAACATGAAGGAGCTCAGAGACCCAGGAAGAGCAGAGAGCTTCTGGTTCCTGTTCATCCATGTGACAAAGATGAATCAGACACAAGCTCTGCCCCCCAGGATCATGTGGCCCAATGGTGAGGACAGACAAGAACACAAACCACCACAAAGTGCTGTAGTGGATGTTATGATAACAGCCTATATGGGGACAAAGGACAGACTATTGACTTGGATCCTTCACTCACTGACCAGTTGACATTGCATTTAAGTCTAGGACTTCCCCACTCTGCCCTGACATTCGTCCTCCAAAACTGTGCTGGGGGGAGGTGTCTGGATCATCTCAAAGGCCCTCCCAGTTCTGACATTCTTTGATTTCACATGACTCTACTTCATTTAGTTAAGAAATCCTAATTGCATGCCTACTATCACCAGACACTGTGCTGGGTGCCTTGATTCCCTGTTTCTCAAAAGGCAGCAAATAGTGCCTGCTTTACCAGATTCATTCATACTAGTGAGCTTATAGATATGAAGATGTTTTAGAAAAAGTCCATCACCATAGATACGTATGGCAGTGTTGTTGTAATAAGTGGGTCCCTTTCTTCAATTTCTTGTGCTAAAACTTGCTCTACCAATTTTGTCATCGTGCATTAACATACAGCTAAACAAGCTTTCCTTCTTTCCTTTTCTTTTTTTAACATCTTTATTAGAGTATAATTGCTTTACAATGTTGTGTTAGTTTCTGCTGTATAACAAAGTGAATCTGCTATATGTATACATATATCCCCATATCCCCTCCCACTTGCGTCTCCCTCCCACCCTTCCTATCCCACCCTTCTAGGTGGTCACAAAGCACCGAGCTGATCTCCCTGTGCTATGCAGTTGCTTCCCACTAGCTATCTATTTTACATTTGGTAGCGTATATATGCCCACGCCACTCTCTCACTTTGTCCCGGCTTACCCGTCCCCCTCCCCGTATCCTCAAGTCCATTCTCTATGTCTACCTCTTTAATCCTGTCCTGCCCCTAGATTCTTCAAAACCTTTTTTTTTTTTTAGATTCCATATATATGTGTTAGCATACAGTATTTGTCTTTCTCTTTCTGACTTACTTCACTCTGTATGACAGTCTCTAGGTTCATCCACCTCACTACAAATAACTCAATTTCGTTTCTTTTTATGGCTGAGTAATATTCCATTGTATATATGTGCCACATCTTCTTTATCCTTTCATCTGTCGATGGACACTTAGGTTGCTTCCATGTCCTGGCGATTGTAAATAGAGCTGCAATGAACATTGTGGTACATGACTCTTTGAATTATGGTTTTCTCAGGGTATATGCCCAGTAGTGGGATTGCTGGGTCAAATGGTAGTTCTATTTTTAGATTTTTAAGGAACCTCCATACTGTTCTCCATAGTGGCTGTACCAATTTATATTCCCACCAACAGTGCAAGAGGGTCCCCCTTTCTCCACACCCTCTCCAACATTTACTGTTTGTAGATTTTTTGATGATGACCATTCTGACTGGTGTAAGGTGATACCACATTGTGGTTTTGATTTGCATTTCTCTAATTATTAGTGATGTTGAGCATCCCTTCATGTGTTTGTTGGCAATCTGTATATTTTCTTTGGAGAAATGTTTGTTTAGGTCTTCTGCCCATTTTTCAATTGGGTTGTTTGTTTTTTTGATATTGAGCTGCATGACCTACTTGTATATTTGGAGGTTAATCCTTTGTCAGTTGCTTCATTTGCAAATATTTTCTCCCATTCTGAGGGTTGTCTTTTCGTCCTGTTTATGGTTTCCCTTGCTGTGCAAAACTTAAGTTTCATTAGGTCCCATTTGTTTATTTTTGTTTTTATTTCCATTTCTCTAGGAGGTGGGTCAAAAAAGGTCTTGCTGTGATGTATGTCATAGAGTGTTCTGCCTATGTTTCTTCTAAGAGTTTTATAGTGTCTGGCCTTACATTTAGGTCTTTAATCCATTTGAGTTTATTTTTGTATACGTTGTTAGGGAGTGTTCTAATTTCATTGTTTTACATGCAGTTGTCCAGTTTTCCCTGCACCACTTATTGAAGAGGCTGTCTTTTCTCCATCGTGTATTCTTGCCTCCTTTATCCACGATAACGTGACCATATGTGCGTGGGTTTATCTCTGGGTTTTCTATCCTGTTCTGTTGATCTATATTTCTATTTTTGTGCCAGTATCATACTGTCTTGATTACTGTAGCTTTGTAGTATAGGCTGAAGTCAGGGAGCCTGATTCCCCAGCTCTGTTTTTCTTTCTCAAGATTGCTTTGGCTATTCAGGGTCTTTTGTGTTTCCATACAAATTGTGAAATTTTTTTGTTCTAGTTCTGTGAAAAATGCCAGTGGTAGCTTGATAGGGACAGCATTGAATCTGTAGATTGCTTTGGGTAGTATAGTCATTTTCACAATGTTGATTCTTCCAATCCAGGAACATGATATATCTCTCCATATCTTTGTATCACCTTTAATTTCTTTCATAAGCGCCTTAAAGTTTTCTGCATACAGGTCTTTTGTCTCCTTAGGTAGGTTTATTCCTAGGTATTTTATTCTTTTTGTTGCAATGGTAAATGGGAGTGTTTCCCTAATTTCTATTTTAGATTTTTCATCATTAGTGTATAGGAATGCAAGAGATTTCTGTGCATTAATTTTGTATCCTGCTACTTTACCAAATTCATTGATTAGCTCTAGTAGTTTTCTGGTAGCATCTTTGGGATTCTCTAGGTATAGGATCACGTCATCTGCAAACAGTGACAGTTTTACTTCTTCTTTGTTGATTTAGATTCCTTTTATTTCTTTTTCTTCTCTAACTGCTGTGGCTAAAACTTCCAAAACTATGTTGAATAATAGTGGTGAGAGTGGGCAACCTTGTCTTGTACCTGATCTTAGTGGAAATGGTTTCACTTTTTTCACCATTGAGAACGAGGTTGGCTGTGGGTTTCTCATATATGGCCTTTATTATGTTAAGGTAAGTTCCCTCTATGCCTACTTTCTGCAGGGTTTTTATCATAATTGGGTGTTGAATTTTGTTGAAAGCTTTTTCTGCATCTATTGAGATGATCATATGGTTTTTCTCCTTCAGTTTGTTAATATGGTGTATCACATTGATTTATTTGCGTATATTGAAGAATCCTTGCATTCCTGGGATAAACCCCACTTGGTCATGGTGTATGATTCTTTTAATGTTCTGTTGGATTCTGTTTGCTAGTATTTTGTTGAGGACTTTTGCACCTATGTTTGTCAGTGATATTGACCTGTAGTTTTCTTTTTTTGTGACATCTTTGTCTGGTTTTGGTATCAGGGTGATGTTGGCCTCATAGAATGAGTTTGGGAGTGTTCCTCCCTCTGCTATATTCTGGAAGAGTTTGAGAAGGATAGGTGTTAGCTCATCTCTAAATGTTTGGTAGAAGTCACCTGTGGAGCCATCTGGTCCTGGGCTTTTGTTTGTTGGAAGATTTTTAATCACAGTTTCAATTTCAGTGCTTGGGATTGTTCTGTTTATATTTTCTATTTCTTCCTGATTCAGTCTCAGAAGGTTGTGCTTTTCTAAGAATTTGTCCATTTCGTCCAGGTTGTCCATTTTATTGGCATATAGTTGCTTGTAGTAGTCTCTCATGATCCTTTGTATTTCTGCAGTGTTGTTGTTACTTCTCCTTTTTCATTTCTAATTCTATCGATTTGAGTCTTCTCCCTTTTTTTCTTGATGACTCTGGCTAATGGTTTATCAATTTTGTTTATCTTCTCAAAGAACCAGCTTTTAGTTTTATTGATCTTTGCTATTGTTTCCTTCATTTCTTTTTCATTTATTTCTGATCTGATCTTTATGATTTCTTTCCTTCTGCTAACCTTGGGTTTTTTTGTTCTTCTTTCTCTAATTGCTTTAGGTGTAAAATTAGGTTGTTTATTTGAGATGTTTCTTGTTTCTTGAGGTAGGATTGTATTGCTATAAACTTCCCTCTTAGAACTGCTTTTGTAGCTTCCCATAGGTTTTGGGTCGTCGTGTTTTCTTTGTCATTTGTTTCTAGGTATTTTTTGATTTCCTCTTTGATTGCTTCAGTGATCTCTTGGTTATTAAGTAGTATATGTTTAGCCTTCATGTGTTTGTATTTCTTACAGATTTTTTTCCTGTAATTAATATCTAGTCTCATAGCGTTCTTGTCAAGAAAGATACTTGATATGATTTCAATTTCCTTAAATTTCCCAAGGCTTGATTTGTGACCCAAGATATGATCTATCCTGAAGAATGTTCCATGAGCACTTGAGAAGAAAGAGTATTCTGTTGTTTTTGGATGGAATGTCCTATAAATATCAATTAAGTCCATCTTGTTTAATGTATCATTTACAGCTTGTGTTTCCTTATTTATTTTCATTTTGGATGATCTGTCCATTGGTGAAAGTGGGATGTTAAAGTCTCCTATTATGACTGTGTTATTGTCGATTTCTCCTTTTATGGCTGTTAGCATTTGCCTTTATGTGTTGAGGTGCTCCTATGTTGGGTGCATAAATATTTACAATTGTTATATCTTCTTCTTGGATTGATCCCTTGATCATTATGTAGTGTCCTTTGTCTCTTGTAATAGTGTCTATTTTAACGTCTATTCTGTGTGATATGAGAATTGTTACTCAGCTTTCTTTGATTTCCATTTTGCATGGAGTATCTTTTTCCATCCCCTCCCTTTCAGTCTGTATGTGTCCCTAGGTCTGAAGTAGGTCTCTTGTAGGCAGCATATATACAGGTCTTGTTTTTGTATCCGTTCACCCAGTCTATGTCTTTTGGTTGAAGCATTTAATCCATTTACATTTAAGCTAATTATCAATATGTATGTTCCTATTACCATTTTCCTAATTGTTTGGGGTTTGTTTTTCTACGTCTTTTCCTTCTCTTGTGTTTCCTGACTAGAGAAGTTCCTTTAGCATTTGGTTTGGTGGTGCTAAAGCTGGTTTGGTGGTGCTGAGCTCTCTCAGCTTTTGCTTGTCTGTAAAGGTTTTAATTTCTTCGTCGAATCTGAATGAGATCCTTGCTGTAGAGTAATCTTGGTTGTAGGTTTTTCCCTTTCATCACTTTAAATATGTCCTGCCAGTCCCTTCTGGCTTGCAGAGTTTCTGCTGAAAGATCAGCTGTTAACCTTAGGAGATTCCCTTGTATGTTATTTGTTGTTTTTCCCTTGCTGCTTTTAATATTTTTTCTTTGTATTTAATTTTTGATAGTTTGATTAATATGTGTCTTGGCATGTTTCTCCTTGGATTTATCCTGTATGGGTCTCTCTAGGCTTCTTGGACTTGATTGACTATTTCCTTTCTCGTGTTTGGGAAATTTTCAACTATAATCTCTTCAAATATTTTCTCAGACCATTTCTTTCTCTCTTCTTCTTCTGGGACCCCTATAATTTGAATGTTGGTGCATTTAATATTGTCCCAGAGGTCTCTGAGACTGTCCTCAATTCTCTTCATTCTTTTTTCTTTATTTTGCTCTGTGGTAGTTATTTCCACTATTTTATCTTCCAGGTCACTTATCCGTTCTTCTGCCTCAGTTATTCTGCTATTGATCCGTTCTAGTGAATTTTAAATTTCATTTATTGTGTTGTTCATCATTCTATGTTTGCTCTTTAGTTCTTCTAGGTCCTTGTTAAATGTTTCCTGTATTTTCTCCATTCTGTTCCCAAGATTTTGGATCATCTTTACTATCATTACTCTGAATTCTTTTTCAGGTAGACTGCCTATTTCCTCTTCATTTGTTTGGTCTGGTGGGTTTTTACCTTGCTCCTTCATCTGCTGTGTTTTCTCTGTGTTCTCATTTTGCTTAACTTACTGTGTTTGGGGTCTGCTTTTCGCAGGCTGCAGTTTTGTAGTTCCCATTGTTTTTGGTGTCTGCCCACAGTGGGTGAGGTTGGTTCGGTGGCTTGTGTAGAATTCCTGGTGGAGGGGACTGGTGCCTGTGTTCTGGTGGGTGGCACTGAAACTTGTCTTTCTGGTGGGCAGGGCCATGTCCAGTGGTGTGTTTTGGGGTGTCTGTGAACTTAGTACTATTTTAGGCAGCCTCTCTGCTAATGGGTGGGGTTGTGTTCCTGTCTTGCCAGTTGTTTGGCATGGGGCATCCAGCACTGGAGCTTACTGGCTGTTGGGTGGAGCTGGGTCTTAGCGTTGAGATGGAGAGCTCTGGGAGAGCTCTTGGCGATTGATATTACATGGGGCTGGGAGGTCTCTGGTGGTCCAATGTCCTGAACTCAGTTCTCTCACCTCAGAGGCTCATGCCTGACATGAGGCCGGAGTATCTAGACCTTGTCAGCCACATGGCTCAGAAGAAAAGGGAGAAAAAAAGAAAGAAAAAATATAATAATGATAAATTTAAAAAATTTTAATTAAAAAAATTATTTAAATATAAAATAATAATAATAAAGAAGAGAGCAACCAAACCAATAAACAAATCCACCAATGATAACAAGTGCTAAACGCTAAACTAAGATAAATATAAATCAGAGACAAATCAGTCATAGACAGCAAACCCCAAGTCTACAGTTGCTCCCAAAGTCCACAGCCTCAATTTTGGGATGATTCGTTGTCTATTCAGGTATTCCACAGATGCAGGGTACATCAGGTTGATAGTGGGAATTTAATATGCTGCTCCTGAGGTTGCATGGAGAAGTTTCCCTTTCTCTTCTTTGTTTGCCCAGCTCCTGGGGTTCAGCTTTGGTTTTGACCCCACCTCTGCGTGTAGGTCGCCCTCAGGCATCTGTTCCCGCCCAGACAGGACGGGGTTAAAGCAGCAGCTGATTAGGGGGCTCTTGCTCATTCAGGTGGCAGGGGAGGGAGGGGTATTGTAGTTATAATTGGAATGCAGGGTGAGCCTGCTGTGGCAGAGGCCAGCATGATGTTGCAACAGCCTGAGGCACACCGTGTTCTCTCCCGGGGAATTTGTCCATGGATCATGGGACCCTGGCAATGGCGGGCTGCACAGGCTCCTAGGGATGGTGGGGGGTGTGGCCAGTGCTTGCACTCAGGATTCTTGGTGGCTGCAGCAGCAGCGTTAGCGTTTCATGCCCGTCTCTGGTGTCCAAGCTGATAGCCGTGACTCACGCCCATTACTGGAGCTTGTTTAGGCAGTGCTCTGAATCCCCTCTCCTTGCGCACCCTGAAACAATGTTCTCTTGCCCCTTCAGCAGCTCCAGACTTTTCCCCGGACTCCCTCCCGGCTAGCCGTGGTGCACTGGCCCCTTCAGGCTGTGTTCACGCAGCCAACCCCAGTCCTCTCCCTGCGATCAGACCTCCGAAGCCCGAGCCTCAACTCCCAGCCCCGCCCGCCCCCGGCGGGTGAGCAGACAAGCCTCTCAGGCTGGTGAGTGCCGGTCGGCACCGATCCTCTGTGCGGGAATCTCTCCGCTTTGCCCTCCGCACCCCGGTTGCTGTGCTCTCCCCCGAGGCTCCGAAGCTCCCCCCCTTCACCACCCGCAGTCTCCGCCCGCGAAGCGGCTTCCTAGTGTGTGGAAACCTTTCCTCCTTCACAGCTCCCTCCCACTGGTGCAGGACCCGTCCCTATTCTTTTGTCTCTGTTTATTCTCTTTTCTTTTGCCCTACCCAGGTACGTGGGGGGTTTCTTGCCTTTTGGGAGGTCTGAGGTCTTCTGCCAGCGTTCAGTAGGTGTTCTATAGGAGTTGTTCCACGTGTAGATGTATTTCTGGTGTATCTGTGGGGAGGAAGGTGATCTCCATGTCTTACTCCTCCGCCGTCTTGAAGGTACTCCTTTTCCTTTTTTCTACTAAAAAGGCATCCATTAACAGCACCTTGTTTAGACACAGCCAAAATCATAACCATTTTCTTTCTTTTCGTTTTTTTGAGGGGGGGATCTCCTAGTCCATCTTTTCATCCCCACCAGAGAGTTTTCCTTTCCTTATAAAAACCAGAAAAATTTCAGTAGCCATTTTATAAACTCTGGACAAACCCATGCTTCTTTCATCCACCACCTCAAGGTCATTGCCATCCAATTATGGCACTGTCTCTTCACCCTCCTGTCCTTTCCAGAGACCCTTTGCCCTTAGGATCCCACAGCAAGCACAAGGTGCTCTGTATCCTTTCCCTCCCAGACCTTATCCAGGCAGTACCCAAATTCCTGCTCTTTTCTTCTTAGCAAAACTCACCTATCAAGTGCTTTCAAATAGACCCAGCATCACCAAAGGTGGGGAGAAAAGAAAGTCACCCATCCAATCAAGAGAGATGAAAACAAGTGTTCAAACAAAAACTTGTATACATTGACTGTCGGTCCGGCTTATGAATAAAGAAAGTCAACTTGGATGAGAAGCCCCAGTGATTACTAACAGAATCTGAGCCAGCCAGTTCATGGCTTCCCCTCCTGCATGACCAAGTGCAGCTTTGTATTAAGGACACTCTCTTGAGCCACAGGCAATACACTGTAGCAAGGGGCTGCCAAGGAAGTGGGACAGGACCAGGAATCAGCAAGAGGGTGAAACAATGCAGTGTGTGTGCGTGTGTGTGTGTGTGTGTGTGTGTGTAACACGCTAATAAAACTGTGACTTTTCTCCTCTAAAAGCTGTGTCGTTCTAATGGGAATATCTCACAGCCTAAATTACTAGCCCACAAATAGAACCACAGCCAAGAACAGCACCCAGGGTTTGTCATGATGTGCTTGTTCGCAAAACCACAAAGAAGGCTTCCTCTGCTATTACGCCAGGCACAAAGAGGCAACCCCCCTCAGAAGCACGTGGCTAATCAGAGGAAAACACATCTCCTCCATCGTGTCCCCCTCCCATCCCCTCAACTGCCAGCTGCTATTGACATTGTTCTATACACAGATCCCATTTCTTCCTCAATTGGGAACCGGCTTGATGACCATGGAGATTTTCCTCCCACTAGATGGTGGTATAGAGTGTTCAGGGAGCTTTGTTTAAACCAGGATGCCTGGCAATTTTACTTCCTTGGTCTCATTCACATAAATACAATAAGGGAAATAAGCAAAGTAACCAAAATGCATGCTAACCATTATATCAGAATATAATTTTAGAGGTAACTGCTAAACGAATAATAAAATTCCCCTTTGGTTTGAATTTAATTCAAAAATATTTAAGGGGTGTTTGCAGGACATATGCTATGCCCTAGGAGGGTATAAGGCTGTCAAGACAAGGTCCCTGCACTCTGAGAGATGACACCCCAATGGGGGAGACAGACCAGATTTGATTAGTTCTGATACAAGACAGGTTATGATAAAGTGTTTGAATGAAGATGGAAATTTTATATTGTAGTCACAGCTAGTTTTCAGACTATAAATATTTTAATCCTTCACAAACTACCAGGTCAAAGACCCTTCCAAAAAGTTGCATTCATTTTTTTACAAAAATGACATGGCTATATTGATGCCGAAAGGAGAACAGCTGATGGGTAGATGTACCATTTTCATACTTATCTAACTGACATGGAAATCAAAGCTGAAATGGAAGAGGAAATTTAAGCAACTAAAAGCGCCGTCACACAGAGCAATATTCGCAGGACATCAGCGCACACTCTCTGGCTGAACGGCCTTCGGAAAGCAGGGCCCCTTTGTGACTATGAGATCGCGAGACTTGGCTCTCCGCGACCGTGGGGATGTAGTAGTGCTTCTTTTTTGTTGCCCATGCGAGTTTCTGGAGGCAACCCACCAACCCAGAGTCCACTTTCTCCTTTCCATCATATAATTGTTGAGAGTTGAAACAAATAAGACTTTGAATCACGGGATATGTTTAGACTTAAAACCACCGAGACTTCGTCACCTCAGCATTTGTGGCAAAGGGATCCTTTGGAAGAAGACAGTGGCTAAATTATGAATCTACAGGTCTCCATTGTATCCTACGCTCATAGAAAAATGACTCATAGATCACCCAGCCTGTCCTCGAAAATGACTCCTAAATTATTCTTGATGGATCTCACGAGTGAAAAGGAGACAATGAAAGGTTTCCCCAGCCTTGACACAGACAAGTTGGAAAAGAAAAAGGAGGCAAGAGAAGACTCAGGGAAGGTATACATGAGATGAGTTGCCAGTGGTTCCTTCTCAATGAGTCTCAAATGCAGAACAGAGGCAGCTCCCAGCCAAAGCATTACTGAAGCCTGGGCAGTCACCAGGATGGACCATCTAGAGCAGACTTAGCCTTCACAGGGCTCTCCACTTTCCCTGAACTTAGATGTTAGCCAACCAAGCACCTTCTTAAATAAATCAAGCCACCCTTTGTTCTTTGATTTCTTTCCTTGCTATCTCGCTATCCCTATCGTGATGTACTCTGGGACAAATGCTTTTGCTATAGCATGACTTGGCTCAGAGTCCTGGGGTTTGGCTATGCCTCTACGTGTGTCCACATAATATGCAGTAAGCAGAGGTTAAGCTATATGGTATATATATCTATAAAGATATTCACTTGAAAAAATTAATGATAGAAATAATTGATATATTGGTCACATTCTAAAAACTGTTTATTAGGCCACAAAAACATTCAATACATTTTATTTATTTATTTTTGGCTGCGTTGCGTCTTCGTTTCTGTGCGAGGGCTTTCTCTAGTTGCGGGGAGCGGGGACCACTCTTCATCGCGGTGCGCGGGCCTCTCACTATCGCGGTCTCTCTTGTTACGGAGCACAAGCTCCAGACGCGCAGGCTCAGTAGTTGTGTCTCACGGGCCTAGTTGCTCCACGGCATGTGGGATCCTCCCAGACCAGGGCTCGAACCCGTGTCCCCTGCATTGGCAGGCTGATTCTCAACCACTGCGCCACCAGGGAAGCCCCTCAATGCATTTTAAAAAGTAGAGATACCGAAGGCTTTTTTCTCTGATTAAAAGGCAATAAAATCAGACATAAACAATAATGAAACGGGGAAGCCCCAAAACCTACCAAACCTGGCATTTAAAAACATTATCTTTTGAACCACAGAGCAAAAAACTGAAATAGTAATCATATCAAGAAAATAACAATGATTAAAAACTCTACATATCCCTAATCTATGATTTGCTTTGCCAAATCACTGCTCAGAGGATAACTGGAAGCCAATCCAGTGTTGTGTCAGGCAGCTCTCAATACAAATTTGGTCATTAATGGGGAGGAATAAGACAAAAAACATAAAACTGGGGATCTGCATGTCAATTTGGTCCTAACATGAGACAGCAGACCACAGAGCAATAGGTCAATTTGTTAAAGATCAAAATAGATTACTACCCACTGAACCACACATATGTCATAGATTCTTGGAGTTCACAGAACCTCGAAAGCCCACCAGTTCAAATTCTCACACTATTTCCATTCTTTGTCCTACCATACAGTGACAGGAAACTCACTACCTTCAGAAACAACATGTTCCTTCTTTGAACCAAACGGATCATTAGGAAATGCATCTCAAATCTGTCTTCTTGTAGCTTTCACTAATTTTAACTATTAAGTTATTTCTACTCCTTGGTGTTAAACGTAACATTTCCCCCTCCCATACATTCACCTCCTAAATCCTGGTTTTGCAATCTAAACATTCCCAATTCTCTTTGCTATCTTGGTCATTCCCCTCCTACTGGTACATGTGAAAAGTTGTGTCAGCCAAAACCCCTTCTGCAGCTAGATTTTAGTTTTCAAGAACAGAACCTTTTATTTATCCCGTTAAGTATGATCTTCTCAGATTAAATCCATTACTCCAGCCTGTCACCTTGATTGTGTTACTTACAGTCACTACCAACCCAACTACATATCACGTTCAATTTTGATGAACACGACTTTTATCTAGGTCCTAGTCATTAATAAAAATATTAAATAGAACAGGACCAAAGAGAAAGCCTTCTTACTCTATGTGGATGAATCCGTTCACTGTTAGGTAAACTCAGTTAACCAATTACTAATCATCTTAATTTTCTATGCCATCAAAATCTTAATTCACAGTCTCCTTTAAGAGTTATCATGAGGGACTTCCCTGATAACCACTTCCCAGTGGTTAAGAATCTGCCTGCCAATGAAGGGGACACGGGTTCGATCCCTGGGGCAGGAAGATCCCACATGCCACGGAGCAACTAAGGCCATGTGCCACAACTACTGAGCCTGCAGTCTAGAGCCCACGAGCCACAACTACAGAGCCCACGAGCCACAACTACTGAAACCCATGCGCTTAGAACCCATGCTCCGCTACAAGAGAAGCCACCGCAATGAGAAGCCCACGCGCACCGCAACGAAGAGTAGCCCCCACTCACTGAAACTAGAGGAAAGCCTGCACACAGCAATGAAGACCCAATCCAGACAAAAAAAAAAAAAAGAGTTACCCTAAGACTTACCATTGAATTCCTCACTAAAGTCTATATATTCTAAGTCTATTGCATTTCTATGGTTAAAAATCAAATAACCATGTCAAAGAAAAAATAGTCTAGAATGATTCAGTTAAATGAATCCTCAGTAACTACTTAAGATCATCACTTCCTCTTCTAGAGGTGCACAAATCATCCTATTAATACCCTGTCTTAGAATATTTCCTATGATCCAGTAATTTGTAAAATCTACCCTTTTGCTCCTTTGAATATCAGAAATGGATTTTCATGCCTTTTCTGTTCTCTGCATTCACTGCCCAAGATTCAGTGATATTGTTTGCAAGGTCTCTGTGAATCTTCCAGGTGGGAAAACTCATTCCAAACAATGGAAGCTTCCTTTACGCATTTTGGCTTCCCATACCTGTTCGCCACCGTTTTGCTCCACCCTTTTCAGATCAAAATCCCAATACCTGTCAAAGAAGACAAGCAAACATTAAGAATGAAAATTGGGGGCTTCCCTGGTGGCGCAGTGGTTGAGAATCTGCCTGCCAATGCAGGGGACACAGGTTTGAGCCCTGGTCTGGGAAGATCCCACATGCTGCGTAGCAACTGGGCCCGTGAGCCACAACTACTGAGCCTACGTGTCTGGAGCCTGTGCTCCACAACAAGAGAGGCCGCGACAGTGAGAGGCCCACACACCGCAATGAAGAGTGGCTCCTGCTTGCCGCAACTAGAGAAAGCCCTCACGCAGAAACGAAGACCCAACACAGCCATAAATAAATAAATTTTAAAATTCACGACATATGTCAATATTTAAAAAGGAAAAAGAATGAAAATTGGGCCTTTATTTTGTTACCCACCAAGATTCTCCCCATGGCCCTACTCAAAACGTCTTTAGTTTCTTTTCACTCTATTCTTTGTAAAATAGAGTTCTTTTCAAAGTTTTTCAAAGTGTAAGTTACATATTTAAATGCACAAATCTAACATGCAGAGCTAGATAAATTTTTATACATGTATTCATTCATGTAACCACCATCCACATCAATATACTGAACACTTCCAGCCCCTCAGAAGGCTCTTTCATGTGCCCTCCCTAAAAAGACTGCCTCTAGGGTGACCAACCATCTGAATTTCTTGAGACTATCCCTGTTTTAGCACTGAAAGTCCCACATCCTGGGAAACCCCTCAGTCCCAGGCAAACTGGAGCAGTTGATCTCCTCACCCCCTCCCAATGGTAACCACTATTTCGACCTAAATCACCATAAATTACTTTTATTTGGTTTTGAACTGCATTTAAATGGAATCACACAGTATGTCCTCAACATGTTATGCTACTTAACCATGTTGTTGCATGACCAGTAGTTTGTTTTTTCATTGCAGTAGAATATTCCACGATGTGTGTGATGATGTCACAATTTATTCATCCTATCATTGATGAACAAACATCCTTATTTATGTCAGTTGGTGAACGTAAGCATACAGAAGTGAAGTTTCTGGGTTATAACTGTACCTATGGACAGATTTAGTCAATACTGCCAAACAGTTTTCCAAAGTAGTTGTACTGATTTCCTCCTATAAGCAACGAAAGAGTTCTGTTGTTCCACATTTTTATCAACACTTGATACTGTTAGTCTTTTATTTTAGTCATCTTGGTGGGTGTCTAGCAATATCTCATTGTGTGGTTTGAATTTGTATTTTTCTCATAACTTACAATATAAGGGCCCTTTTCATATATTTATTGGCTGTTTTGATTCCATCTTTTGTAAAGTCCTGGCATAACCTGTTTGTCCATTTTTTATTGGGTTGTCTGTCTCACTGATTTGTAAAAGTTACACTTATATTCTGGATATGAGTTCTTTGTTGGATATATGTATTACAAATATCTTCTCCCAGCCCATGGCTTGCCCTTTCACTGTCTTAATGGTATCTCTTGATAAACTGACATTCTTAATTTCAATGAAGTCCAGTTTATCAATTATTTTCTTTTAAATATCTCTATTATCCCATGGTCACAAAGGTATCCCCCTGTTTACTTCTAGAAGCTTTCATGTATTCTCTCTCATACATAGCTCACTAATCTTATGTTCTGCTGTGCCCAGTTTGGTGTTAAATCCAGTAGTAACTTCTTAATTTCAGATATTGCATTTTGTATTCCTAAATGTCAACTTAATTTTTTTTGTGGATTCCAATTCTCTGTTGAAATTCTCTCCCTTTCATTAATTTTGCCTGTCTTTTCTTCTATTCTCTTGAAATCTTAATCACAGTTACTTTGAATTCTATACTTGCTAATTCTAAAATCCAGATTATCTCTGATTCTACTTCTGCTTTTGTTGGTTGTTTTCTTTTTTCTTGATTATCAATTAGTTTTTCTTGCTTCTGCACATTTTTTGGTAATTTTTAACTGTATGCTGGATTTTAAGGATAACACATGGTAGAGGTTCGAAATTACATTGTCTTCTCCTAAAGATGGTTGAGTTTTGCTCTAGCAGCCAACGAAATTGCTCACCTGAATCCAGGGTTTCTCAGTCTTGTGACTATTGACATCTGGGGCTGGATCATTCTTTGTTAGGGGATTGGGATGGGGGCTGTCCTGTGCATTTGTTAAGATGCTTAGCGCATCCCCCAGCCTTCATCCCCTAGATGCCAGTAGCATCACAACCCCCAACTGTGACAACCCAAACTGTTTCCAGATGTTGTCCAAAATGTCCTCTGCGGGGCAAAATTGCCCCCAGTCTAGAACCACTGCCTTAATCCTGTTGAGGCTGGGATTAAGACTTTGTTAGTGCAGGTCTCTTTCAGTTTTGCCCTTACTCCCAGGACATGGTCCTTGCTGGTAGGACCTGAGCCTTACCACTGGAATGTGGACTTTCTGAGGTCCAATCAAAAGCCCAGGGTGCTCACTAAGATGTCTAGCCCAGACCCCCATCTCTGCAGTGCTATGTGGCCTCTGAAATCTCTGCTCAGTGATATAGCCTTCTAACGTGGTTCTCTGCTAGGGCTCTAGAGTCCCACCCTGTTCTTATGCAGCTTAGAAGTTGGCCAAAGATCTGAGGGAAACTTTCACATATATTTTGGGCGCTCCTTCTCTGTGGCTTTTCCTTTATAGGACCCTGCCCCCCAAATCCCAGCTACTCAGGCAGCCCCAAGTCCTAATTGCTGTTTCCTTTACCCAGCAAGACCCTGCACTGCAGCTTGGAAAATGTCCTTGGGGGAAAAGACAGTGTGAATGTGGGGCTCAGCTCATGTGCATCCTTTCACTCAAGGGTTGTTGCCCTATGTGGGTGGTGGTCCAACTCCCACAAGCAGTTGTTTTATATGTTTTGTGTGGATTTATAGCTATTTGCATCAGAAGGGTAAGACTGATACCAGTTACTCTGTTATGGCCAGCACTAGAAATCTCAAAATGATCTACTGTCCAGGAGAGAAAAAAACTGGTGCTATTGCATTCATATATGCAAATCCTAAATATAGCTATGAAAGCCATCTTTCTTGCTTTTGAAACTCTCACCTTATTCTAAAAGGCTTTGGCATTTTGGATACTATTTCAACGCTGAAGAAAGTGTGGGGAATACCTGTGGCTTTCAGCCCAGCACATATGAAAGGAATCAAGCCTGCAATGAGAGCCAGAGGAGAATCTGACTTAATAACACACTTACAGCAGACCAGAAAAACACTTTCTATAGAGTACATGGCATTGTTTTCTTTCTTTCTTTCCTTCCTTTCTTTCTTTTTCTTTCTTTCCTTCTCTCCTTCCTTCCCTCCTCCCTCCCTTCCTCCTTCCTTCCTTCCTTCTTTCCTTCCTTCCTTCCTTCCATCCTTCCTTCCTTCCTTCCTTCCTTCCTTCCTTCCTTCCTTCCTCTCTCTCTCCCTCTCTCTCTTTCTTTTTTTGACTCTCCAACCAGACAGGGAACTACTTGAGGGGAGGCACTGCATCTTATTCATCAATGTCTTCCCACACACATGTCTGACATTGTGTAGACACTTCATAAATCTTTGGGAAATAGAGGAGTGATTGAATGAGTGAATGAATAGGACATCATTCACCACTCACTATTCATGGCTTCAGGGTGACTCTTGATCCACACCTGTGCTAACTCCCTGGTCATCTCTAGAGGCTGTCAGATTTCAGAGTCTCTGAAAGTCCCATCTTTCCCCAAGAGAGCATCTTTACTGGCATGACTCAGGTGTTAACAAGCTTGAAAGTCCCATGGTTTCTACTCCTTGGAATATGACTCTTGATACCAGAAATGTCTACCTAATTTGGGTGAGAGGGATGGTGACACAGTTATCCATTAGCTTCTCCAGGGCTTGATCTCTCCATAGTTATCTTGGAAGAGAGATGGCTGAGGCATTTTGACCCAGGTCAGGGGAGGAAGAAATAGATGGGGGGCTTCTTGCTCAGGAGGAGGAGGGGTGATTCCCCCAAGGGCTTGCCTGGTAAGCTGGCCCAAGCACTTCTGAGCACAGCACCTCAAAGGGAAGATAAGACACCAAAAGGAAAGGTGAAAAGCAAGAACCAATTGCCCTTCCTCCACTTTCTCTAGGTAAGCACTGCCTCCTACCAAGAGACTTCTGGGAAGGTCAGTGATTCAGGCTAACCTGGCATCTAGGGCCTCCCAAATGGCATTGGCTGTGGTGGAGACTTTCTATACAACATCATGTATTCAGATTCAGTAGGTGGTTATTTGCCTGTGACACTTTCCAGTTCTGGGGACAAGACAGTGGACAGCATATATGCCATTGTTTGGGGGGGGGGCGTCTCTAGAATATAAATGACTTTTTTCTTCTGTTTTTCTTTTCTTTTTTGGGGGGGGCCACTCCGCATGGCTTGTGGGATATCACTTCCCCGACTAAGGATCGAACCCGGGCTCCGGCAGTGAAAGCATGGATTCCTAACCACTGGACCGCCACGGAATTCCCTACAAATGACTTTTTAATTAACCAACCAATCTAACTGCCTTCTAGCATCTTGAGATTGGCACCTTCTTTTCACCCTAAAATTATAGTCCTTTCCTCACAGTTCTGGGTCTAAAGAACCCTATATGTGAAGCTATCTGATTTTTATAGGATCAGATGGCTACAGTCATGGGGCTTACCTAATTCTTGATATTCATCATCCTTGGGTCCATCTGATCTCTCTGTCCTCCTTGAAGTCCTGCCCATTACCCAATGGTGAACAATCTAGGGCTTCCCCTTTTAGTTGACTGTTTCACCTTAATACCTCAAGCCCTCACAGCTCAGGAGGCCATCATATTGTCTGAGCACGTTTTCCTGCAAGAGTTCCCCCATGACAGACCTCCTTCCCTTGACACAGACCTCCTGGCTGTGCACAGAGAACACCTTCAGCCAAGTCCTTCTCCTATGCAGCACCCTCAACTCTTCCCATCAATTGTCTCCTTGCCTCTCACCTTTCCTTTCTCAGACACATCCTCAACCTGGCTACCTGCGACACTCTCAAAATAACAGATCTTTCCCTTCGCAGTTCAATGTTTAACTTTTTTTTTGGGGGGGGGGGCATGCCTCACGGCTTGCGGGATCTTAGTTCCCCAACCAGGGATTGAACCCGGGACCTGACAGTGAAAGCGCCAATTCCTAACCACTGGACCACCAGGGAATTCCCTTCTTTTTATGATTAAATAACATACACTTATTATAAAAATTTATAAAGTATATTTTTTAAAAACGCATAAGGGGCTTCCCTGGTGGTGCAGTAGTTGAGCGTCTGCCTGCCGATGCAGGGGACACGGGTTCATGCCCCGGTCCGGGAGGATCCCACGTGCCGCAGAGCAGCTGGGCCCGTGAGCCATGGCCGCTGAGCCTGCGCGTCCGGAGCCTGTGCTCTGCAACGGGAGAGGCCGCAACAGTGAGAGGCCCGTGTACTCCAAAAAAAAAATCATAAGGAAGTGGGGGAAAAATTGCTTTCTAAGCCACCACCCGGAGGCAATCACCGTTAACACACTGGTGTTTTTACTTCTAGTCTTTTTTCTAGTCAGATTTAACTTAAGAAAAAATAAGTTATATGTTTCATGTTGCATATTTCTCTATGGCTTAATGTTATATCACATACTATTCCCCATATCATTAAAATTCTTTATAAGCCGCATTTCATCACGTGGGTAGACCATAATGTTATTCACTAGTGTTTATATCATTTGATGTCATTATTATAAATAATACTTTGATGACCATCTTTCTGCAACATCTTTGCCTGAACTTTATATTATATTCTTTTTTTAACATCTTTATTGTAGTATAATTACTTTATAATGGTGTGTTAGTTTCTGCTTTATAACAAAGTGAATCAGTTATACATATACATATGTTCCCATATCTCTTCCCTCTTGCATCTCCCTCCCTCCCACCCTCCCTATCCCACCCCTCCAGGCGGTCACAAAGCACCAAGCTGATCTCCCTGTGCTATGTTCTTGAGACAAATTTCCTTTTCAAAACTACCACGTACTGACTACTTTCTATGGGCCAGGGGCATTTCATACACATTTGTCACAGTTAATCTTCACAATCTATGAGATATCCTTGTTCTCATTTTACAGACGGGGAATCTGAGGCTTAGGGAGATTTATTTACCTGGCCCAAGATCACCTGGCTAGAAAAGGTTGGAACTGGGATTTGAACAAAGGTCTATCTCCTGATTCCAGAAGTCATACCCTTAAGTACTATGCTTTGCTGCTTCCTTACTTTCTGTGGTGGAATTACTGGGTCTAAGGGTATGAACATTTTAAAATCTTTTTAATCTTTTTAAATCTTTTAAATTACCAAACTGAATTGAACTCCCATCAGCAGTTTTTGAGGGTGTTCGTGGCATCTTCAGGGCCAATAAGCTTTGCCTCTAAGATTATGTATGATATCTGTAGAATAAAACCTAAATTCCTAAATATGCTTTTCAAGAGCCTCACAGTTTGGTCCCAACTTTCTTTCCTGATGATTCCATTGGCCAGATATGGCCTTTAAGTCTGTTCCTTGCTTTTGCTCAATTCTGATCCTTCAGCTTGAAATGCATTGACGTTAGAGGTCCACCTGACAAAATCCTACTCATTCTTCAAGACCATGTTCATGCCACCTCGTCTGTGAAGCCTTCCTGGATTCCCCTACTGCTCTCTCCTCTGTATTCTCACAGCACTTTGTTTACACCTCTTGTAGCATTTGTGTCATCTTGCCCTGTACTGAACTTTGTAGTATAAATGTCACTCTGCTCCACCAGAGTACCAGTTTTTTGGAGGTCAGGACCCTCTCTTATTTAAATGTGTGACTCCCGTGCTTAGCACAATGCCTTATATAAAGTAGGGGCTTGATAAATTTTTGTTTAATAAATGATTTGCAACAGCCTCGGGGGAGTTTTGACAAGTTTCCTAACCCACATGAGTGGTTAGGACAGTATATGTGAGTTGGGGGAAGACTCCCCAAATTCCTTTTGGTTCTCCCTGCAATGCAGTCCAAAGACCCATTGAGTCTAGTGACCGACCTTAGTCTGGATGGCTAGCACTTCCTTGTCAGGATAAATACTCAGCTCTGGCCATTCTGGGCTTTGCAGCCTCTCTCTCCAGGGCCTCTTGTTCTACTTTCTCATACCCATTCTCTAGGAAGTGGCTGCTTTTCTCTCTCTCCTAACCCTACCCTCCATCCCAGAAAGGACCTGGTAGACGGTACCCTGTGAAGATACCCAGGGTGCAGGGGAGTGAGGGCACCAAAGGTGGGGGAAATAGGGGTTGGGGTTGGCAACAGAAAGGAGGCTCAGCCAACCAGGACCTAACCAGACAGTCCATCACTGGCTCCCATCTGACAGAGAGCTCCTCACCCACAACCCTGGCCCAGAGTGGCCTATCCGAGCCTGTGCCTCTATCCAGGCTTTCCTCAGAACGACAAATCGCCACTCCTCAAATACATACTTAGGGTGGTTGGGGTCCAGTGAGATACTTCAGTAAGGTCGCAGAAAAGTCACCAAGAGAGAAGCAAAGGAGCCAAAGGTGATGAGGTAGGTTTGGAATGTGTCGACATGACCAGGCTGAACTACATTTCCCAGACTTCCCTTCCCTTACGTTTCCAGTTAGAGAGATTCTGTTGGGAGTTTGGGAGGGCGGAAGGGCAACAGTGGCCATTTTGTGGCTCACACACGGTATTGCTTGTCTGCTCTGCCTTCCCCTGGGCTCCTGCTTCATCTTCTCTGGCTCCCAGGCTAGGGTTAGCTTCATGCCAAAGGGCCCCAGCTTCTTCAGGTCTCCACACCATCAAGCTCAGAGGCAATAAGAACTGACATGGGTTTCAGTCCATTGTCATGAGCTCCATCTTGTGCTTGTGGGTTCCATGTTGTCCTTGATCTTCCCCCATTTTGCGTCTGTCTTCCCTTCTCAACTGCCTGCCTATGGACTTCAAGCTCCAGCATCATATGGGAGATCAACAGCCTTACAGAGACTACTTAACCTGCTTGTACAATTGTATAAGTTCAAATCCTGTTTTTTAAAAAAATCTAGTGATTCTGCTTCTCTGATTGAACCCTGGCTGATACAGGTGGTACAACCTCAACAGAGGGGGTGGGGATAAAAAGAAGCCTGGTAGTCCCTCCCCTCAGGCAAACTCGAGGCTGGTTTGAAGGTTTTCCTGACAATCAGAATTCGTTCTGAGCCTCCTGGACCACAGGACCTTTGCAGAAGCTACTGAGTTTCATTGGGAGTTTCCGCAACTTTGCATGCACAAATGAGCTGTCACAAGCACTTGGCTTCCTGTCTTTTGATTTAAAAAGAAAGAAAGAGAGAAAGAAAAAAAAACAGCAGCCTATAAAATGAAATGGCCCAGTGGAGAATTATGACCAACCTTGGCATACCTGAATCAAAATGACAGACCATGAAATAACGTGTTTTACTCTGTGTCAGCTGCCCTGCCTGTCCCAACTATCAGCTGAATTGCCTGCCACAATGATTATTTCATCTGCCGCAGTGAAAATCTTGGAGCAGCCCACAAATGCTTCAATGGCAAAGCCTCTGGGGCCCCTGAATGGAGGAAGATGGATGACGGATGAGGTGGGAAGAAAGAGATAGACTCCAATAGGAGGAGAAAGCTAGTCGCCACTTCCACCAGCAGGGTCACCCAAGATGTTGACTACCCCATGGAAGAAGGGTCCAGGATCACCACCAAGTGAGCCTCTGACTGCTAAAGGTTTGACAGTATGGGGCACAGGTAGGCAAGGGGAGGTAGCCCTGACCAGGGCATATCTTCCAGGGAATAAAAGAAGAGTGTCCTGGGCAAAGCCATGAAAATGAGAATAAGATGTAATTGTGGGAAGTGGTAAGTGTCATGCTCCCTGATTACAGTACGGGTCAAGAGCAGTGGGTAGACGTTGCAATGGTAGGACTGGGGCAGGGGGGTGGGGGGCTAAATTTTATTCTATAAGACAGTGGTTCTCACACTTGAGCGGACATCAGAATCCCCTGGAGGGCTGGTTAACACTGGCACTGCTGAGTCGCAGCCCCAGAGCTTCTGACTGTGCAGGTCTGAGGCAGAATCTGAGAATTTACATTTCTGAAGAAAAGTGACTTGAAGACTGTGGATCTTTCCACAAATGGGACCTAAAAGTGGTATGCGGGGTGGATGGGCAAGGGAGTGAGGTCAGTGAGGCTGTGTAGCGAAAGTAGGACAAGGCCCCCAAAACACAGCTTCTGGTGAAGGAAGTAGGGAGGAGAGGCTGAGTTTCAATGCAAGAAAGCAGCACAGTCTGGCCTGGGATTCAGGCCTGGGTTCAAATCCTGACTCCACCACTAAGGAGGGTTCCTCAGTGGAAGATAAGTCGTAGTCAGAAACCTGTTGGGTGAGCACTGATCCGAGAGGGAAGTCAACCAAGTGATCCTCAGTGGCCTGGCCACCTGCCCACAGGCTGCTGGAGACCACGGGCTGGGTGCCCTTTTCCCCAGACCCCAAAGCCAACTCCTGACCCTCGGATTTTCCTGTCTGGGTGCCCAATCTTACCAACCACTATGTCTATTTGGCCACTCCAAATAGGGGACAAGACACTCATTCCCCAACCCTTCTCTCTGAAGTTACTGAGCTCCCTGACTAGGGTTTCCTGGGGTTCCCAACTGTTTTTTTTCCAAATTTAAAGACAGTCCTGGGTCAACATAGTCATGATGTGGAGTACATTTGTTTGACCCTCCAAAGGCAACCTTATTTCCTACTCAGAGATCCATTTTATTGTGAAATTTGAGGAGGGGGCATTTTACCATTGACCCCCATTGACCCTTGGAACTGACAACACTACCTTGTGTTCACAAAGCCCTCCACAGTGTGTAAAGCACAGTGAGATGTTTATCACGCATCCAGGAAAGTAGTATCAGGTACCTACAACGTCCAGAGGGCCAGCTAGAGCCAGGCAACCGAGTGACGTACCTGGTGTAACCAACCATCTACCATAATGCCCACGTGAGAGATGAGGAAACGGCCTCAGAAAGGGAAAGGGACTTGCCTAAAGGCACACCTCCAGGCCAGCTAAGCCCCGGGGGAGCACAAGCTGGGGGAGAGGTGACTGATGACACAAATGGACACAACACAATGCTAGAGATCACAATGATGACAGCACAACTTGACATAGGGAATCAAAGCCTAGAGAGACCAGCCGTTAAGATAAGGAAGTTGAAAATAGCTCCAGATATTCTAACCTGGAAGACTGGGAGAATGGTAAGGTCACTTACAGAAGTGGGAAAATTGGGAAAGGTGCTATCTTTGGGACAAATAATAGCAAATACTCATAGAGCCCTTCCCATGTATGTTTTGCCGAAAGCCTTACTTTAGGTTTCAAGGTTCTTAGGATTCGCTGGCAAAATAATCACTCTACACTCAGTTAAACAAGAATTTAGAGAGAGTTTATTGAATTAACAAAGATTACAGTATACTAATTAAGAAAAGAATAGTATAACTAACTAAGAAAGAATAGTAAAGACAGAGGTTTATACATCACCGAATTGGGGAAGCACCTACATCCAGCTCCAAGAAGCGCTGGGAGGTGCCTTGAACAGCAATCTGGAGTCCCAGCTGGGAAGGTCCCCGGTGGTGCTTCCACCCCACGGGTGACGTTTGTCACTGAAGGAGTCCAGCTTTTAGCACCAGGCCGCAGGCTGATAACAGTCAGCCTACGTGCAAGTTTGTAGCTCTGGTTGTTGTCATAAATGCCTTGGTCTTAACTCGTAAGTCTTGGAACGTTCTTTTTTTTTCCCCCTTTTTTTTTTTTTACATCTTTATTAGAGTATAATTGCTTTACAATGGTGTGTTAGTTTCTGCTGTATAACAAAGTGAATCAGTTACACATATACATATGTTCCCATATCTCTTCCCTCTTGCGTCTCCCTCCCTCCCACCCTCCCTATCCCACCCCTCCAGGCGGTCACAAAGCACCGAGCTGATCTCCCTGTGCTATGCGGCTGCTTCCCACTAGCTATCTACCTTACGTTTGGTAGTGTATATATGTCCATGCCTCTCTCTCGCTTTGTCACAGCTCACCCTTCCCCCTCCCCGTGTCCTCAAGTCCATGCTCTAGTAGGTCTCTGTCTTTATTCCCGTCTTACCCCTAGGTTCTTCACGACATTTTTTTTCTTAGATTCCATATATATGTGTTAGCATACGGTATTTGGAATGTTCTTGATCCCTGGGGGCTGGCCAGGCCCTCAAGGTGCAAGAAGTCCCGTAACTTACTCCTTGTCTTATCTAGTGGTTTACAGTGTATGCTGGCGCCACCCCTGCTGGCCTGGGTGTAGCTCAGCAGTTTGGCATGCAGCCTGCTTTAGTGTCATTGTCCCGTCAGAGAGAGGCCTAGCGCCACCTCTGAAGCCTGAATAAGGCTGCTTTACTAGCTACCCCAACAATGTACCAGACACTTTCCCCGTAGATTTGACCGTCCCAACACCCTGATGAGGTGGGTACCACAATTATTAGGGTAACCATACATTCAGGTTTGCTTGAGACAGTTCCAACATACGCCAGCTGTCCCGATTTAATTATTAATATCATCCCTTTCACTCTCAAAACTATCCAGGTTTAGAAGATAAGTCACAGAGTCCCCTTATTATTATTATATTATCCCTCAGTTACACACGAGGAAACTAAGGCACAGATCAATTCAAGAGCTTGCCCCAGGTCAGGCTGTTGTTAAGAGACAGAGCTGGGATTTGAAGCCAGCTAGCTTGCCTCTAAAGGACAGGCTTGTAACTACTTTGTCATACTGCCTCTCGAAGTTGGTATTGAATCCAGTTTTTCACCTTTGCAGCTGGGGGGTGAAGGCTGCCCACCTATCCAGGCAAAGACCCCACCCCAAGCCAATGAATTCCAAGATGGAATGGAGGCAGGCAGTGGCCTGGAGAGGTTAGACGTGAAGGAGATCCACCAGGAGGCGCTGGTAGAGGTAGGAGAAAGGGTAAACCACATAACTCCACCCGTTCAGGGGGGAATCTTCATTACTTCTCAACTGGGAGACCTCCCCATCGATTTAAACAGAACTTCTCAAACATTCTATCAGGGCTCAACCCAGAAACTCTGCGGAGTATCAAGAATCTAAACAAACAGAAACCCCGCCCAAAGAAAGGATGTCACAGAGCTAGAGGCTCTGTTTCATGTGGCAATGGGAGCTCTGTCAGAGACAGGCCTTCCGGTGCGAGGGAAACATTTTATATCCCTCACCCCGCCCAACCAAGTCTGTTTAGTTTTTGATTTAATGTTGTTTTAACATCTAGTCAATGCTGCAGGGTATATTATCCACTCTGAGATGATCCAAGGCAAACTCCAAATTCTGGCCCCACTCTTGGCTGACTTCCTGTCCCTGCTTCTACCCTTTGTGACTAACTTTCCATCAGTGACTAAGTTGCAGGGAACCTAAATTGCTCAGCCGAGGCGAACGGTACCAGAGGGAAACTTCCCAGTGGGGCAAGGGGCCTGTCATAAGGCTACAATATCTTATGGTACCTCGTAACAGCGGCTGAGATGAGCTGCATCATAAAGTAACATAAAAGACTGAGATTTATGAGGACATTTTTGGATGTCTGAACTTTGAAAATTACCCAGAGGGTTTCTCCAAAATAATCACTGTGGTGGCCAGCATTTGTAGAATGAAAAGTTAACAAACCACATTGAGTCTGGGTTTCAGATTAAAAAAAAAAAATCAGAAAGAACTTTAATAAAAGAGGGGAAAAAATCCATCTACTGAAGTTGGAAAAGAACCGTGAGCTGTTTCTCTTAATAACATAAACCAAACAGGGATTTTCATGGTTTTGAATACAATGCAGCTTGAAGACATATTTGGGAACTTTGCGGTTAATTATCCACAACTGATACAGTTATTGAATCGTCATTGTTCTAATTAGAACACACTGATTAACTAGGATACATAATTAACCTAAACCCTGCTTCACAAGCATATTTAACAACTAAATCATGTGAAAAGTGTTGAGGTGTGCAACCAGAAAGAACTCACAGGTTTATTAGCACTAGAACTTTCTCTTCTCCCTGGGTGCTAGGAGAGCTTGATAAAAGTAAATTCACTCAAAGTAAAAACTCATTTGTTCAAGATTTCCCTCAGCTTTCCAAATTGAGCTGGCCAGGGCAACCTTCTTAGCGGAAAAGCTAACTTCCAATCTTTTTTTTTCTTCTGGCATCACTACATGTGTGTATTCGCACATCCCCACATAGAACAATGGTGGCCTCTGTGGGCAGTAACATGAACTTTTTTTTTTTACTTTCACACTGTACAGTTCCATAGTATTTGAATATCTCACAATGAACACGCCCATGATGGCCAACTTTGGAAACGTCTATCCTCTTGGTGCATGGAAAAAAGTACACGGGCTAACCATTCTCTACAGTCAGTGTGGGCACCGCCTGTGTCCTGATCCATTGATGGGGAAGATGGTGGTAGCCCTTGGAAAGGGTAAGGAGGGGAATAAAGTGACTGGAGTTAGCACATCTGCTGTCTTTAGAGGTGTGCCGTAATTTGCAAACATAATTTTTATTTGCCTAATTTTTATGTTCTTTAAAGCCTTAGAACAAAAGAACAGATTCTATCTGAGAAGTGAAAATTAATTCTCATTTCAGCATGAAGCTCTTCATTAGTTGGATATGTCCTTGGAAGGAAGGTCAGATTCCTGAATCAAACCGTGCCTTGTTAGCACTGTGACCTCAGCTTGCTGACTTCCAGTCTTAAAGGAAAGCCGACTTCTTAGATTTCTCTTTCTAAGAGCAGCTAGTGTTCTTTCTTCTACATATTTTTTTTCATCAGAAAAAGTGTATTCAGTGATGGTAAATCTTTGCTTTGATTTTCTTAAATAATATAGGCTATATTCTCTGTGGTGTGCAATGTACCCTTGTAGCTTATTTTATACCTAATAGTTTGTACCTTTTAATCCCCTACCCTTATATTGCCCTTCCCTCCTTCCCTCTCCCCACTGGTAACTGCTAGTTTGTTCTCTATATCTGTGAGTCTCCTTCTTTTTTGTTATATTCACTAGTTTGTTGTGTTTTTTTAATTCCACATATAAGTGATAAATCATATAATATTTGTCTTTCTCTGTTTGATTTATTTCACTTAGCATAATGCCCTCCAGGTTCATCCATGTTGCTGCAAATGGCAAAATTTCTTTCTTTTTTATGGCTGAGTAGTAATCCAGTGTGTGTGTGTGTGTGTGTGTGTGTATACTACTTCTTTATCCATTCATCTGTTGATGGACATTTAGGTTGCTTCATAAATGTTTGCCTTTTGAGTAGCATTTGCTTTGTGGAAACAGCTGAAAGTCATCCAGAACCAAGTGGGATCATTAATATGGGAAATGAACTTGAGGATAATGTGCACTAATAAGCAGCATGATCTTTAACAAGTCACCTCCCTTTCCTGGTCCCTACCTTAGTATTCTCATCTGGAAAATGGGAGCATTTTACTAGATCACTTGATAATGCAGTCTACCATTTGCATTGGCCAGCACGAGCTGCGAAATTTAATGTCACTGCATTTTCCACAAACTGTTTAAGCTTTTTTAAAATCAATCACTTTAAATTTCCAGGAGAGTCACAGGGCAAGAGAAAACTAAAAGCTAAAAGTCCCTGTGTATGCCGGGATAATGTCTGTGAAAGGCTTGCCATATGGCCTGACACTTAGAACTTCCAGAAAGTGTTACCCTCCTTTCCCCAACTGTGTCCTGCCAACCATGGTTTCAAATAGTGATCACCACAGAGGCTTCTGCGTCAGCCCTCCACATGCAGCTCCCTTGCCACCCTCCGGAATTCACCAACACACAGGACCACTGGGAATGGGCTGTGTGTGCCCCACGTTCTGTGATGGCAGGCGGTCAAACCCCAGCCGAGATGCTGTCTCCCTGCTGCCATCTTCCACTTCCAATGGGACCCTCAAGCTGGACAGATCTCACCCATGGCATGGAACTTAAGAAGGACTAGGGCAATTCCGGGTAGGTTACTGAAGACCCACATGAATTCTAAGTTGTGGTCTGCTCTGAGGAAAGCCCCCTCCTGCTCTCTTGAACTCTCTTATCTCTCTCTGGCTTCTAGGGAGGAACAACAAGCACAGTTCTCTCCATCAGAGTCACAGAATCATATGTCTAGACAATTTAACTTTCACGCCTCTGTTCCGGTAAGAACACTTTAAATGGGGACACCACTGATTGCTGGTGATTTTTTTGAGAAAACACATGACAGGATGTGGATAAAAGCCAACCGAAGGTCAAACAGCTCATTGGGGAAGTTACTTCTCGTGTACTCAGATTTCACTAGAAGCTTCAAAAGTGAAAGCAAAGCTAGATTTCCATCTCAGTTGCTGTTGTTTCCGCACAGAACAAGTGCTTTTCCCTTGGCACCAGTGTATGTGTGTGTATATATTATATATATGTAATGTACATATGGTATTATGATAATATATTACACAAAAATACAATATTAATAATTTATTAACCAATATTAATAAATATAGTATAAATGTTAATATAATAAATTTTATATAAAATAATAATATGCAATATAATTATATATAACATATAATACTATATGATATATATGTATGTGTGTATATATGTATGTATACATATGTGTGTGTGTGTGTATATATATATATATATATATATATATATATATATATATATAACAGATTTATTTCAAGGAATTGGCTTATGAGATTGGGGGACTGGCAAGTCCAAAATCCATAGGACAGGCCAGCAGGCTGGAGAACCTTGTGCAGGACCTGATGTTATAGTCCACAGGTGGAATTTCTTCCTCCTCAGGGAAACCTTAGTTTTGCTCTTAAGGCCTTTCAACTTCTTGGATCGGACCCATCCACATTATCAAAGATAATCTCCTTTACTAAGTCAACTGACTGTAGATGTTAACCATCTCTACAAAATACCTTCACAGCAACACCTAGATTAGTGTTTGATTGAACAACTGGGCACCATAGCCTAGCCAAGTTGACACATAAAACTGACCATCACAATGATGTACCCATTAAATTTCATTGACTGCTTTATAAACTATTAGAGATTGAGGTGGAGAAGCGTGACAATCTCTCTCAGTACCACCGTGCACTGAAGACCCCTGTGAGGTGACAGTGCAGCAGAGCAAAAGCCCAGTCACTTGCACCACACCGTGAAGACCTTGACCCACTGGCTGGTTCCCTAGGGATGTCACCAGACAGGAAATGCAAGGATGAGGAAACCGGGCATGAGAGAGGGAGGGGCAACAGAAGGCCAGTGTTTGGTTTTCCTTTTGTCTTTCATTGGAAGATGGTGAGTTAGCCCTGTTGCCCATGTATAGAGAAGGGAGTAGTGATTTGGAAACTCCAGAGCAATGGGCAATCCCCAGAAAGTGTGTATTTCCAATAAAATAATGAATCATTATTTTATTGGAAATGTTTGGTTTCCTAATTCTGTTTGCCATTGGCCAATATCACTGTGGGCTTGCACTTGGCCAGCACAAACCAAACAGGAGTAGATGCAGCCCCACTCTGTGAGTGGGACCTTGGGAAGCAGCTGCCTCCACCATAAAGGGAGATTGGGGTACCAGATGGGTTTAGAGCCTCTTCCAGCTATAGTTCTAGAGACGGCCCAGAACCTTCTCAGCAAATATACCAGTTATTTATTGCTGAGTAACAAACCACTTCAAAACCAGGGGCTTAAAACAACAGGAATCATCAGTTTTGCTCACAAATATTCAATCTGGGCAGGGCTTGGTAGGAAGGCTCACGAGGCTCCACGTGGCATCAGCTGGGGTGGTTCAATACAGCACTGGAGGACCCATTCCCAAAATGGCCAAGTCATGTGTCTGGCAAGTTGGAGGTTGACTGTCAACTAGGCACTCATCTGGGTGAGAGCTAAGGGTCTTGCTTTCTCTCCATGTAGCCTGGGTTTCTTTACAGCATGCTGGCTGGGTACAAGAGAGAGCCAAGTAGAAGCTGTATCTCCTTTCATGGCCAAGGCTCAGAAGTCATACAGCATCACTCCCATAAGCATTCCAGTCACTAGAGTCAACAAAGCCAGTCCATACTCTAGGGGAAGGGAATTAGACTCCACCCTCGATGGGAGGAGTGTCAAAGAGTTTGTCAACATGTTTTAAAATCACCTCCACAAATGATACCTCTGGTGTCCACCCTCATGTTGGGTACTAGCTCTGACACCTCCTTTTTCCTTGGCCCCCTCCCCCATTCAGCCGATCACCAAGACTTGTAGATTCTACTACCCTCAAATCTTTTCATTCTCTCATCTCACACCTGGACCATTGCATCTTCTTAACTGATCTTCCTGCCTCCATTCTTTTCTTCTGTGACATTTAGGATTAGACTCAGCTGCATGTGACAAAAAATCCAAGTAACAGTGGCTTAAACAAGATCAAAATATACTTTTCTTTTACATTAAAAAAAACTGATACATAGCTGTCCAGGGCTGATATAGTGGCTCTGGGATTGTCAGAGATCCAGGCTACTTTCATTTTTCTGCTCCACAACCCTTAGCATGCCCTGGTCCAAGATGGCTGCCCAAGCACCAGCCATCACTTCCACATTCCAGTCAGGAAGGAAGAAGGAGTAAAGAAGGATACACCCGCTCCCTTTAAGGACCTTTCTCAGAAATTTCTACTTATATCTCATTGACCAGCACCTAGTCACGTTACCACACCTAGCTGCAAAGGAAGCTGAGAATGGAATCTTTATTCTGGGCAGTCATATGCGTCACTAAGGTTTTTGTACAGCTTGTTGCCTCTGCACAGATACCCTCCCACCCTCTTTGCATGCTGACTCTACCCTTGCTTCAGACCTCCACTTAGACTTCACTGTCTTCCAAGAAGCCTTTGAGGGGCCCACAAATATGTTTTGATTTCTTTTAAAATCGTAAGAAAAACTCGATCTTTTAGATCCAAGAACATGTTTGAATATATAATATTAAGGCATTTGTACCAATGCAGTTGTAAAATATCATTTTTAGTATTTTTTATGGAGGAAGGGGCCCATGAAGGCAAAGGATTTTGGAGGTGCCAGCGCCTCCAAAAGTTCTGGTGTTGCCCTGCTCCTGTGGGCTCCCATATCTCCCTGACCTCACACCAGTCATAGCTCCCTCTGCACCACGTCGTAACTGCTGGGCATTTGATGGTCTCCCCCGCCCGACAGGCCTGGGAGGGCAGTGTCGACTGTGGTCCCCTTTGCATCTGCAGTGCCTCAAATACAGTCTGGTCCTTGGTAGACTCCCTGCAAATGTTGGTGGGTGAGTGAATGAATGAGTGCTCTGAGCTCACCCAGCTACAGGGTTACAACCCCGGTAAAGATAAGGATGCAGGTCCTACCTGGCTCCACCTACCTGCTTCTCACCTGGTGTACTGTCTTAGTACAAATACTAGGTATGTGTGACTTGGGGAACTCAATCTCTCATGACCAAGTGACCTCCCAAAGGCCCCACCTCCTAATACCATCACACTGGGGATTAGGGTTTCAACATATGAATGTGGTGGGGTGTGGGGAAGGCAAACATGTAGTTCATATCAGGTTCAAATCCTGAATCCAGCCCTTCCAACACCTACCTACACTCTGCAGACTTCCAGTTCCTCAGTTGCAAACTGCAGGTGGAGACACAGGGTCTCCAAGGCTCCAGCTGCTTGCTAGGGATGCACTGCCTGCCCAGTGCCTGCCTCCCCTGACCCCAGGACCGCTCAGTCCCTTCTCGACTCCCGCCCTCCCTCACATAGCCTGCCCAGGGCCCTCCCACTACACCCTCCAGGGGTACTGTGCTCCATAACCCCCCCAGACCCCCTCAGGGCCTAGTTGGTCCCCCACAACCCCGCTATCTCCCCCAGTAGCAGGGCCTGCCCGTGCCGGTCCTGCCGGCGCCCACGAGCACTCAGCACAGTTTCCTCCTCCCGGAATCTCTCCCACCTGCTGCAGGGCCTGCCCAGCCCCCTCTTGCGCTGCCCGTCACAGCGACTCCTGGATCGCGTGGTCCGGCGCTATGCGGAGGTGGCTGACGCTGGCAGCATCTTCATGGACCACTTCACGGACCGCGACAAGCTGCGTCTCCTCTACACGCTAGCTGTCAACGCCCATCCCATCCTCCTACAGGTATGCAGGGACCCCCGGCCCCGGAAAGTCCGTCCAGGGAGCGGGTTCACTTCTGGCTCCGAGGGAGCAGGCCCTGGGTTGAGCTGTCTCTGCCATCACTGCACACCTTGGGGCCACCAACCCACATTAGTACCTTTGTGGCATTTAGTAAATATGTGTTGGCTTCTGCAGTGGGGAAGTGCTGTGGTTGCTGCAGAGGAAAGAGGTGTGGGAGCTGGGGTGGAGGGGTGGTGGGGAATGGCCACTTTCACGGCCAGAGGCAGCCCAGAAGGGCTTTGTGGAGGAGGGCAACTTTGACCAGGTGTCTCAAAGATCAGTACGAGGGGCTTCCCTGGTGGCGCAGTGGTTGAGAGTCCGCCTGCCGATGCAGGGGACACGGGTTCGTGCCCTGGCCGGGAAGATCCCACATGCCGCGGAGCAGCTGGGCCCGTGAGCCATGGCCGCTGAGGCTGCGTGTCCGGAGCCTGTGCTCCGCAACGGGAGAGGCCACAGCGGTGAGAGGCCCACGTACAGCAAAAAAAAAAAAAAGAGGGGGCAGGAGACGAAGAGAGGGAGGAGAAAGAGGCAAAGAAGAAGGTGCAGGAAGGGGAGGGAGTGGAGGAGGAGGAAGCCCCACAACAGTTAATAATAATTAGTATTGTTATTAATTATATTATATTATAATTATTTATAATATTATATCTACTTTAATAACTATAATAATTATATCGAGATTATATTTTAATTATCTGTAGTATTGTGTTAATATTAATCATTCTAATTAATAATTATATTGGTTATTATGATTATTTAAAAATTAATATAATTATTATTTTAATATTATTTATACTATATTATTTTGTTCTAATTATTTATAATATATTTAATTCTAATTGTTTATATTATTAAAATTATTTATGAGATATTATATAATATATAATTACTTTTTTTTTTTTTTTTTGCGTTACGCGGGCCTCTCACTGTTGTGGCCTCTCCCATCGCGGAGCACAGGCTCCGGACGCGCAGGCTCAGAGGCCATGGCTCACGGGCCCAGCCGCTCCACGGCATGTGAGATCTTCCCGGACCGGGGCACGAACCCATGTCCCCTGCATCAGCAGGCGGACTCTCAACCACTGCGCCACCAGGGAAGCCCCATATTATTTTTATATATAATATATTAACTATATATTATTGGCCAAAGGTATGATGGCTAAGTACATAATAACAACTCATTTCTTGAGCACTAGCTATGTGCCAGGCACTGTGTTGAATGTTTTACATCATTATCTCATTTAATGCTCACAACTCGACAACCCCACAGGAATATTATTATTGTCCCCTCTTCCAGATGAGGTAAGTGGAGCCCAGAGCTGTGAAGTGACTTGGCCACAGTCCGTTAGCCAGTGTCAGCAATGGAACCCAAACCCAGAGCTGTCTGACTTCAGGGTCCACGCTCTTCCTGCTAAAAGCTGCCTACTAACGTTGGCATTTGAAATCCTAGAGGAGAAGAAGGAATTGCTGGTTTTCCTTCACGTTCAGAGGCCTTCTTCTCCAATTGTCCTACACTTAGTGGCCAAGGCAGGTGACCTGGCTGCTTCCAGCCCTGGCTCCTGAGAGGTCTGGGCTGGGAGTCTCCATCCACCCTGAGCTCCGCCCAGGAAGGGCGTGGCGTCGATCTGCCCCCAACCCCGGGATGACTCGTGGCCGCACATTTAGACATCGCCAGGGGGCCGGGGGCCTCTCTGCATGGCACACAGTGGAGAGGCCCCAGTGGGCGGGGCGGGGACAAGAAAAGGTTCTTCACAACATGGTGAGCGGGTTAAAATGGCAGAAGGCCACAGAAAATCATCAGAAAGGGGGATGACTTTGTTTTTTTAAGAAGGAAAATGAGGGAAAAAAGTGTTGATATTTATAGTTTCTGTCATTTCTCCCATAAAGAAACACCATTCTAGATATAGCTGCCTCAGTAAATAGTCAAAAAAAAAAAAGCTAGGATATTCCCTCCACTCTTTTTTTTAAATTGAGATATAGTTAATTTACAATATTGTGTTAGTTTCAAGTATACAGCAAAGTGATTCAGTTTTATATATATATTCTTTTCAGATCCTTTTCCCTTATAGGTTATTACAAAATATTCAGTAGAGTTCCCTGTGCTATACCGTAGGTCCTTGTTGTTTATCTATTTTATATATAGTAGTGTGTATATGTTAATCCAAAACTCCTGGAGCTCTTACAAGGAGACAGAGGAAACTGGGTAGAGCTGTGTGCTTCCCTAGACCAGTGTTAGGCTGTCAGAACGTTCCAGTCAGTTGGGGAGTCTCTGTGAGTGTGTAATTACCCCAACCAGGCAGATTTGCCCAGGACCACGCCCAGGGCCAGTGCAGCAGTTCCCAAAACTTGAGTCACCCAAGGGTCACCTTCATAATTTTTGCCCTATTCCAGAATCTACTGCCTGCACTGTTATTTTTTTAAATATTTTCTTTAAATCAGCCTTAAGTTGACCCTCTTTTTTTCCCCCCCATAACCTCTTCCTAAGCCGTGATGTCTGTGAAATCTGAAATGCTAGTCATATTTCTTCAACTATACAACTCTTCAAATAAACACATTTCCCTGAAGCCTGAATACCCTCTAAAATTGTAGCAAGGGCATCGGCATTCTCTTACCTCACTTGGGGCAACTTTGTTGAAATGCAATCTACAATATGGAAAGAAGAGCTCCCTTTTCTGAATCCCTCCATCAACAATGGAATAAAAAAGTGGTGGGGGGAGGGACGGGGGGAGCAAGGTATTGCCATGTTCCAAGAGGTATAAACAAGGTTAAGGGATGCTTTGCTGACGTGTCTTGAGACGTTGGGTACCTGAGTAAGGCTGATATTTCTGTCTGCTCTTGGAGAGAGAGAGAGAGAATGAGAGAGAGGGAGGGAGGGAGGGAGGGAGGGGGAGAGAGAGAGAGGGAGGGAACTGTCTCAGGAGGTTTTTCTCTCTAGTCCTCTAATGCCTCCTCCTCTCGCTTGGCAGATCTTCCCGGGCGCCGAGGGATGGCCACTGCCCAGGTACCTGGGCTCCTGCGGCAGATTTCTGGTCAGCACTAGCACCAGCCCGCTGCAGGAATTCTATGGTGCACCCGCAGACCAGGCGGCCGACCTGGCCTACCAGCTCCTGGGTGTCCTGGAGTCCCTGAGAAGCAACGATTTGAACTACTTCTTCTACTTCACCCACGTGGATGTGGACATGTTTGGCATCTTCAACAACGGGCATCTGTTCATCCGGGATGCCAGCGCACTGGGCGTCATCGACAGGCAGGAAGGTACCCAGCATGGGCCTGGCTGAGCAGCTGTCAGAGGGGAAGCCAGGGTGACAGGCGCTAGGGAGGGGTGACAACGGGGCCTGGGGGTGGGGTGTGGCTCACACCACTGGGCCTCGCCAGTCTCCCTGTGTCATAGTGAGAGCAGCCCAAGTTTGGGACGGGAGAGAGTCCCTCTCCCCGTTTTAAGTCTCTGCTCCAGCTCCAAAGGGGAACCGGACTTGACCTTGTCAGTACAGGAGGAGGAGATTTGCACTGTGCTATGGCCCCAGCTTCACCCTCTGAGGGCACTGCCGTTGTCCGATTGGGTCTGTGTGGTGCGGGGACATACATCTCCCCCTCAGAGCCTTTCTCATCAGATGCTTTATCTGAACTATCTGGCTGATTCAGTGGCACATTTCGCAATCCATCTGGGCACCTTTGCTTTTTATAAAGTTTTCAAATTGAAAAACATGGCACCGAATGAGGTGTATGAGTGAATCGTGTTTTTGATGATGTGCACAGGCTCATCCAGGGTTCTAGAACCCTTTGAACATCGCAGTCTGTAATGGTGACTAGATATTCTGAGCCCAATAGTAGGACAGAGGATTTTAATTTCCAATTTCTGATTTTGTTTATATGAGAACGCCTACAAAGATAGACCAATTAAACCACGCTTACTCATGTCCTGATTTGCCTTTCTCAAGAAGAATCAAATGAGAAGAAGTGGGGCTGATACCAGAATATTCGGGAATGTGAACCGCTGAATAGCAGTCCCCCTACAACCCACGGAAGGCATATTCTGGATTACCTGTTTTTTCTCCCAACTTTGTGTTTAAAGAGGGCACATGAAACCGGCCCTAGGAATTTCCTGAGCTCCCTAATTCAGTCATAATAATGGGAGAATCACGATATGCATGAGAACCTTGCAATTAGAAGCCCAAGTTCTGGTAGGAAGAAGTGCGTTTTCCATCCCCAGGCCTCATCTTTATTTTTTTTAATTTTTTGGGTGGCATGCAGGCTCTTACTTCCCCGACGAGGGATCAAATCCGTGCCCCCTGCAGTGGAAGCACAGAGTCTTAACCACTGGACCGCCAGGGAAGTCCCAGGCCTCACCTTATTGTAGCCAAGAGAGTTCCCCCCAGGGTCTCATCAGGTGCCATTGTGTCCCTGAGCCCTAAATCTCCTGGTGACAGGAGATGCTAGGAGTCTGAACCACTTTGCCCAGCAATTCTCATTAGTGATGCCTTCCCGCAAGGAGAACAGGTTGTAGGGTGTGTGATGTCTTCCATTCTCTTGTAGGCAGCCAAGCGGCCTCCAGGGCGGGAGAGAATAAAGACATCTTCAGCTGCCTGGTCTCTGGCTGCCAGACCGAGCTGCCCTCCTGCGACACCATCCCTGAGAAGCAGAGCCTGGTGCTGGTGTGTGGCCAGGTGCTGCCCCCACTTCTCCAGGCCAAGTTCCCGTCCCCGCTGCAGGAGGAGATAGACGCCGAGCTCGCTCGCTGTGGGGAGGGAACCCGGCCAGACCCCGAGGTCCTCCAAGCCGCCAGCCGGCTGAAGGACATCTTGAGGCCCCTGAGAACCTGTGACCCCAGATTTGCCTACCGCTACCCAGACTGCAAGTATAATGATAAGTTCTGAGGGGCTGGAGCCTTGCTGGCCTCCGGGGACCACATGCTTGAACTTCCGCTGCCCGCTCGCTTGCTGCACGGTTGAAAGAAGCTGCTCCCTTTTAGACACTGGGAGAAAGGTACCTTTGTTTCCCAGGGAGAAAGGAACATGCCAAACATCAGAGGGCAGTCATGCCATCGGGTGGCATGATTACCCCCACTGGCTGGGTCACCGTGGAAGAGCCCAAGGGTGGGCATCGGAAGAACCAGGTGTGGATGCTCACTCGGCCTCTTTGAGCCTCATTTTTCTCTCTTCTCCACCAGACTCTTGAGTTAGTGCAAAAACACAGAGATATGAAGGGCCAGGGACACGTGCTCCCTCCCCCCAGCCCAGGTGGTTACAAAGAATGTTCCAGAAGCATGCATGGCCAGGGCAAATGTGACAGAGCCGTGGAGGTCAAAAGGCTGGCACGGAGGGAAGACTGTACCCCTGCCCTAGCCCTCCTGCTACGCTCCCCGCGCTGCCACAGGGTGAGGAGACTGCAGGACAAGGGGACACGTGGACGGAAGGCCCTTCTGTCCCAGAAGTGTCCAGAGAGGCACTTCATGGTGTGGGAAGGAGCCAGGGGTAAGAAGAGAAGAGGGCTGGGCTGGGGGCCAATGTGTTTGTCCAGGTCCTCTGAGAACCAGGTGTCAAGACAGGATTAAATGGGCAAGGATTGTATCAACATTAAGGAAGATGCCTGGTGGGGGGGGGGGAGGAAAGGAGGAGGGAGCCAGAGAAGGCTGGGAGAGCCATCAGGCCGGGCTGTAAGGTTGACCCCTCCCTCCCCCAAGCAAGGGCAAGAAGGTCAGGTTGGGGCATCCCAGACTGCCATCTGCACAACCAAAAGAAGCTTCAGCGAGACCGTCAGGGTGTCCTCGAGGCAAAGCCAGCCATCAGAGGAGCTTCGCAAGAATGGAGAGCCCTTATATTCCTGTGGCAGGGAACAGCCCGTGGGAAGCGTGGCCTCAGCCCAACCGCAAAGATGGATTTCAAAGCACAGCGCAGGGCGCTTAGCCAGTTCTGCTCCCTGGGGCAGAAGGTCTGTGAGTTCGAAGATTCTCATTGTAGCCACAGCGGGGAACCAGGGCCAGCTCTCTCCACACCGTGGCCTCCAGGGCAGGACTCTTAAGTAGTCTGAGAATTTTCATTCAAACTTGGCCTTACAGGTCATTCTAAAAATAGTTTTTCAAGGTCAGCCAACGGAATATATTTTATTCAGCAGTTTGCTTTATGTCTTTAAAATGTTTAGCCACGTGGTATGTGGGTCTCCGTGCATACTCCTGCCCGGGCCCCTCAAACATTAGTGGGGCTTCCTTGGACCTTTGCCCAGCCTCCCTGCCTGCCCTCCACCCCCCAGGCACCTCTCAGTCGGCTTCCTCTTTTCTACCTCTGAATCACCACCTTTAAGGTCAGAGTGCCTGGCTTAATAGGCTTCACACTGCAGACGGGGAAACTGAGGCTCAGGGAGGAAGAGTGACTTGCTGGGATAGTTCCAGAACTCCTGCTACCCGTCCAGGCTCCTCTTGCCTTCCCCTTCAGCCTCTGTCCTGCCCAATTCTGGTCCCTCCACTCACATTTAAAGAGTAGCCAAGGAAAGTCCTGTTCGGTGGTACACCGCGGTGCGGTTGGGAGTTCCCTTTTGACTGCTCTGGGCACTACCTCTGGGGCAACTGTAACAGTGAGGATGCCAGGCCAAGCTTCTGGGAGGGCAAGCTTGGGCTGCCTGAGAGTCTTTGAGACAGCTGTTTCCTGGCTTGGTCTGGAGAGCGAGGATTGACCATCCTTCCCAACACCTTGCTTTTTGAGCCCAGTGAAATTGATCTTAGACTTCTGGCCTTCCGAACTCGGAGAGGATAAATTTCTATCGTTTTAAGCCCTCACTGTGGAGTCATTTGTTATAGCAGCCACAGGAAACAAACACATACCCCGAACTCTTAGTGTCTGCTTCCAGAGAACCCAACTTGCAATGCTCCCCAGCTCCAGTCTATTGTGATGGATTCAAAAGCCAGACCCACCAGGAAGGAGTGTGTTATGCGTCCATAACCAGGGCTGGGGCTTGGACGGTTCCGTTCCTCCACTGACTAAGTCCTGGGCATCATTGAAGACCCTGAGTCCTACCTTGACCCAAAGCTTTTCCTGACAGCCCAGCTCCCAGCAAGCCTTTTCTGAATCCTACCTCTGTACCCCTGAACCCCAGGCCCGCACCCATTTGAGTCTAACCTCAAGGGTATTCCAGAGAGATCTGTGCTCCGCCTTCCCATCCAGCTGGGAGCTCCCTGAAGATGCTAGTGGCACAGAGCTCTTTGTATTCCCCGTAGCAACCAGCACAGGGCTAGGCACAGAGCACGTGCTCAGAAAATATTCTTGCTGAGAATAATGACTGTGTTCTTCAATCCTTTTTCTTTTGTGCTCTTCATACACCATGTGCTTTAGACTGATTTATTGTGTCCCCCGCAAAAATTCATAGGCTGAGATCCTAACCCCCAATGTGATGGTATTTGGAGGTCATGGGGGTGGAGCCCTCATGAATGCCCTCATAAAAGAGACCCCAGACAGCTCCCTCACTCCTTCCGCCATGTGAGGACACAGCAAGAAGGTCCTGGCTATGAACCAAGAAGCTTGCTCTCTCCAGACACTGAGTCTGCCAGCCCCATGATTTTGGACTTCCTGACCACCGGAACTGTGAGAAATAATTGCTGCTTATAAGCCACCCAGTCTGTGGTATTGTTACAGCAGCCCAAACGGACAAAGACACCATGTTGAACATATACAAGGCGCAGCCATGTCCTCGAGAATAGCTCTTTCCCCTCAACAGCCAGGAAACAAGTGAGTCAACACTCAAGAGACCTAGCCATCGTACTATGTTCTCATCCCCCTGGAATCTAATTGGAGGCATTATTTTTTCTGCGTTTTGCCAGCTACTGTCTTTCTGCCTGCAGGACCGGCTGCATAATTTGTGGGACCCCCTGCAAAATGAACACGTGGGGCCTCCTGTCACTGAGAATTGCAAGATAGGGCCAGCAGAGTGTTAAACTAAGTGCAGGCCCCGTACGACTGTACGTTGATGCCCACGAAGCCAGCCCTGGGTGCCTGCGAATACTAATTAACCTCTGTGTAGAGGGTTCTTGGAGTTTACTGGGGTCTCACTTGATCTCCACAACCAAGGGGAGTATCTGTGGAGCCAGAGGTGATATAAAATATTTAATAACCATCATGGCAAAGGAACTGACATAGGAGAACAGACTCCATTGGCTTCAGCTGTCAGCTCAGCATCCCCACAGCCCTGCGGGCAAGTCCTACTTTTCAAACAAGGAAACTGATTCAAGCGATTTGCTCAAAGTGACAATTTTTAGGTCTCCTGCTTTCCTAGTCCTCCCCTGTAGCATCTAACTTCTGCCTATAAGTGATTGCATGAGCCTGAATGTTTCCTCTAGAGCTAAAATAAATACTTTGTTGGATTTGTATTCATTTTGAAAAGGTCTAGAGCCCTGGAATCAGACAGACCTGGCTTCAAATCGTGACTCTGCTGGTTACTGTGTAACCCTGGGCAAGCTGCTTAACCTCTCTGAGTCTCTCTTTCCTCACTCATAAAAAGATGAGGAAAAGATTTACCCTTGCAGGGTTATTATCCTATTTAAATAATACACTGTTTCTCAAGAGCCTGGCACATACGGGCGTTCTATATTTAATGGTAAATGTAGGGCAAGAGCAGAGGGCTTCCTGGCAGAAAGGGCTCCTCACACAGCCAAGGTGAGTGCTGCAGCCTCTCTGGAGGGACGCTGATCTCTGTCCCAAAGCTCTGCTCCAGACCAAAGGAACCACCAGGCTGCCGCAGGCTGCCGGACAGTCTGACTGGGGCCATTTTTCTTCCCTCCCGCTCTCCAGACTCTGGGATGATCATGAATGGCAGCCGGGCAGCCACTACACTCGCCTCCACAGCCTAGGTCTCCACCAGGCTCAGGAGGGAATCCTCCTTGAGCAGGTAACGTTGGGATCCTTGGGAAGTCCACCCGCGCTTAGTATCCGAGAGGTTCAAGTATCCCTCTTGGCCCATTGAAAGCTCACAGCTCACTGCCTGTGTGTGGTGATGTGGCTTTCCTGCCCACTTCAGGCCTGTTGCTCACATATATTGACACAGCTGAGCTCACGTGCACACAAGTATAGTCAGATCGGTCTGCAGCTCTTCACGTCATTTTTAAAAAATGGTTGCATCTGCGGACTGTGCGGGATGGTCAACACCCAGGCTGAGGGCCCTGATTTGCAGATGTAATGACCCTCTAAGAAGGCAACTTAGAGGAATAGGCCAGCAAAGGGGAGCTGAGCAACCAGTGACCCGCCCATTGGAGCTCTTTGTAGAAGCAGACAAGGAGAGAGAGCACCCCCAGCCCACTAGGGTGAGCAGGGCATCGTTTCAAGTCTGAGCTGCCTGTGGCAGCGCAGAGGGATCAGCGGCTCTGGAAGCAGACTCGTCTGCTTTCAGATCTTGTGCCAGCCTCTCTCACCAAAATTAGTACATCAAAGTTATTGATTGCAGCGTTGTTTGTCATTGCAAATACAGAAAACAACTTCAGTGCCCATACATGGGAGAGTGGTTGAATATACTGCAGTACATCCACACAAAGGAGTGCTATGCAGTTCTACAAATGAATAGGGAAGGTCTCTAGGAACTGACATGGGATGATTTGCAAGATATAGTATGACGTGAGGGAAAAAAAAGCTCACAAGGGTATTTATAGGATGCTACCTTTCATGTAAGAAAGAAGAAGATATAAGAAAACACTTATGTATCCGTTCACCTGTGATGCAAAAAAAGATATACACACATACACACATATGTATGTGTGTGTGTATATGCATGTGTGGGTGTATAGATACATAGATCTAAAGAATAAACCAGGGGGCTTCCCTGGTGGCACAGTAGTTGAGAGTCCGCCTGCCGATTCAGGGGACGCGGGTTCGCGCCCCGGTCCGGGAAGATCCCACATGCCGCGGAGCGGCTGGGCCCGTGAGCCATGGCCACTGAGCCTGCGCGTCTGGAGCCTGTGCTCCACAACGGGAGAGGCCACAACAGTGAGAGGCCCGCGTACCACAAAAAAAAAATTTAAAAATAAATAAAGAATAAACCAGAAGCTAATGAGATTGGTTCCCTACAGGGGGTGGGTGTCAATGCAGTGGAAAGAAGAGAGGAATGGGAGTGGGGCAGCAGGGATGAGGGGGGAGTGAAACTTTTCTGAGCATGCCTTTTTGTATAACTCTGACTCTTAGAACCATGGGAATACCTCACACAACCCACAAATAAATAGTTAAGATCAACCAGGAGGTGGGTTGAACTAAAATGAAATACAAAGAATAACAGATGGACCCAACTGTATTACAAATGAATAAAATAACTACACAGAGGAACTAACTTAAGTAACTTGGAAACTAAGCCTTTTGACTACATAGTATAAGACGAAAAACATCAAGAAGTGTACACACACTTTAAAACGGTTAATTTTATGGTATGTGAATTTTACCTCAATTTAAAAAGAGAGAGGAAAGAAAGAACCATCCACAAAATCTGTGCTCTAGTCAGTAAATATTTTTCTCATGAAGATCTGGATTAGCAATTCCGAAACTAAGTTTTGAGCAAGTAGGTAAATATGTTGTGGATGGTGAGAGACGGGCTTCTCATGGCTCGAGAAAGGAGTTACAAGTCAAGAAAGAGGGAATTTTGTGTTCCTTCCAATTTTGAAGTCTGATGTTAGACTGGAACTGGAGGTATCACTATGAACTCAGGCTTTCTTTTTTTTTAAATTTTTATTAGAGTATAGCTGCTTTACAACACTGTGTTAGTTTCTACGGTACAGCAAACTGATTCAGCTATACACATACAGATATCCCCTCCCTTTTGGACTTCCCTCCCATTTAGGTTATCACAGGGCACTAGGTGAGTTCCCTGTGCTATACAGCATGTTCCGCTCAGTTGTCTATTTTATACATGGTACCAATAGTGTATATGTTTCAATCCCAGTGTCCCAATTCCTCCCACCCCACCCCTTTCCCCCTTGGTATCCATACATTTGTTCTCTACGTCTGTGTCTCTATTTCTGCTTTGCAACTAAGATCATCTATACCATTTTTCTAGATTCCACATATATGCGTTATTATACGATATTTGCTTTTCTCTTTCTGACTTACTTCACTCTGTATGACACTCTCTAAGGATTTCTCATATGTATGCACAATGCCCAAATAGCAGTCAGTGCTCACAAACGGTCCTCAATGGCAGACAGACATCAGAACCAATTGGCAAAATGCCCAAATAGCACTTCGTGCTCAAAAGAGGAGTTTGTCCGGGTGCACACTGGTGGACTTGGTCAGTCTTGGAGCTCATCAACTCATCCAGATGTATGTTTCCATCCCACCGCTCACATCACTAAGATGTGAGTGTACAGAAATATATTTCTTAGCTCTGTCTCTGAGAGGGTCTATAAGCAGTGACACCCCAGTACCTAGTGCCTGGGTCTTGGTTTCTTCAGTAAAAGAAACCAGAGCTCTTTGGAGAAATGGCTGATTCCAAGACTAGACAAGGAAAGTACAAGATGAGCCTGGAATACTCTTGTGTTGCCAGAAAGGAAGGGGCTCCCAGGAGGCAAATTTGGGACAATTTGTATATCAAATAAATAATGGTAGTAATAACACATAGAATAAAATCAATTCTTATGAGACCATACTGATATAAATAAATAAACAGATAAGTAAAGAAATGGAGGAGGCAAGAGCTCTTCCTTATGGTAGAATTCTAATTAGTAAATGTAGAAGAAATGATGGGAATGGAAAATCACCACTTGGCAAACACCACAGTAATAATTCTTGCAGGCAGGTATCACCAGTGAGGCTAAAACTAGTAGATCATAGTATGAGAAGCAGGATGTTTGCATCCTCTCAAAGTTATCTCGCCACAACACACTCATAATTACAAAGGGAAAAATAGTAAATTTATGCTGAAGACACCTGGCAGACACAACTTCTACCAAGTGATCAAGGTCAACGTCACTAGTCATAAGTCACATAGACATCAGGTATCCTCTGATATGATGCACTGAGAGGGGCACCGCATCACTTTGGTGGTATTCTTGCCCCAAAGGCCAAACCTCAATTGAATCATGAGATAACATCAGACATATTGAGGGACAACCTACCACTAGCCATGAGAGACCAAGAAAGACTAAGGAATTGTCACAGATTGGAGGAGACTAAGGAGACATGAGAACTACATACAATGTGGGGTCTTCAGTTGGATCCTGGAGCAGAAAAAGGATATCAGTGGTGTCAATACCCACCAGCCCAAACTCACCAGCAACACTGCTGTAGTTGCACAAGATGGAGTTATTGCTCATCAAAACAAGGGAGAGCGCACATCATGGAGCAACGTGAGGTGTCTCAGTAAGAGGGGGTTAGAAAGGACTTTGTAGAAGATTTGGGCTCTTTAGGTGATTTGGGGGAGGGTTCAAGGAAGCAGGGCTTTGCTCTAGATTGAATGCTATCAGGAAGAGGGGTAAATCCATGATTGCACATCTCAATAGATCTTATCTATAAAGCAGGAGGAATGAAGCAAGGTAATGCCATAGTTAGGAAAGCAGCAGTCACTCACAGTAGCCAGGATAGGGGGATGTTTGGTCATTTTTGTTTAAACAATGTTCATGTCGTTGTTTTTGTTCAGACCTTAGTAGACTTCTTTTGTCTTGGTTCATTGTGGTCACAGAGTGGTCTTGTTTAATGCTAGTGATCTGAGAAATTGTTTAGGTTCAAGGAGAACACAAAGGCCCAGCTGCGAGGCCCAGGCCAGCTCTGAGCAACACCAAGAGGAAGGCCTGACGATGCCAGGCCGGTTCCCAGCTACAATGGTCCACGTTTCTCTTTCTCAGTGGGACAACTGTTGAAATTCCAATAAGATCTATTAGATCAGTACACAGTATTTTATGGAAGCTCCCACATGCCGCGGAGCAACTAAAAACCCGTGCACCACAGCTACTGAGCCTGTGCTCTAGAGCCCGCGAGCCACAACTACTGAGCCTGCGTGCTGCAGTCACTGAGCCCACGCACCCTAGAGCCCGTGCTCCGCATCGAAGAGTAGCCCCTGCTCGCCACAACTAGAGGAAGCCTGCGTGCAGCAACGAAGACCCAACACAGCCAAAAATAAATTAATTTTTAAAAATAAATAAATTAATTAATTAAATAAAATTATTCCAAAATAAAAAGTCAAAAAAGCAACTCAGTGCATGAAGCAGAAATTGTTCAGCACCAGGTAAAGAAGCTGGCTTGCATATTGGGGCTGTGCTATATAAAACAAAAGACATAAAACAAAACACAAAAGCATTATATGTGTGACAAGATGGCCCTGACTAAGAAAAACACATGGAAACTGAGTTGGATTAAAAGGAAGATTCAGATGTGTATAACTCAGTCACTTTGCTGTATGGCAGTGATTGGCACAGCATTGTAAATCAACTCGACTTCAACTTTAAAAAATAAATAAAAATAAATAAATAAATAAAATTAAGATTCAGGTCTGCCATCTAGGGCTCACTCCAGGGTGATGCTCATTGAGTAGAAGAACCACTGCACCATTTCCTTTGTTCAATTTGCCCGAGTGAATATGCCTGTACTAGAACCAGGGTTACCCCTACCACACTGGAAGGCAGTAGAGACTTGGGGCTCACACACTCACTTCTGATTCCTTCCTTTCTACCTACAAACCATGGTGCCTCATGTAGAGAGTTGAAATCCCCCTTCACACACCCTCACCCAAACCCCGCCCCCGACCTGCCCCCAGCCATTTAGCTGAATCCAGCTTACCACCTCATGCCCCTACCTGGAGCTTCTCTCTGAAAAAATCATTCTTTAGGGCGAATTGTGCCAAATGTGAGTTAATATTTCCTTCGTCAAAATAACACATTTGTGTGCGTGTGTGTGTTTTTAAAATAATCCTACCCAAGGCAGGCAAAATTTCAGGAAAAGAGGCAAGTCATGGAAACTTGGTGAAAATATAATCCTATCGAAAAGCAATCTGGCAATGTTCATCAAGAGCCTCAAAAAGAATTGCACACTCTACCCAATAATTTCACTTCTGGGACGCTATTCAAAGGAAGTAATCAAGAATGCAGAGCGAGTTATGCACAGACTGACTGTTAAAAATCATGGATTGAACACTTGTAACCCCTACTAAAATGAGAGTAAGTGGAATTTTTAATAGGTATAAACTACCACATGGGGAAATGAGAGAGGAGAAAATAGAAACAAAATTTTGAAAGCTGGAAAGCAAATAACTTAGCAGGACCAAAAGAACTGAATCCTAAGCTGGCAACAAAGGACGCTGAGAACCATCCCAATTCACATCACAGAATCTCTCAAAACGTTGAAGAATTTATGGCTCTAGATCCCTCAAGAAATTAGGGAGAAGGCTGAAATAAGGATGACGCTATTTTAAGAAGGAATTGGATGCCAGTTTTCCCCCATCCTCCAACCCTTCACAGCCGGGTAATGGCCAGGTGATGGCCCTCCAAGATCCAACAGATCGGAAGCTCCTTCCCTGGAGGGAGTCAATCCAAGGGTTTTCAGGGACAGCACAGAGACTAGGGCAGCAGGTCACCCTGAAAACTGGGGGATTAAGCGTATGTATGCACAGTGGCTGTGCACTTCCCCCCAAGGCAGGAGAACTGACAAGTGAGCCTCCTGGGAAAAGGCTAAAAAATCCCAACATCAGAAGTCCCTCAACCACCCCCCACCCCCGCCACATAAGGTCACAGCTGGCAGACCCCACTGACTGTCTAGAGCATCCAGTCATCTTTTTAGTTCCTCACTCCTTTCTATTTTTTTCTAACACTATTTTAAAATCATTTAAGGCTTTCAGAAAAGTTGAAAGAAAAGTACAAATAACTCCCATATACCCTGTATTCACATTCCCGTGTTAAATTTTTTCCTGTGTTTGCTTTATCATTTTCTCCCTCTCCATCTCTCTCTCTCTCTCTCCCCCACCACCCCTCTCCTCCATTTTTTTCTGAACCCTTTTAGAGTAAATTGCAGATGTGCCCCTAAATGCTTCAGAGTTTATATCCTAAAAATAAAATAAAGGCTTACATAATAACCACAGCACAATTCTGAAAATCAGGGGATTAACACTGATACAACACTGTTATCTACCTACAGGCCTTATTCAAATTTTGCCAATTTCTCCAATATTGTCCTTCATAGAAAAACTTTTTTCTGGCCCAGGATCAATTCTGGATCATATATTGCATTTAGTTGGCATGTGTCTCTAGTCTCCTTTAATCTGGAACAGTTTCTCAGCCTGTGTGTTTCATCACTTTGACATCTTTAAAGAGGAAAGGCTGGTTATTTTGTAGAATTTCCATCAATCTGGATTTGTCTGTTGTTCCCTCATGACTCAGTTTAGTTTTTTTTATTTTGGGCAGGAATGCCTCAGAAGTGATGCTGTGCTCTCTTCATTGCAGTCTATCAGAAAATACATGAGGTCAGTTTGTCCCATTTTTGGTGACATTCACTTGGTTAAGGTGAGGTCTGCCAGATTTCTCCACTGTACATTTACTCTGTAATTGGAGAGGAAATACTTTGAGACTATGTAAATGTCCTGTATTCATCAAACTCACACTCACTAATTTTAGCATCCACTGATGATTCTTGCCTGAATCAATTATTACTGTGATGGTTGCCAAATGGTGATTTTTAAATGTTTATTATTCCTTTTACATTTATTAGCTGGCATTCTAGTGTAAAAAAACCTTTTCTTCCCTCCTACTTACTTATTAATACATTTATATAAATACATATGGACTCGGAGATTCTTATTTTATTCAATGGTTATAATTTATTATTATCATTTCTTTGGGTGATCCAAATTTTCCCAGGTTTGGCCAGTGGAAAAATTCCCAGGAAGTCAAACAAAAAGTCAGACTAAAAATGAGAGAAAAAATTTAATTACAGAATTAGTTCAGGAGGTCTTATCGAATAATAAGACTTCCAAAGAGGATACACACACACACATAGACAGACACACAGACACCACACAGTGACATAGGCACACACACAAAGGCATATATAGAGACACAGACACATACACCCAAACACAGATACAGACACAAACATGGACACACACACACAGATACACAAATAGAAACATACACAGACAGACAGACACACACACACAGGAGGAAATCATCAACAACAAAATTAAATTTCCCAGAATGAAAGGACATTAGTGTTTACATTGGAAGAACTTTTGGAGTGCCCATTACAAAGGATGACTGTTCAGAGCTCTAGGGACAAAGGAAAGACCCTACAAGTTTCCGGAGGCTGGGGAGCGGGACGGATGATCACATATGAAGGGTCAAGAGTCAGAACAGCCTTGTATTTCTTAACAACATTAGAAGCCAGTAGAGAATGACTTCCAACTTCTGAAAGAAAACTATTTCCCACCTTCAATTCTCTATCCAAACAATCAGTCAGTTCTATATCTATTCAAACTACCAATCTTAGACACCCAAATTTTCAGAAGTTTTCATTTTCAAGCACTCTGTCTTAGGACACTATTGGAGGATATGTTCTACCAAAAGGGGACTGTAGACCAAGATAAAGGAGACCTGAGATATAGGAAACAAGGGATCCAGTATGGGAGAAAGGTGAAGAGGTCCCTGGATGATGGCAAAGGGTGGTCCCAGGAGACAGCTGTGCACCAGGCATAGGGCCGTGTAGTCCACAGGGGAGCAGGTCGGAAGGCTTCAAGAGCCATACCTTTGGGAAGATGCAACTCATACAAACCTGATACATCTGAATGTTTTGAGAGAAGATTTAGACCATCGGATTTGAATTAACAATGAATACATAGAAAACCAAGCAAAGGACTTAACAACACAATTAAGAACTTCTGAGAAAATAAAAAGTTATGCAGGAAAGGAAAAGTGAGCATTGTATACTACATGGCTCAGCTTTGAATGGCATTTATATAGACATAGGAATCAAAACTGTTAAAGTAACCAGATTAGGCCCAAGATGGAGTCACTCATGCTAAGCCACATGCCAGCAAGCCAAAATTTAAAGAAGTTTCTATGCTCGGCTCTCCCGGAAAAGGAAGGCCTAGGTCAGCCAATCAGCGCTTGCCTGCTCTGCACAAGATACCTCACCTGGTCCAACACTTCCCTTTTCACCATATAACCCATCAGCAAATGCCCAGTGTGACTTCCTTGTTCTGCTCACTTTGGTCCATAAAAATCTCTCACCTTGTACAGCTCTGCAGAGTTCCTTCCTATCTGCTAGATTGGATGCTGCCATAATTCATGAATCACTGAATAAAAGCCTACTAGATCAGCACATTGTCTGTCGAAATTTTTCTTTTAACAATACTACATATTAACTTAGCCAGAATGATGATATATTCATATTGGGAGTATGGGAAGAGTGTGCATGGGAGGGGAGGGCTAGGAAGAACAAAAATAAAGCAAAACAAGTCTGTATCTTCCATAGCAGAGATTCAACAGATAATGCCTACAACAGAAAAATCAAGAAGTCTCCATTCAAACCTGTTATTTACAGAAGTGGTAGTAAGTAGACAAAAGAATTAGCTAAAAGATATTGTTAGCCGTTTGGCAAGGCAAATGAGGGGAAAAGGTGGGGGGAAGCTGGTTTTTTTAACAATCCCTGCAGCAATATATGACTCTCCAAACTATATACGTCTATAACTTTGCCAAAAATTTTTTTTCTAAAGCAACACTAGAAGACTTTAAATAGAAGAAACAGAAGACTTATGCATTGAAATTATAATCACACCATTATTTTAAATAGCAGAGAGCTGTATATAATTTAAATTCCCGAGAGTGGAGAAATGCCTATGTATTTAGGGTTGCACCCACACAATTATATACGCAAGTACATTAAAATACCATTTACAGAGAAGTTATAATGCCATGACCCCAATGCTAAGTGAAACTAACAGATAAAAAAAATGTTCTATATGTGTTGAGTTTTTCTGTTCCTGTTTTTTGTTTTTGTTTCTTTTCTTTCTTTTTCTTTTTCAGTAAATAAAGTTTTGCACAGAAATAAGACTGCAAGTAAAGATAACAAAATATTAACAGTGGTTGGATTCAGATAAAGGGCTTTGGATTCTTTAGAAAATGATTTCTATTTTTCTGTATTTAATAAATATTCTTTTTGAACTTTAAAAATATTTTAATAACAATATTAAGTATGTGTTCACTATACAAAAATTGAAAGCATTAACATGGACCAAGAATAAAAGAAAAGGCATCCAGATGTTTTGTTTTGTTTTGTTTTGTTTTGCTGTACGCGGGCCTCTCACTGTTGTGGCCTCTCCCGTTGCGGAGCACAGGCTCCAGACGCACAGGCTCAGTGGCCATGGCTCACGGGCCCAGCCGCTCCGCGGCACATGGGATCTTCCCAGACTGGGGCACGAACCCGTGTCCCCTGCATCGGCAGGCGGACTCTCAACCACTGCGCCACCAGGGAAGCCCCAGATGTATTTTTTTATTATGAAAAAATGCAGACATTTTTAAAGAGCGGAGATTTCTCCCTCATGCATGCCCAGTGGCCTGGGACCAGCCATGCCCAAGACAGTCTGGCCAACTAGGACTTGACCAAGGCCTCTGAGTCTTGGTCTTGACTTTGAGACAGACTTCATTTGCAGCGCCAAGATTGCTTTTTAAAAAAAAAAACCGAGATAAAACCTTATTGAAAAAAAATCTGAAGCTGTTTTGATGTTTATTTTCCAGTTAAGTCCCAGGAACTAAAAAGAAACCCACACAAAGTTTCAGAAGAATTTCAGAAACTGGGTGACTAACAATGAAAGTTGGAAAAACTCATTTTCACATTGACCATCCCTTTTGTTTTATATGCTTCAGTGCTAAATCCGCAGCCTGCTTTCTCTCAGTTTCCATTTGAGTTGTGCGTTGCTCCTTAGAGCTGTGAGTTGTGCGGGGAATCATAGTTTATATTGCCCTCATGTACTCATAGAAAATGGGGAGTAATATTTTTACATTAAAAAATTTTTGTTACGGTTGCACGTGCATAATTTCGGGCTACTGTTACACCAAAGAGTAATCCACAATAGAGCTTTTCGTGGATAGATGCATGAAAATTACATGTTGAAGACGGAGGGAGAGAGAGAGAAATCCAACTTGTCGTCCCACTGTTGGGACCCATGGGAGGAAAGAAAGGGAAGCAGGGGCCACTCTAGGCTGAGTGAAAGGGGACAAGCGACTCTGCTCATGAAGAAAGCGGCTCAGCGTAGACAGAACAAGCAAGTGAGGCCACGGTGTTGGTGGGAGAGGCCCTCTGAGAACAGGAGGAAACTCCAGCACAGAACTGGGCAGCAGCTTTGGGAGGCACTCTGGCCCTTCAGTAAAGCAGTCTTAGTCTCCAACCACTATTCCTTTGCCATTTTCTTTCTCCCCCCCCACCCCCGGCTGTGTTAGGTCTTTGTTGCTGCACGTGGGCTTTCTCTAGTTGCGGTGAGCGGGGGCTACTTTTCGTTGCAGTGCGCGGTCTTCTCACTGCGGTGGCTTCTCTTGTTGCGGAGCACGGGCTCTAGGCACGTGGGCTTCAGTAGTTGCGGCACGCGGGCTCAGTAGTTGTGGCACATGGGCTTAGTTGCTCCACGGCATGTGGGATCTTCCCAGACCAGGGCTCAAACCCGTGTCCCCTGCACTGGCAGGCGAATTCTTAACCACTGTGTCACCAGGGAAGTCCTTGCCTTTTTTTTTTTAAGTTGCCATTTTTCTTCCTGTTTGGCAGCAAATCTGTGGGATTAACGCCCACTCTGTCACACTCTGGAAACTGTCTCAACTGGCTCTGTGACGTTCCTGAAGCAGCTGCCAAAAGGTTAAGAGGCTGTGAATAGGGTTGGCAAAAGCTCGTGCAATTTTTAGCAAATTATCTGTCTTCCCAGAAAGACAATGCCATAATTTGTTTCTGGAGGCTGAGGAATCCCTGGCCCAGTAGAGCCAGCCCCTGCACCCAGACCAAATCAGGCCTCCCCTCTTGGGCCGACTCCACACAGACGCCCCTAGGAAGCAGCCCGGAACACTGGCTCCATTCACGGGGCCACGCTGCAGCTGCCTGCTCCCTTCCGCAGAGGACGTGCCTACGTGGCTCTTCCAACTAGCCGCCTTTCGTGTTCTGCTGGTTTGATGATTCCGTTCCTCACTTCCCACCCTTTCTTTCTTATTATTTTAATTGAGGTATGACTTAGACATCTAAGAGGCGTACCTCTTCAGTGTACCGTTTGATGAATTTTCATATCTCTACACCCACATGAGCACCATCATTACCCAAGAAACGTTCTCCGTGTAACTTCCCATTCACTACTGTGCCCCTTCCCACCTGCAACAAAGGTCATCATAATTCCAGATGGTCCCACCATAGATTCGTTTGGCCTGTTCTTGAAGTTCACCTAAATTGCACAGTGTGTACTCTTTTGCATCCGGTTTCTTTCACTCAACATGTTTTTGAGGTTTATCCATGTCGTGTATCTGTTCTTCATTCCTTTTTATTGCTGAGTAGAACTCCATCGTGTGGAGATATCATCTATCGTTGATCCATTCATCCACTGAGGGACATTTGAGTTGTTGCCAGTTTGGAGCTATTAGAAATAAAGCCGTTGTGAATGTTCTTGTACGTGTCTTCGTGGGACATATGTACACTCCCCATTTTACTGAAGAATCCATTTCTCCTAGAGAAGACCAAGGCAGTTTGGTCTGGGTCCAAAGCCCTCATCGAGACCAACTAGACATTGGAGGGATGGCCAGAGGCCCGGCTCACAGATAGATTTAGAGCATCAAAGAACTGCCCCAATTTTTCCCAATCAAGGAAGCCATCCAATGCTTCTAACTGTCCAAAGGCAGGTGTGTCTGATGGCAATGAAATGCAATAGCAATGGGAGCCGTGACTGGGCTCAAGTTTTTATTTTTAATTAAAATTTTGTGCTTGGCTGAATTTCTTCAGATTCTGGCAAGTCTAACGTAAATGACGTGGACACTACCTGTGGGGTTTGAACCCACCTCTTCATAGATGGCCCTGTCTTATCCATTCATCCCTTAGCTGTACTATGGCACTCAGGAGAGGGTATTAGCGATGGGTCTGGAATAAAGACTACTGATTCCACCCCATACCATGGAGACCAAGGAAACTGATCTGGTCTCCTTTGCAGAATCTATGATGCTAAAGAGGGTTCCCCAAAGTTGCGATGATATCTGACTGTTTGCCCTACCCCCATTTCCACTCCTTAAGGGTAACTTCACAGATTTGTTGAACGTTTACTGTGTGCCAGGAACAAATCATTTTGTCATTTGCATGTTTGTTTCTTGCTTGCATTTACTTCTCATATAAACCCTGAGAGGTAAATATTATATTATTCTTTTCATGGGTGAGGAAACCATGACTTAGAGAAGATAAGTGTCTTAGGTTGGTGCCGCCATAACAAACTACCACAGATTGGGTGGCTTAAATAACAGAAATTTATGGTCTCACAGTTCTGGAGGCTGGAAGCCCAAGATCAGAGTGCCAGCATGATTAGGTTCTGGAGAGAACTCTCTTCGTGGTTGTAGACAGTGTCTTTTTGCCATGTCCCCACACGGCAGGGAGAGGGAGCAAGTTCTCTGGTGACTTTTCTTATAAGGACACTAATTCCATCACGGAAGGCCCCACCCTCATGATGTCATCCAAACTTAATTACCTACCAAGGCCCCATCTCCAAATGCCATCACATTGGGAGTTAGGGTTTCAACATATGAATTAGGGAGGGGGACACGTTACAGCGCATAGTAGTAAATTGCCCATGGGCACACACTAGTAAGCAGTGGACCTGGATTTGAGCCTAGGTCTGACTCTAGAGTCCACATACTTAACCATCATGCTATAATGTTTTGATGGTGTCAGGACCTTTGCTCACATTCACGTCCCACCTCCAACCCTCGGAATGGGATCCAGCTAGGCAGATCCTGTGTGCCAGGCCACAGGGTCAGATCACAGTGGCAGTGACTACCAACCAGAATGTACCACCAGACTCCAAGCCCAAGCCCACCCCTGCATTTGCTCTTTCTCCTGCTTGGGATTTCCTAGGACTAATCGTCCTCCAAAACCCAGCTGAAGCCTACCTCCTCCTGGAGGGGCCTTTCCTGCCGATACGGACTCTCAGTAGTTTCCCTCTTACTACGCACTTCTTGTCTTCATTATCCATTATACAATCAGCCCCATGTTCACTATCTTGTTCACTGTCTCTACGAAACATTTTGCCATATGAGAGAAAGGGAAGATCTGAACTATGTTGGTTTAATGAGAATTCAGGAGGGGGGAGAAGTGCTAGAGAGTGTTCAGTTGAGGTCCTTGATTAGAACGAGGGGGAGATAATAAAAGATTACTACTCATGTGAGGATATTTGGCAGATTGAAAGAGGCTAAAAACCCGGATCCCTACTTCACACCTTACATAAACATTCTGATAGATTATAAAACTAAATGTAGACAAAACTTTGAAGCTATTGAATAGAATATGGGAGAATATCTTCATGACATGAGACCAAGGAAAGTTTTCTTAAATGAGACACAAAAAGCACTAATCATAAAACAAAAGATTGATACATCTGACTACACTAAAATTACAAATTTTTATTCATCAGACGACTCCATAAAGAAGCCACAAAGTGGGAGAAGATATTTGCAACTCATTCATTAACGAAGGACTCACATTCAGAATATATAAAGAATACTTACACCCAAATGAAAGGGGAAAAGACAACTCAGTATAACAATGAGCAAAATGCTGAAATAGCTGTTTCAAAGAAGTAAATCTAAATAGCTGATAAACACATGAAAAACTGTTCAACTTCATTGTTAAAGAGGGAATACAAATTAATACCATGATGATACAACACAATACGCATATCATATTGGCAAACATTTAAAAGTCTGATAATACCAAATGTTGGGGAGGATGTGCAGCAGAGGTAACTCAGAATGGCTGATGGGTATGCAAACTGGTACCATCTCATTAGAAAATGGTTAAGCATATTCTGATAAAGGTGAAGATACACATACCCTTATGACCTAGCAGTTCTGCTCTTGGGTGTACACTAAAGAAATTCATGCATACATTCACCCCAATTTATGACAAGTTCCTCAAGTTTTCCATCTTTGTGTTTTGCTCTGTGCTTTGAAGTATTTCTTCACTTGAGTTTACAAGCCACCATGTTGTGTCCTAACAATGACCATCCTTTTTTTCTAATCAGTTCCTGAATTGAGTAGTTGGGAAGTTATGCTGACTCAGAAAATATTTTGCACTGAAAGTGACTCCTCCCATGTTCATTTTTTTTTTATTCAAGTGGTTATCTTGAACAAGTTTTGGTGAACATGTGTTAACCATGATCTGAATTACCTCCTTTGTCTAGCTTCTGGGACCCCTTAGATGAGTTAGTTTTACTTGGGGCTGAAGTCCAGTTACTAAAGAACAGGGGCAATAGACCCCATTGTGGTAGAAGACTAAGTGGTCTCATCTCTCAGGGGCTAACCGTAGCAACAGGCAGGCTACCAGTTCCCTGCTGAAGCCCTAGAAGAAAACCCTCCTGCTCCAAGGTCACTTCACATCTCCCTAGACTCAGACATGGAAAGGACACAGTTCACCCTTTTAGCTACCTTTGGTCTCTTGGAAGTCCAGATAATCAAACCCACCTGAGGGAATCCAATGCCAGCCCCCAACCCCCACCTTGAGATCCATGCCCTGGTGAGCTGAGTGTTTTCCAGTTGCCACCTCATTCTAATCCCCTCCCTGGAGCTCTCCTACTCTGGTTCCAAAGCTTGACCAGTCCATCCAGAACAAAGCTCCACTCAAGTTTTCCCTGCTAGGACTCCCATGAGGCTCACAGTCTCACTTGCCCCCAGTTATCAGCTCCAAAAGTAGACCAGATCTGGGTCGCTATCCATATCCAGTGTGTCATCCTTACACGTATTTTTTAAAAGGAGCAAAATCCTGATACCAAAACCTGCCCAAACATAGCAAAGGGAAAAAAAGATACTGTAAACCCATCTCGCTAATAACTAGAGATGCAAAAATACCAAATGAAATATTTTCAATTGAATACAGTGGCGCATAAGAAAAATGTTATACCTACTTCACTGTCAATTGCAAGGTGTCTATTCAAAAACATAGGTCTCCTCTCTGGCCTCTCACAGTGCTGCTTAAAAATTAGGTCATGAGGTCATGTTCTTAATATTAAGAGACGTTTTTTCCCCACCAGTCTGGGTAAGTAGACTTTTCGACTTTATGGTTTTCCAGAAGGAAGACATATATAATCACAATCACTTACTACTTGTGTGAAATACAGTATCTGAGAAAGACAAAGGTCCAACTGATGGTTACAGACCTTTTCTGTTCCTTCTGGAAGTTGATGCAGGCTTCTCATCCAGCCTCTAGAGGGCAGCCAGAAGGAAGAAATCACATTCTTGTGTTCTGTTGCACCCCAGTTGTCTCATCTCAATAGTTTCAGTGAGTCAGTGTTAGGGTTTCTGCAGACTTGGAAACCAACCCTTCAAAAAGGCCCTGGCCCTGGGTGGGGGTGTGAGGAGCTGGGAAAGGACACAAAGGCAAATTTTTAGGGTGATTGAACTCTTCTGGGGGTGGTGGATACATGACTCTATGCATATAGAGTGAACTTTCCTGTATATAAATTTTTAAAACTCAACAAAGTTGTCAGGGGAGACCAGGATGGATGGAATGCAGACTACGACGAATGAATCTAACTGTATTACAGATGTATGACATAACTTCATCGATGTGGGTGGGTATAATAAAAGGAGCTGACCAAAGTAACTTTGGAAAATGGTATTTTAATTAGCTACTCAAAGACTAAAGACAAAAAGAACTATATAAAAATACTGTACTCTACTTTGTAAAGTTTTTTCTTCACAGGGATTCAGGATAGTAATTCTGAAACTACTTTACGTGTATTTTAGGGCTGAACAAATAAGTAAATTGTATATAATAGGAGCCATGGTACCAGAGTAAGTAGTTACAAATAAACAAAGAGGGAAGACAGAAGGCTAGACTGAACACTGTAATGCTGGATTCAAGTCACCAATACCAATATAAATCCATGTTTATGTGTGTATGTATGTAATTACATCACCTTTTTTTTGTTGTTATAGATGAAACAGTTATGGAAGATTGGGAAGGCAAGGAATGATTTTAATTTTTTGCATTAATTTCCATGTACTTTTTAATGTCAGTGAACTCATGTGTATTTTAAAATATATGCAGATAGAAATAGAATTGTGGATATATATGTATACATGAATTAGTACACATACATCTATTTCCTAGTTTTGTCATTGTAGAGGGTCCAAAAGCAGTGACAGCCCAGTAGCAATGAGCACACCTATCACCCAGACCTAGGTTTCTAACACCATTCATCAATAAAAGGAACCAGGGCTCCTAAGAGAAATGACTAAGTCTAGGGCTGGGGCACAGAAAATACAAGATGAGATTGGAGCATTTTGTGGTACCAGAAAATTAGGAAATGCTTTTTAAAAATGCAAGGAGGGGGCTTCCCTGGTGGCACAGTGGTTGAGAGTCTGCCTGCTGATGCAGGGGACACGGGTTCATGCCCTGGTCCAGGAAGATCCCACGTGCGCGGAGCGGCTGGGCCCGTGAGCCATGGCCACTGAGCCTGCACGTCCGGAGCCTGTGCTCCGCAATGGGAGAGGTCACAACAGTGAGAGGCCCACATACCGCAAAAAAACAGAAACAAAAACAAAAAAAAACATAAAAATGCAAGGAGGCTTGTCAAAAGAACACAAGAACCAACTTGAAAGAGCTCTCACTGGCCAAAGCTGGAATAATTTGAGCAACAAAATAAATAACAGTAGTACTTGATTATAACTCCAAAAATAAGATAAATATCCATGAGTCAATACTGATATAAATAATTGATTAAATGAATGAATAAATAAATGGGGGAGATGGTACAACTATTCCTTACAGAATAAATTTCCTTACAGAAGAATTCCACGTAACATACATATAGATTCTACCCCCTCTAGGAGGTAAAGCTTAATTTCCTCCTCATGAGCATGGTCTGAACTTAGTGACTCACCTTGAAAGAGTAGAGTATGGAGAGGGAAAATAGTAACTTTAAACTAAAAATACATGTGGACAGTACCTTAACCAAATGATCAAGGTCAAAATCACCAGTGACAAAGTTATGTGATATCATGAACCCACTGATATGATATGGTGAGAAAGGCACTTTAGCTCTGTAGTGTTCATCCTCAAAACCCATAACTCAAATCTAATCATGAAAAAAAATCAGACAAACCAAAACTGAGAGATATTCTACAAAATACCTGACCAGTACTCTTCAAATGTCTTTTTTAAACAAATAATTTTAAAACAAGCAGTTTGATGGTTAATTTTATGTGTCAACTTGGCTGGGCCACGGTGCCCAGATATTTGGTCAAACATAATTATGGATGTTTTCTGTGAAGCTGTTTTCTAGATGAGATTAACATTTAAATTGATGGACTTTGAGTAGATTACCCTCCATTATGTGAGTGGACCTTATCCAATCAGTTGAAGGCTTTATTAGAACAAAGACTAACTAACCTCTCTGAGCAAGAATGAATTATGCCAGCAGATGGCCTTTGATGAGCTGTAACTCTTCCCTGGGTCTCCAGCCTGCTGGCCTACCCAGCAGATTTTGGACTTGCCAAACCTCCACATTTGCATGAGCCATTATAAGTCAGTCTCTCTCTCTCTCTCTCTCTCTCTCTCTCTCTCTATATATATATATATATATATACACACACACACATACACATATATACACACACACATATACACACACACATACATATACATACATACGTGTGTGTATAGACACACACATACATTCTGTTGATTTTGTTTCTCTGGAGAACTCTGGCTAATAAAAGCAGTATCTTAATGGTTACTGAGAATACAAAATTCAAAAGGCACACAACTAAAGGGTAGACAGAGAAAAGTCTTACTCTCACCCCTGGCCCCAAGTGACCTCGTTTGCTATCCCTGGAAGTCCCCCCATGTAGCCAGTTTCTTATCTTTTTAGAGCTTTTCAGTGGTTTCAAAAATTTTAAGGTCATAAAAAACAAGGAAAGACTCAGGAAATTGTCACAAATTGGAAGAAACTAAGGTGATATGATGACTAAATATAATGTAGTATCCTGGATTGGATCTTGGAACAGCAAGAGGACATTAGTGGAAAAACTGGTGAAATCCGAATAGTCTGGAGTTTAGTTAACAGAATTGTACCAATGTTAATTTCATAGTTTTGATCAAGATAACATGGTTATATAAGATGTTAACATTAGGGGAAACTGGGTGAAGAGTATAGGTGAATTCTCCGTACTACCTTTGCAACTTTTCTGAAAATCTAAAATTATTCCAAAATAAACATTTTAATAATAAATATTCCAGACCTCTGGTTATGGACCAAGATGGAATGGACATGCTTCATTCTATCCTTTCCACTAAGGTAGAAAACCTGAATATTATATTTTAAAAAAACAAATATTAAAATGACTTTGAAAGGTGGAGAGAAGACATGGCAGCTGATCGGCTAGGAGCCCAGGGTCCTGAAGAATGACATGCATGAGTTCCCTGGGTTTCTTTTTGCCTCCATATATCCTGGACTAGGTATTGTAGAAGCTGGAAACCCAGAAATGCCAATGGGAGATGACAAAAAAAAAAAAAAAAAAAAAAACCACACCTCCCCCCTCAAAAAGTCTGCTGGGTGCCTTTTATTTCTTTTTCTTGCCTAGTGAAATGACCAAAACCTCCAGTACAATGATGGAATAAAAATGAGAGTGGACATCTTTGTCTTTTTTTCTGATCTTGCAAAGCATTCAATCTCTCATCATTAAGTGTTATGATAGCTGTGGAGTTTTCATAGAAACCCTTTATCAGGTTGAGAAGTTTTCCTCCTATCTGAGTTTGCTGAGATTATTTTTTCTTGAATAGGTATTCAGTTTTTCAGATTTTTTTGTGTGGCAAATATTGAGATGATTGTGTAGTTTTGGACTTCTGTTAATAAGTTATATTAGATTAATTGATTTTTGGATGTTAAACTAAACTTGCATTCTTGAGATAAATCCCAGTTGGTCATGATGCATACTTCTTTTGTGTATGTTGCTGGATCCAGTTTGATAATATTTTCTGAAGAATTTTTGTATCTATGTTCATGGGATATTGGTCTGTGATCTTTCTTTCTTGTGGTATTTTTGTCTGGCTTTAGTATCAGGGTAATTTTATTTTCATAGAATTCATAGGGAAGTGTCCCCTTCTCTTCTATTTTATGGAAGAGCTTGTAAAGGAATGACATTGCTTCTTCTTAAATATTTAAGAGAAATCACCAATGAAGCCATCTGGGCCTATGCATTTCTTTGTGGGAAGTATTTTAATTACCAGCTTAATCTCTTTACTTGTTATTGTTACCATTCAGCTTTTTCTAATTTTTCTTTGGTAACAGCTTTATTAAGATATAATTCACAAACCTTAAAATTTACCCATTTAAAGTGTAGAGTTTAGTGTATCTACAAAGTTGTACGATCATTACCACAATCAATTTTAGAATATTTGCTTCACCCCAAAAAGAAGCTGCAAGCTCTTTAGCCTTTATCTCTCCTCCCCCAATTTCTCCATTCTCTCTCTCTGCCTGAGGCAACCACTAATCTACTTTCTGTCTCTATAGGTTTGCCTATTTGGCATTTTATATAAATGGAATCATACACTATGAGGTCTTGTATGACTGGCTTCTTTCACTTGCATAATGTTTTCAAGGTTCATCCATGCTGTAAGATTCACCAATACCTCATTCCTTTTTATGGCTGAATACTGTTCCATTGTACAGATAGACCACTTTTATTTATGTATTCATTAGTTGATGGACATTTGGTTCTTTCTACTTTTTGGCTATTATGAATAATGCTGTCATGAATATTTGTGCACAAATCTTCATGTAGACATGCTTTCATTTCTCTTGAGTATATTCCTAAGTTTGGATTCTACTTCTTGAGTCAGTTTTGGTAATGTGTGCCTAAGACACCTAAATTGTTTAGTTTGTTGGCCTAAAGTTGTTCATAACATTTGCTTATGATGCTTTTAATTTCTGTAAGGTCAGTAGAATGCCCTCCCTTTTCATTCCTGGGTTTGATAATTTGTGTCTTCTTTTTGCTTGGTTGGTCTAGTAAAGGTTTATCAATTTTGTTGATCTTTCCAAAGAACTAATATTTTATTTTATTGATTTACTCTATTTTTGTTTTTTGTTTAGTTTCAGATGATTTAGGAAAGACACGTGCAACATAGAAAGAATGACAAAGCAAATGTGGCTAATTGTAAGCAACTGGTGAATCTGAATAAAGATCTTTGTTCTAATCTTACAATTTTTCGATAAGTTGGAAAAATATCAAAATATTATATATTATTAAAATAAAAACTTATAAAAATGAATATTTTTTCTACCCCAGATCAAACTGCATTGTGGCAGCTCCAAAGAAATGGAGGGGGAAGGGAGGGGGACGGATGTGGGGTACTCAAGGAAGAAATGCCCAAGGCAGCCTTCCAGAGTCTTCTCACATGCCAATACAGCACAAAGAGACCCAGAAAGTATTTTCATGAAGCTGAGAGCAGTGTGGATGGGGCCCTAAGAGCTGGCAACAATGGAGAGAGGCCTGATGTCCAGGATGAAGAACAAGTCTGTGTGACCCGATAACAGGAGACAATGGGGAATGAGGTATATTGGCAGATGTTTGCATTGACAGAGTGACTCCCCCTCCTCAAGCCTTGGTGTCACTTAAGTCCCCTGCAGAACTGAGATTCAACACTGGAGAGGGTCTTGAACCCTGAGTTGACTGTGGTTGTCTCTCAGTCAGTTAATGGGAACTCTAAATATAAATTATACAAAAAAGTTATATCTCTTGTTCATACCTTTCCCGTCCTGAGAAATGCATACCCATTAAATACATACACACAATGATAAAACTAAACAAAAAAAGCTGGAGTATCTATAATATTGTCAGGCAGAGTAGATTTCAGAACAGGGAAAATTGTCAGCAATAAAAGGTCAATTCTCCAAGAAGACATAGCCACCCTAAACATTTATGCACCTAACTATAGAGACCCAAAATACATGAAGCAAAACCAGACAGAATTTAAAGGGAAAATGGACAACACAGTTATACTTAGAGACATCAACATTTCTCTCTATATAATCAGTGGAGCAAGTAGCACAATCTGCAAAGATATAGAAAATCTGAATACTACCAACCAACTAGACCTAATTGATGTTTATAGAACACTCTATCCAATAGCAGCAGAAAAGGCAACAGAAAGGTCTTCAATGGGAAACTAAAAGGCTTAGAACAGAGTGGATCAGAACATTCATTTACCCATACATGTTGTTGAGCATAATAACCACTTGAATGTTCACAATACTTTGTTAGACATTCTGGGGACCATCCATTATTGGATCCTGGATTCCCTCAATTTAACCCCACTTTGAAAAGAGACTTTCTTCACTGGTCACCAGACTGTTCCCTAACTTAACATCAGTCTGAGGCTTTAAAAATAAACCTAGCTGATACAAGTTGAGGTTAGTTGTCAATATTAGGTTTGAAATAGAAGAGTGTGAATATTTAGCATTGTACGGAGATATTAACCAGTACAACCAAACAAAACAGTTAGAGGCATAAAAATAGGAAGGGAAGTGGTAGAACTATATTTATAGTTAAAATGATATATCTGTAAAACCCAAGATAATTAACGCTGAAACTAATACAAATAATAAGAAAAGTTTAGGAAGGCAACAATATAAAAGTAACACAGAAAAATTAATAGTCTGTATATATCAAACAATTATTATTTCTAAGATATAGTGGGAGAGAAAATTCCATTTGCAACAGCAATGAAAAAGGAATAATATTCAACAATCATAAAAAAGTAAAGGAGAATAGTTCTATAACAAAAAGCAGAGAATTCTGCTTCCAGCAAGATGGAGTATCAGAACTTACTCTCTTGCCTTAAAAAATAACTGGACAAATTATATGAAGCAATAGTTTTTAGACATTGGAAACAGGCATCACAAGACAGTAATCACTGAGAAAGGGAAGAGAATGACGTGATCTCTACAATTGCCCCAGTTTATTGCTTGGAGAGAGTTTCCAGACTGCAGCCAAGAGATAGGGAACCCAGAACTCAGTACTTTCCCTGAGTTGAAGATACAGAGTTGAGAATTCAAGGTGGCCAAGACAGCTAAAAATCCAGAGTGCCAGAGTAGGTGGAAATGCACAAAACAATATCTCTGGAGATTTGCCTATGATTCCTTTCAAGTCTTCCAACTGAAAGGATCAACATGGGTGTGAAGAAACTACTTGAGACCAGAAGGTGTAAGGGAGAGGGGAACCACACAAAAAGATTAGAGAAAGAGTCCTTTGGAGCTAACTTAGCCAATTATAGTTCCTGTTCCTGTTCCCACCAACTGGATTAGAAAAACCTCATAAATCACATGGCATCAGGTAGAACGCCCTGAATGCTTTTGCCTCAGTAGTGGGACAAAATTAGAACTAGATTGAACACTGTTCTAGTCTCACCTAATATAGTTTAAAAGCAAGACCTGAAAGTTTCAAACTGTTTCCAAGTAACTTAACTACATCCCAAAACAAGCCCAAGAATACTTATAGAAATAAGACAGAACCTAACAAGGTAGAATTCACACTGTCTGGCATTAAATATAAATCATCAGGCATGCAAAGAAACAAGAAAATATGACCCATAATTTCAAGAAAAATCAATCAAAATAAACCTAGAAGTGATATAGATGATAGAATGAGTAAACAAGGACATTAAAGTTATTAAACTACATTATATATGTTCAAGAAAGGAAAGGAAAGCAGAAGACATGGAAGATATTAAGACTATCCAAATCAAACTTCTTAGAGATAAAAATAACAATGTCTAAGATGTAAAATATATACTAGTTAGGATCAAGAGCAAATTAGACACAGTGGAAGTAAAATTTAGTGAAATGAAAGACAGTGATAGAAACAATCCAATATGAAACCCAGAAACTAAAAAGACAAAAAAAAAAAAAAAAAAAAAAAGGGAACAGATGATCAGTGAGCTATGGGAAAATTTTAAGTAGCCTAACATATGAATCCTTAGAATACTTAAAGGAAGACTCAAAATCTAATATTTGAAGGAATAATGGCTGAAAATTTTCAAATTTGATGAAAACTATAATTCCACAGATTCAGGCAACCCAAAGAATGTCAAGCCAAAGATACATGAAGAAAGTTACACCAAGACACTCATAATCAAATTGCTTAAAACTAGGGAAAAAAGATGAAGTCTTAAAAGCAGCCAGAGAAAAATTCTAACAACAATGTGTGTGGGGTTTGTAATCTATGTGATGTAAAATGTATGACAGAAATAGAAGTATAATGTTTTAAGGTTATTAAACTATATTTAAAGTGGTATAATATGTGAAGGTAGACTGTGATAATTTAAAGATGTATAATATAAACCCTAAAACAACTACTAAAATAATACAACAAAGAGCCATAGCTCATAAGCCAACAAAAGAGAGGAAATAGAAGAATAAAAAATCAATAAAAAAGAAGACAGAAGAAGAGGAAAAAGAGAACAAAACACAGATGGGAGCAATGAAAAACAAAGAGCAAAGTAGTAGATTTAAATCAAAGTATATCAATAAGCACACTAAATACAAATGGCATATACAACCTGTGGTAGGCTGAATAATGCCCCCCATCCCCTCTCCAAAGATATCCACACCCGACCCTTGAACATATTATCTTACATGGCAAAAATGACTTCACAGATGTGATTAAGGGTATGGACCTTGAGATGGGATATCATCCTGGAATACGCGGGTGGGTCCAACCTAATCACAGGAGTCCTTAAAAGCAAAGGAGCTTTCCTGGCTGGGTCCAAGAGATGTGACAAAATAAGGGAGAGAAATGTGACATAAGAAGGACTCGACCAACCATTCCTAGCTTTGAAGATGGAGGAAGAGGTCCACAAGGCAAAGAATGCAGCAGCCTCTAGAAGCTGGAAATGGCTTTCAGTTTTTAGTAAGAAAATGGGAACCTCTGTCCTACAAGAACAAGAAACTGAATTTTGTCAACAACCCAAATGAGCAGGAAAGAGATTTTTCCCCTAGAGACTCCAGAAAGGAATGCAATCTGCTGACACCTTGACTTAATCTAGTGAGATGGATACTGGACTCGTAACTTACAGAACTATAAGATAATGAATGTGTGTTGCTTTAAGCCACTAAGTTTGTGGTAATTTGTTATAGCAACAAAATTTTAAAAAATTTTTTTAATTTAAAGACATTTAAAGGTTATTTGGGTTACCTTATTTAGGTTATTTAAACCTTATTTAAAGGTTAAAAGCAAATGCATAAAAAAAGTACAACATGCTAATGCTAATCAAAAAAAGCTGGAGTACGGAATTCCCTGGCAGTCCAATGGTTAGGACTCTGCGCTTTCACTGCCAAACTAAGATCCCGCAAGCCACGTGGCATGGCCAAGAATAAAAAAGAAAAGCTGGAGTTTTTTGATCTTTGCTCAAAGATCAAAACAGAACTTGGAGCAAAGAATATTACCAGGAATAAAAAAGGTCATCTCATAATGATAAAGGGGTCAGTTCATCAAGTGAACATAACAATCCTAAATGCTTTTGCAACGAATAACACGGCTTCAAAATACATGAAGTAAAATCTGAAAGAATTGCAAGGAAAAATAGACAATCCACAATTTTGGTTGTAGAGATCAACACTACTCTCTCAATAACTGATAGAAAAAATAGACAGAAAATCAGTATAGAAATAGACTTGAATAATACTATCAAGAAACTTGCCCTGTCAATTATAGAAAATTCTATCCAACAGCAGAATATACATTCTTTTCAATCACACATGGAACATTTACCAAGGGCCATATTCCAGGCCATAAAACAGTCTCAATTAATCTAACAGAATTCAAGACATACAAAATATATTCTCTGACTGTAGTGGAATTAAATTAGAAATAAAGAAAAATATCTTGAAAAGCCCCAAACAGTTGGAAGCTAAAGTAACACAGTGTTAAATAATCCATGTTTGAAAGAAGAAATCAAAGGGGAAACCAGAAAGTATCTTGAAATGAATGAAAATGAAAATACATTACATCCAAGTTTGTGGAAGGCAGCTTGTAAAGAAAAAGGCTAACTCAGTAGGACTGGATTGCTCAAATTCTGCACATTCCCAGGAAAAACTCTTGGCCATCTCCTGGGAACTAAACATTGAGCTCTTGGAATGTTCTGTTAAGAGTATTGTGGGTTTTGTTTTTTTTTTTAATGTCTGTCTTGGCCATGCTGTACCAGTTTGACCAGATAGTTTATGCTGCTAATGTGATTTATAGTGAATACGTGCATTTTATCTGTGAGTCTTGGTCTGGAGTCTGAGTAGCTGAGGTCATGCAGGTGCTGACCCCCAGTAAAAATCTTGGAGTTTTCCTGGTTGGCAACATTTCGTACATTTGTCACACACTGTTGCTGGCGGAATTAAGCACATCCCGGGCAACTCCACTGGGAGGGGACACCTGGAACCTTGAGCCTGGTCTCTCCCATACTTCTCCCCATGTGTGTGTTCCCTTTGCTGAATTTAATCTGTATCCCCACCGTAATAAACTATAACTGCATAAAACAGCTTCTTAGTCCTGTGATTCTTTCTAGCAAATCAGCAAGCCTGAGCCTGGTCTTGGGGGACCCCTGACACACAGATAAAGCATTAATTAGATGGAAATTTATAGAACCAAATGACTATACCAGAAAATGTCTCAAATCAATGATCTCAGTTTCCACCTAAAGAAACTAGAATAAGAGCAGCTAAAGAAACCTGAAGTAAACAGAAGGAAGGAAAATAATATAGATGAGAGAGAAAATCAAGGAAAAAAGAAAACAGAAATACAATAGGGGAAAATCAATGAAAAACAAAATTAGTTTTTTGAGCAGATCAAGAAAATTTGTAAACCACTTGCCAGACTGATGGGGAAAAAAAAAAGGCACAATTTGCTAATATCAGGAGTGACACAGAACTATAGATTCCACAGAGATTAAAAGGATAAATTACCTGAAAGCCACAAACTACCAAAGCTCACTTCAGAAGAAATATATAAACTAAAGAAATTAATTTTGTAATTAAAATATTCTATCAAATATTTTATTTAGAAATACCAATTCTACGTAAACTCAAGAGAACTGGAGAAAATACTTCCCAACTCATTCTCTGAGGCCAACATTACCCTGATAACAAAACCAGACAAAAACATTATCAGAAAATAAAATTGTTGACCAATATCCCTCATGAACACAGATGTAAAAATTCAATTCAGTTCAAAAAATTGGCAAAAATATATAATCCAACAATATATAAAATAATAAAACATCATGAGCAAGTGGGTTTATCCCAAGAGTATAAGATTAGTTTAACATTTAAAAATCAGTCAGGGCTTCCTTGGTGGCGCAGTGGTTGAGAGTCCGCCTGCCGATGCAGGAGACACGGGTTCGTGCCCCGGTCCAGGAAGATCCCACATGCCGCGGAGCGGCTGGGCCCGTGAGCCATGGCCGCTGAGCCTGCGCATCCGGAGCCTGTGCTCCGCAGCGGGAGAGACCACAACAGTGAGAGGCCCACGTACCGCAAAAAAAAAAAAAAAAAAAAAAAAAAAATCAATCAATGTAATTCACCATATTAGCAAACTAAAAAAGAAAAAACCATATAATCATCTCAATCAATGCAGAAAAATCATTTTATAAAATTCGACATACATTTCTGATTTTTAAAATCTCAGCAAACCAGCAATAGAAGGGGCCATCCTCAATCTTCAAGGGACATCCTGAAGATGAAAAACAAGATGAAAAACACTGAAAAACATTCAATTAACATCATACTTACTTTCCCCTTAAACTGGGAACAGACAATGATGTCTTCTCTGACCACTTCAACATTGTACTGGAGGTTCTAGCCAGTGCAAAAAGCAAGAAAAAGAAATAAAAGGCAATAATACAAGGGAAGGAAGTAGTTAAACTATCTTGATTCACAGATGGCATAATTCTTTATGCAGAAAACCCTAAAAATCTACAGAAAATCTACTAGAACTAATAAATGAGCTTAGCAAGTTTGCAGGATACAAGGTCAATATTCAGTAATCATTTATAGTTCTATAAAATAGCAATAAACAATTGGAAATTATAATTTTAAAAACACAATTCATAGTAGCATCAAAAATATAAAAGACTTAGGGATATGAAGATCTGTTTACTGAAAACTACAAAATACTGCTGAGAGAAATTACAGAAGATCTAAATCAATGGAAAAATATGATTTTAATGCGTTTGAAAACTCAATATTGTCAAGATGTCAATTCTCCACAGATTGAGCTATAGATTCAGTGCAGTCTCAGTCAAAATTCCAAAAGAATTTTTTTTTAAATTGGCAAGCTAAAATTCATCTAGAAATACAAAAGACCTAGAAAGCTAAAACAACTTTGAAAAAGAAAAGCAAAGTTGGAAAACTTACACTAGCTGATTGAAACACTTCATAGAACACAAAAACTAAATTGATATGACTTATACACCTAACTGTAAAAACTAAAACTATAAGGCTCCTAGTAGAAAACATAGGAGAATACATCGACTAGAATGGCTAAACTTTTGAAATCTAACAACACCAAATCTCTGTAAGGATGCAGAGCAACTAGAGCTCTCACATATTGCTGGAGAAGTATAAACTGGTACAACCACTTCGGAAAAATGTCTAACAATTTCTCACAAAGTTAAATATATACCTAACTTATGATCAAGCCATGTTTCTTCTCGAAAAAAAAAAAAATCAGAAGCAAAAATTGGAAACAACCCAATACAATTAGCAGGAGAATTGATAAAAACATTGTATTCTATTCATACAATGAAATCATACTCAGCAATAAAAAAAGAAGGAACTACTGATAGATACACCCATCAACACAGATGAATTCCAAAAATGTTATGCTTAGTGAGAGAAGTCAAACACACAAAAAAGTACATTTTGCATGCTTTCATTTCTATGAAGTTTAAAAATAGAAAAATTAATATATGGGGACAGAAATCAGAAAAGTGGTTGCCTGGGAGAATGGCAAGGGAGGAGGTGATAGAATAGAAAAGGACTCAAGGGAACTTTCTAGGGCAATGGCAGTACTTTTTCTTTTTTTAAAAAAAAAATCTTTATTGGAGTATAATTGCTTTACAGTGGTGTGTTAGTTTCTGCTTTATAACAAAGTGAATCAGCTATACATACACATATATCCCCATATCTCTTCCCTCTTGCGTCTCCCTCCCTCCCACCCTCCGTATCCCACCCCCCTAGGTGGTCACAAAGCACTGAGCTGATCTCCCTGTGCTATGTGGCTGCTTCCCACTAGCTATCTATTTTACATTTGGTAGTGTATATATGTCCATGTCACTCTCTCACTTTGTCCCAGCTTACCCTTCCCCCTCCCCATATCCTCAAGTCCATTCTCTAGTAGGTCTGTGTCTTTATTCCCATCTTGCTCCTAGGTTCCTCATGACTTTTTTTTTTTTTTTTTTTTTAGATTCCATATATATGTGTTAGTATACGGTATTTGTTTTTCTCTTTCTGACTTACTTCACCCTGTAGGACAGACTCTAGGTCCATCCAACTCACTACAAATAACTCAATTTCGTTTCTTTTTATGGCTGAGTAATATTCCATTGTATATATGTGCCACATCGTTATCCATTCATTTGTCGATGGACACTTAGGTTGCTTCCATGTCCTGGCTGTTGTAAATAGAGCTGCAATGAACACTGTGGTACATGGCTCTTTTTGAATTATGGTTTTCTCAGAGTATATGCCCAGTAGTGGGGTTGCTGGGTCGTATGGTAGTTAGTTCTATTTTTAGTTTTTTAAGGAACCTCCATACTGTTCTCCATAGTGGCTGTATCCATTTACATTCCCACCAACAGTGCAAGAGGGTTCGCTTTTCTCCACACCCTCTCCAGCATTTATTGTTTGTAGAGTTTTGATGATGGCCATTCTGACTGGTGTGAGATGATATCTCATTGTAGTTTTGATTTGCATTTCTCTAATGATTAATGATGTTGAGCATTCTTTCATGTGTTTGTTGGCAATCTGTATATCTTCTTTGGAGAAATGTCTACTTAGGTCTTCTGCCCATTTTTGGATTGGGTTGTCTGTTTTTTTGATATTGAGCTGCATGAGCTGCTTGTAAATTTTGGAGATTAATCCTTTGTCAGTTGCTTCATTTGCAAATATTTTCTCCCATTCTGAGGGTTGTCTTTTGGTCTTGTTTATGGTTTCTGTTGCTGTGCAAAAGCTTTGAAGTTTCATTAGGTCCCATTTGTTTATTTTTGTTTTTATTTCCATTTCTCTAGGAGGTGGGTCAAAAGGGATCTTGCTGTGATGTATGTCATAGAGTGTTCTGCCTGTGTTTTCCTCTAAGAGTTTGATAGTGTCTGGCCTTATATTTAGATCTTTAATCCATTTTGAGTTAATTTTTGTATGGTGTTAGGGACTGTTCTAATTTCATTCTGTTACATGTAGCTGTCCAGTTTTCCCAGCACCACTTATTGAAGAGGCTGTCTTTGCTCCATTGTATATTTGGCAATACATTCTTGATTGAGGTATGGTGTATGCATTTGTCAAAACTCATCAAACTGTACACTTAGGATCTGTTCAGCTTACTGTATGCAACCATATCTCAAAAGATAAAAAAGCAAGTTTAAAACACAGGCAAATAGTCTCTAACTATATGAAAAATCTGTCAACCTAAAATTAAAATTAAATTTATCTTAAGATTCCATTTTCACCAATCATATTTGCAAAATTCCAAAAGGCTCCGCAATATAGTCTGTTGGCGAGACTGTAGGAAAAATAGCCAAGTTCATATATTGTTGGGGTGAGTGCAACACAGTATAGCTATGAAGGGTATTATCAAGCAAAACTATATATGCACTTACCTTTTGGCCCAGCAATCAAATCTCTAGGACTCTACCCTGAAGATATATACCTCCATAAACACAAAACAACATATGCATAAGTGCATTGAGACACTATTTGAAATATCAAAAGACTGAAAACACCCTCAAATGTCCATCATTTGGATATAGTACATGCAAACAACAGTGGAGTCCCATGAATTGATAATAATTTTTAGGATATATTCAGTGGAAAAAAGAAAAACAAACCAAGGTGCCAGATATAGAGAACAAACTAGTGGTTAGTAGTGCGGGGAGGGCTGGGGAGCAGGGGGAGAGACAATATAGGGGTCGGGGATTTTTTTTAAAGGGTTATGGGATTATATGAAATCATGTGTGTGAAACTTTTGAAAATTGTAAAGCACTATAGAATTTAAAAATCTTTCATTCAATAATTTTTTTTTTTTTTTTTTTTGCAGTACGCGGGCCCCTCACCGCTGCAGCCTCTCCCATTGCGGAGCACAGGCTCCAGACGCGCAGGCCCAGCGGCCATGGCTCACGGGCCCAGCCGCTCTGCAGCACGCAGGATCCTCCTAGACCAGGGCACGAACCCACGTCCCCTGCACCAGCAGGCAGACCCCCAACCACTGTGCCACCAGGGAAGCCCAATAAAATTTTTTTAATTGCTCAGTAGTATTCCTTTGTATGGCTAATATACAACTTGTTCATTAATCTGTTGATGAACATTTGGGTTGTTTCCTTTCATTTTTGCTATGACAAAGCTGCTATGAAAAAAAAAAACACCAAACAAAAAAACCAAGATGCCAAATAATGTATACAACATGCTACATCTTGTGTAAAAAAGAAGGGAAATAAGACTATATAACAAATTTACTTACTTTTAGAAAGAGAAACACAGGAAATATGAGTTAATAAATTGAAAATGGTTACTTATCAGTGGTGGGTGGAGAAATTTGAAGGTGAAAGGGATGGGAGCAAGACTTCCCAGAAAGCACCTTTTAATATAGTTTTGCATTTTGAACCATGTAAATGTTATATATTTTGAAAATAAAGTTAAATCAAAAGAAAGGGTGGGGGTGGGGAGCTAGATGGATACTGAAGCAAGCCTAAAATTCAGGTTTCAGAGTGCTAGCATGAACTTCAATGTCAACTAGCAAATTACCTAATGTTCACACACGGCTCTTCAGTGGGCTTTTATTCATGAAATTTTTGTGCAGACCTTATCTGGAGGAGCAGATGGAGATAATCTTACAAAGGAATTCCAATTCATGAACTATGAGCCTCATCTGATACAGAAAAATTTATGACAGGATAATTTGTAGGCTGATCAATATTTTCAAACTATCCAGGTTTTGTATACAGCAGTTGTATTTTCAAACCTTTGGTACTTAGTTTTTCTTAAATGAAATTTTTTTTTTTTTCGGTACGTGGGCCTCTCACTGTTATGGCCTCTCCCGTTGCGGAGCACAGGCTCCGGACGCGCAGGCTCAGCGGCCATGGCTCACGGGCCCAGCCGCTCCGCGGCATGTGGGATCTTCCCGGACTGGGGCACGAACCCGTGTCCCCTGCATCGGCAGGCGGACTCTCAACCACTGCGCCACCAGGGAAGTTCCTTAAATGAAATTTTTGATGTATCAATAACTCATATCGTTTTGAGCTTGTCCCCACCCCTCCCAAATGTTTTCAGTACTGTAACCCAGAAAATCTTGTTGATCGTAGATTTGGGTACTGATTTCCATTTATTAGACATAGAATCTTTTCCATGTGCAGACATTTCAAAATTTGCATCTGAGTACGTTTAATGAAAGATGACACTTAAATCACATATATCAAGTTCTCTAAAGATAACATTCTCATCTAGTTTCACCCTGCCAAGTGTATTATCCTATCATAAAGTGGAGAGCTAAAGTTAATGCTTAGGTACAATTAACTATACATGCCTACAAAATCAGTGAATTTGCTTTCTCTTTCTTCCCCTTACTCTCTTTAACAAATGTTGTAACTGGGCATTTGGAAGTAGGTGTAATTCAGAGTATTGCTTGGTGTTAATCATACCTTTAATCTATTTGAAGCCATCCTACACTTTCACACACATGATTATAATACCTTAAGACAGTCCCTATGTTCATGAGGAATCTTTCTGTTGTTCACATTAAGACATGTTTAATCACTTCGAAGTGATTACATGGCACTGAACTACATGGCACTGAAGTTTTAAAACCCTGAGAAAACTGATTCTACATCTTTTTCAGGTTGGTACACTTATAATTCATACTTTGAATATGTTAAATCAGATTCCCACCTTAAACTAGATTGGTAAGTGGTAGTCAGACTAAGAGTTTAGAAAAATGCATATTAATCTTTACATTGAGAATATTACTCGCTTTCTTGTTAGTTTGTTGAAGTGCCATTATTTGGTTTTAGGATGGGTACAACTCAGTAGACATCACTAAGACTTAACAGGAATTTCCTTTTCCTTTCTCATTTCCACTTTAATTCATTGCTTGCATTTTCACCGTCTTTTTCAACCACAATTGAGGGTCCTAATGCAACCTAAACCCATGCTTCCTTCCCATTCTAAGAGCGCAAAAATCTAGGAGTATGATGTTAGGAGGAGGTAAATACTACTACTCCCCAAATGCTTTGTTTGTGATAGTTCTTTATTACCCTTTCACTGTCTGTAGGATCTGTAGCAGTGTTCCCTTTTTTTAAAATTAGTTATCTATTTCATACATATTAGTGTATATATGTCAACCCCATCTCCCAATCCATCCCCCCGCCTCTTTCCCCCTTGGTGTCCATACGTTTGACCTCTACATCTGTGTCTCTAGTTCTGCCCTGCAAACCGGTTCATTTGTACCATTTTTCTAGGTTCCACATATATGCGTTAATATACGATATTTGCTTTTCTCTTTCTGACTTACTTCACTCTGTATGAGTCTCTAGATCCATCCACGTCTCTACAAATGACTGAATTTCGTTCCTTTTTATGGCTGAGTAATACTCCATTGTATATATGTACCACATCTTTATCCATTCATCTGTCTATGGACACTTAGGTTGCTTCCATGACCTGGCTATTGTAAATAGAGCTGCAATGAACATTGGGGTGCATGTGTCTTTTTGAATTATGGTTTTCTCTGGGTATATGCCCAGTAGTGGGATTGCTGGGTCATATGGTAATTCTATTTTTAGTTTTTTAAGGAAGCTCCATACTGTTCTCCATAGTGGCTGTACCAATTTACATTCCCACCAACAGTGCAAGAGGGTTCCTTTTTCTCCACACCCTCTCCAGCACCCAAATGCTTCTTCTTAACACAAACGTAACCACTATGACGTACATCCCAGCTTGCCCAGGATAGCCCCATTTCTTGGCTGTTGTCCTGCCCAACTAATAGCATTGTCCCTTTTCGATCTCAAAGGGGTTCTGGTTTGGACTATAAAAATGTCAGCCTAATTATACGTTATACATTTTAGAACATTTTTCTCTTGTTAAAGAAATATTCAAAATGAAGTTTCTTTCAAACGTGACTACAGAGTAAGCACTCAGCAATTCCTATTTCTCTGCAGTAGGAGGTAGAATAGCACATGCTCTGGAGTCGGATCAACATAGTTGGAATCTTACCTTCAATACTTAATAACCACAAACCTTGGGCAAGTTACATGATCCTCTCTTTGCCTCAATTTACGTATGTGTAAGATGAGGCTAAAACAGTACATCAGAGGGTCATTGTGAGGACTAAAGAGAATATATTTAAAGTACTTAGCACTATGCTTTGCAACAGTATTCAGTAAAGGGTAGGTATCTTTAGGCCATACTAAAAAAATACCATCCTCATTTCCCTGTTCAACTGAAAAGTATTTCTTCCTTTCAAAACCAAAATACCACATGGGTTGCTTCATGGTATATATACAAAAGTATTAATTACTGTGTAAAGCACTCAAGACAATGATACAAAATGTTTAAAATTGATGACTGTTTGCTGTTTCACAAAGACCAATGTAATTGCATCCCTGGTGCTCTTGGAAGACCGAAGTGACTCCACCACCCCCTCAAATTCAGCACCTCTTCCCGTCCACTGCAATCCATCCGGTTGTTGCTCCACTGAAGGTGCTCTGGCAAATGTCACCAACCATCTTGTGCCAAATCCAAAGAAATCCATTTAATCCTCATCTTTGCAACATGGAATTGTTACTTTTGAAAAACTTTAGCGTGTCTAAGATCACCCTGGCTGGTTTCTTTTAGCTTTCTGCTCCTTTGCAATCTCCTCTCCCCTTACATGCTGACGTTCCTAGGTGGGTATTTGATCGACTTCTCCTCACCATACAGTTCCTGTATGATCTTACCTCCTCTGGCTCTAAGCACCACCTCGATGATGGACAGCAAGATACATGGTTCCGGTTCAGGCCTCTCCTAATTTCAACTACTTAGGTGCGTTACAAGCAGTTCTACTCTGATTTTCCATTCTAGTTAGAAGGGCCTCCACCCACGGGTAGACATCTAATGGGTCCTGTGGACTTTACTTTTGTCTTCCAAATCTGCGCTCCTATTTCCATCCTCACAACATCCAAAGTCCAAGTCCAAATCACCTCTTCCTTGAATTTCTGTGTTTTAGAAATGCCCCTCTAGCAGCAATGTGGAAGATAAAGCAGGCACGAAGACTACTGCAAATTCAATGCTGTTCTTTTGCTTAATTCTGTGCATGGTTCCACATTAACTACAGGGTAAAGTGTAAACATCTCTCACGGCAGAGGAGGCTTTTCAACATCGGGGGCTTCCACTCTCCAGTACACTCCTCTAATCCCTTAGTCAAAGTTCCCAAATCCTCTTGCTCTAGGTGTGATACAAACCCTGCTGAAATGCAAGTCCCAATCAATACTATTCACCTTTCTTATCTCTTCTAGGTTCTGCTTGACATATTACATGAATCTCCCATATGAGGTGCATGTATGAAGAGTAAAAGGCAGGGATCACATCTTATTCAGATTCTTTTTTAGGAGATACTAAATGAATATATTGACTAAATGAAAATACACATGATAATTTAAAGATTTAAGTTCTGAGCAGACACTTCATTTAATGTAATTTCATAATATTACGTGATCTTTTATTTCAGTTGCCTATTACTAGTAATTTGAGAGTCCCAACTGTCAAATACTACTTTGGAAAAGTGACTTAGATTTTAGTTCAAAATACAGAAGCCAAAATTTAATTGATTTAACTTAAATGGGTTAAACAAGTTAAATTGCTATACTGATGGTGTAAGAGTTCCTGTTTAGCTGGTGACAACGAGAAAAGAATATGATTTAGTTCTCACTTTCTGGATCAACACCTTTTTTTAACATGCCATATAATTAGTTTCTTTCTCTAAACAATGTGTGTGCAAATGATGCAAACTCATTTCATTATTAAGGCACCCAGATAGTGTGCGCTTAGCTGGATTTACCTATATAAGCAGTAAAAAGAAAAGAGAGAAAAAAAGCATGCTATTTCTTCTGCAATCTGAAAAATGTAAGTTATTAAAGCAGTTAAATTGAAGAAAAGAAAGCAGTTTACATAAGACTCTGTTCATCTAGTTACACCTCAGACTAATGTTGATAGGTTTGACTTGTCTCTTATCCTCTACCCATTCAAACACTAAGTGAGCAAGTATTACTCTGAACCTTTAACTTCCAAATATTGTATTAGTGAAACACCACTAAATTACTCTTAAATGTCAGACAACTTATGTTAATCTTGGCAATAAACCATCTTAATAAAACCATAGAAAAAATGAGACACTGTGTTAGTAAGATAAACTAGGAATGGTTAAGGAACATTTAGGCATAGCTTTAGCATTCTTATAATCTTTGCTTCTGGATAGTTGACGCACTTTTTTTTTTTAATTAAAGTATAGTTGATTTACAACGTTGTGTTAATTTCTTTGACTTGCAATTTTTATTTGCAAAAATGTTTTGTCTTGTTTTTTTTTTTTCTCATTGGCGATACGTGGGCCTCTCTCACTGTTGTGGCCTCTCCCGTTGCAGAGCACAGGCTCCGGGATGCGCAGGCTCAGCGGCCATGGCTCACGGGCCCAGGCGCTCCGCAGCATGTGAGATCTTCCCGGACCGGGGCACGAATCCGTGTCCCCTGCATCGGCAGGCGGACTCTCAGCCACTGCCCATCAGGGAAGCCCGTCTTGAGTTCTTTTAAAAAATCAGTGGTTAAACATCTTAAGCAGCACTTAGACAAGCACTCTTGCTTCTTAACTAAAATTTGTAATTATTTCCTTCTGAAATTTTAAGAGATGATTGCTGCTAGTAGATATTCAAATTCAATTATTTACCAAATTATTAACTAATTGGATAAAATATCTCTGTGCTTTAAAGCCTTCAAACGGTTTCTAGGAGGACAACATACTCCACAACTATCTGAAAAAGAGCACTTGTTAATGCAGTCAGCACAGCATTTCACCAGTTAGGATTATAAATTCTCTTCAGTTATATATAACTTCCTTTACAGCATTCTCTATGTGCCTTCATTGAACATTCCTGGAAAAACCTTAGAGAGAACAGCATGATAAAATGAGAATATGTGCCAAATACAAGGTACCATTATTATAAAATGAAATACTATTGGTAATTAGAAGTGACGTGTTAATGCTAATATAGCTTACTATATTTTATTAGTGATGTGGAATTGGAAGACTCCCTCCCCTGCCCAAATCATGTCATGCAAGCAGGAAAGCATGAAATGTCAAAACTGCCTAACATTAAAAAATAAGTCTCTTAATTTATTTGCATTCTAAAATAGAGCCCTTCATCTGAATCTTTTTTCCATATAAAACACTACTAAGTGATGTACAGGATTTGTCAAGCCCATAGAACATTCCCTTTGAAATCTTAAGTTCAATCACTATTTGTTTTCTACTATTATACTACATTTTGGCAGCAACTGTTTATTGGTCTGTCATTGCAGTAATTGCAACTTAACAATAAACCAGTCTGACATTTTAGGTCTTGAAGATACATACCATATATATTTCTTTAAAAATAATCATACTTTTGTAAGCAATACTTTACAGTAGACACCTCAAAAATCTACCATAGATGTGAAACTTAAAACGAGAAAAATTTAAGCTCTAAATCTTTATACATATATATCCAGATTTCTATATATATTATATATACATATACAAGTATATATAAAATATATATAATCAGATTTGAAAAATGAACAAAAACTGGGCACTGTACATAAAGTCTTTTTAAAACTCAAACAATAGAAACCTCTTTAAACATTAAACAATTTTAATAAAAGTTTCTGTACAATGCTAAGCAGTTTTATTTACACATAGAAAATGTAATAGGAGTAGTGTTTGAAATTACAGAACTCCTTAAAATTTCAATGGCAGGTAAATCTGGAAAAAATAACAGCATTCCATTCACAAATATTTTCAAGCAATAAATATGTATTTATAAATAGTGTAAATTTACATCAAGATTAGAAACAAAAATCACAAATCTGGTTTATTCCTTAGTCTATGTGCAATCCATTATCTTTGTGACTTGGCTGTTAATTTTTTAAACTTTTTATTTAGGAACCAAAAGTGTAATAACCGTCATGGTTTCAAAACAAGACAGAAAAACATAAAAGCAGTAAAAAAGTTCCTTACCTAACTTTTCACATTAAAAAAAAGTTGACCAAAGAAAGACTTAAAATTGCTAACTACCTTACAAAGAAATGACCAGCTAGGCTAGTATTTTTTTCCAAGGAAAATTCTGAAGGGGGAAAAGATAGATGAAAACCAATTCATCAGCCCAGAAATAGAGAAATATAAAAGAGGTTGTCTTCAAGTCAGTAGTCTGTATGATGTTGCCAGTTTTGTCAGATATATACAAAACATGGAAATTATTATTTTTTTTTCTGAAGTACAGCTGATCAGCTTTGTGAGAGTCCTGGAGTAGGAGCAATGCTCTCCCCTGTCCAGTTGGTTGACACTCCGCACTTGGAAGGTTGCATAGACACAGTTTTCAGCCAGCAGCCTTACGAGATAGCTACAAAAACCAGTGGTGCAGAACTGGGTTAGTTCCTGAATAGCAGAAAAGTTCTCATTTAATGTCCATGGAACAATATCAAGATGAGGAGGATGGTAATGGAGGAGCCTGAAAATAAAAGTAAAGTATGTTACTTTGGTATACAAATTGTTAATAGTGTTCCCTAGCTCCAGGTTACAAACACAGCCTGTGTATGAAAGTAAAGGAAATAACAATTCTCAAGAAAGTTCAACGGCCTGCCACACTCTGTCAAGCAAAACCAACCTCCCTTACTGTCTCCCACCTGGTCAATTTTCCTAAGAGTCTGAGACCATTACCCAACTCAGCACATCCACATTTTTCGGTACTTGTTCACCAATTAGTCAAAAACTCTTGGAATGTTATTAGGTTGACCATTTTTTGAGATTGCTTAAAAATATAAAGAAGGCTTGTGGAAAATAATATAACAAATCAATTATGATTTCATTAGTGACTTGCTTCAGAAGCTAACTCAACTAGATAATAAATTTTGTTTAACATATTCCAGATAATTTTCTTCTTCTTCAAGCAATCCTGAAGACCATTCAAGTGAAAGTATCAGGAGCTAAATTTCAAAAGTTCAGTTTCTGATCACATATGTAAGAGAAAAAGTACTGAGGGAATTCAACAATTCTCTTCTATTCATAAAACTACTGATGTGCTAGAGTAAAATGCTTCCCCCTAAGCATCTGCTGTTTAAAATTAAAAACTGTATGCAATTTATAAAGATACTTGAATTTCATAAGGTTATATAACATTGCAGGAAGTTAAGCTCCATCAAATATCCCCATAAAGTTAATACTTCTGGCAAGGACAAGATTTTAAATAAATACAATTAGCTCTAAAAGCAGAAGTATATTTAAAAGCATACATACTGATTCATATTGTGGACACTAATAACCTATAAACACAAACATTTTATCAACTGAGATCAAATGACATAAAGGATGTGACAGTGTTCTAAAAGCACACAGATTTTTAAATGTAATTACTGTGACATTATTTAGGGCTGGTCTCACCCAGGAAGAAAAGTGAAAATGAAATATGCCAACTTCATAGGAATAAATACCTGGAAGTGGAAGAGGGGGAGTGATATGTTTACTCATGCAATATCTGACGAGCCAAAGGAAATTTTAAATATTTCATTACCTCCTCCTTATCAGGTGGCAGAACAAACACTGCTGCTTCCCTATCCAGCTAACTATATACTCACATGTTGATTTCACTTACTAATGTAAATTGGTCATAGACTTGCATCAGGTCCTCCATTTTGTACTGTTCTAGCACCACAAAATTTTCCAGGTTTCCACTTGTTTTTCGTGCACAATCTTGGCAATGCACTATGTAGGTCTTTTGAGAATTGCTCTCATTAGTGACAAAAAGCAGATCAAAAACCTCCACCTATTTATACAAGAGAAAAAGCATTCAATAGAGACAGTAGTATTTATTTATTGTACTACTTTAGTATAATCATAGAGTTCTACTTCACATGGAGTTGTGGACAGTGATCACTGGTTAAGAGTGGGTACTAAGAGTTAAGAGTGTTTAAGAATCTTTAATAGACCAGACCCAAAGACATGGGTGGTAATGTCTATTTAGGGGAGTGACCTTGGGGAATGACATATTCATTACAACCACTGGCAAAAGCCTAATTCAAAAGTTTGATAAAAGTCAGCCTATTTATTTGTTTTAAATTCAAAACATTAGTATACAATCAGATGAAAGTGATCATTATTTTCCTTTTACTTCTCAATGATAGTACTTATCACAGGGCACTGTATATGGATATTTGTCTTCCCCAATAGACTGAGCTCCTCAAAGATGAAGACTATGTTTTACTCATCTTTGTAACTCCAGAGCATATCATTTCACAGTGCTTAGTGCTTAGCCAAACCTCAAAACAAACTTGTTGAATCAATATAATCTGATTATTTTACAGATGAGGAAACTGACAGGTAAGTGACAGTAAGTGAATGTTCAGCTATAAGCCTCATGTTAAGGAGTATGAGTACAATCAAAAAGTATAGTCATGAGTATAGCATGATTTTAGAAATAATACCTCTGTGTTAGAGAGACTGATGAGTTGCTAAGGCTCAAGCAGGATAAGGAATAACAGTACAGAATAAAAGTCATTCTCAAATACTGGAAAGCTTATACATTCATTTTTCTGAGGTATAACACACCTAACTAGAATCTATCTGGTCTCCCAGATAGATTAGCCAGGTTATACAGCATTAAAATAGCTGATAGATAGACTGAATCATCTCAAATAAAAGTCAACATCAGAATTACAGAATTTCAAGGTCTGGAGTAGATCATTAATATCCCTGGCTTTGGCATATCCTTGAATGTATTCAATGAAAGAAAATTCTCATGACTTCATGTCTTCTTTGAAGTTATGTTAATTAAAATCCCAGAGTTACCCATGTTTTCCATTACTATCAATGAGCAACAACATGAACCTCATAATCTGAGCTACAACATTTGTGAACATCCTTCAACCTGTCCCTCACTTCTGCCATTTAATGAGTTGTCTGATGAATTTTACCTTCGAAATATTTTTGTACTCCTCTCCTTCTTTAATATTCCCACTGCCAGGTTCTAGTCTAGGCCTTAGGATAACAACTCTTAACACCACTGCAAGAGCTTCTTATCTCCATCCTCTCCAATCACTTTTCCAACTTGGGTGCCTGCCCAAAAACTTTTGATGGCTCTACGACCTCCGAATAGATATCAAATTCCTTAAAATTATTCAAGATGCTCTGCAAACTTCCTACCAACTAGGCTTATATGTAGAATTTACATAGTCTGTGTTCCAGCCACATTGGACTATTTACCGTTTTCTGAAGAAACCATTCCATTTCCCATGTTGTTCCTATAGCTCATAACAACATTCATTCTACTTCCAACTGTCATCATTTTTTAGTCCGCTAAAGTCATATTCATCCTTCAAGGATGGACTCAAATGTTAATACTTTGGTGAACTCTTAGGCCAATACTAGAAGGAAAAAATTAGGTCATTTTCTCCCTTAGTGTTATCCTAACAGTAAGACCAAGACCAACTTTGCATTCACCACAGTCTCATATAACATTACAACTATTTATAATTTGTCTTCCCCAAGTAGGATGTAAGCTCCTTCAGAGCAGGTACCATATCTTTGTTTCTGCATCTCTTGCAAGCCTTGGCCACAGGAGAAGATTGACCCATGTACTGTGAATTGTACCAGAGAGGACTGAACAATGATCTGCCTGGAGCTATACTGAACTATATCCACTTTACTGGCATCTGTATACATCTGGACTGTTCCCAGTTTAAAATCTCAAGACTAAACTTGACGCTTATCATCTGTATCGGTATCCATGGGGAACTGGTTCCAGGACCCTCCATGGATACCAAAATCCAAGGATGCTCCAGTCCCTTACAAAAAGTGGTGTAGCAACTGCATATAACCTATGCACATCCTCCCCTATAGTTTAAATCATCTCTAGATAACCTATTAATACCTAAAACAATGGAAATAATTGCTGGTGCATGGCAAATTTAAGTTTTGCTTTTTGAAACTTTCTGGAATACTCCCCACCCCACCCCCTGAATATTTTCGATCTGTGGTTGGTTGAATCCACAGATAGGAACCTGTGGATAGAGAGAGAGGGCCAACTGTTACCTACCAGATAAATGACACTAGTAGATACTTTTAGAGTTAATTCACAGTTAGTGAAATGGCGTATCACCAGATTAAATTTTAATATAGTAGTTACGTAACAAGACTGAACACAACAATTTCAGTAAAATGCATTACATAAAAGTACATTTTAAAAAATAACTATGGTGCTTCCCTGGTGGCGCAGTGGTTGACAGTCCGCCTTCCGATGCAGAGGACACGGGTTCGTGCCCCGGTCCGGGAAGATCCCACATGCCGCAGAGCGGCTGAGCCCGTGAGCCATGGCTGCTGAGCCTGCGCGTCTGGAGCCTGTGCTCCGCAACGGGAGAGGCCACAACAGTGAGAGGCCCGCGTACCGCAAAAATAAATAAATAAATAAATAAAATAAAATAAAATAAAATAAAATAAAATAAAATAAAATAAAATAAAATAAAATAAAATAAAATAAAATAAAAAATAACTAAAGAGGGCTTCCCTGGTGGCGCAACGGTTAAGAATCCACCTGCCAGTGCAGGGGACACGGGTTTGAGCCCTAGTCTGGGAAGATCCCACATGTCGCAGAGCAACTAAGCCCGTGAGCCACAACTACTGAAGCCTGCACACCTAGAGCCTGTGCTCCGCAGCCACCGCAATGAGAAGCCTGCGAACCAGAATGAAGAGTAGCCCCCGCTCACCACAACTAGAGAAAGCCCACACACAGCAACAAAGACCCAACACAGCCAAAAATAAATAAATTAAATAAATAAATAAAAACAAAACAAAAAACTAAAGAGAAACCAAAACTGGAGAGGTAAGAGGTTTATAAAATAACTGTGGATAAGAACAGTTACTTACCTCACAAATGCTACAGTAATGCGCTGGCTCTTCTTTTGTTCGCCCATGCCAGATAATCTCTTTTCCTGCAGCAATGAGAGCTTCCCTCAATGTCTGACACTGCTTCAGAGTTCTCAGAAGACAATACCTATATTGTGGGGGGAAAATTATTTGTGACCAGCAACTGCACATTGAAAATTTTTAGCATGAAAGATGTATCAATAGAAGTAATGCCAAGAGATTCTGTTTTAATATCTGTAACCACATTTTTTTTCATCAATTTCTCAGATATTCTCAGGTTTTAAAAATAAGGCCAATGCCCAGCAGGTCTGACAATGACAATATCAGATCATTTAAAGTTGAGAATAATTGATATCTGAATATCAAAATATAATAACCTGACACCTTGTTTAAGTGTAAGTTGCTAATTTTGGCTCTTATTTGGGCAAGTCAATTAACCTCTTTGGAAGTCAATGTCTCATCCTTGAAATAAGGGGTCTGAATTCCAGATGTGAACTCTATGATTCTAAGTAAGGCAGGAAAGCACACTATTTCTATCAACACTACCTAGACACTCATAAACAGCATCACTTATATGGCTGCTTTTGAAACTTTTGAGTATATAAGCAGAAAAGTATTTATGGATTTAGTCACTACACCATACAAAAAATGGTTTCACTGTAGTGCTGAAGAAGAAAAAAGACACTTCATTCCTTGATTTTAACTTGAAGATAATACAGTGAAATATTTCATTCATATTAACATAATTGAACTTTTCTTATACCTTTTCTAAACTCTTACGATGCTAATGATATAGTGAATTCTTACAATTTGTGATTTTCCTATAGTTTGCTGTCACTACTTGGAATTATTTGCTAAGTTCTCTCACTTGGAACTACTAATATTTAAAGTATAATAAATAATAGCATATTTAATTTCTCTTAATTCATACTTCCTTGCTATTTTACAAGTTACTAGGTTAAAGTACTGTAACTTATCAGAACCCACATAAATTAAAAGCCAGCATAAAAAAGATTAAAGATATATGTAAAATTTCATAACTTATTTAACAAACATAAAACAACATCAACTTTATAGTTGTAAGGCAAACCCCTTAAGTATCATTTTCAAAGGATTTCTCTGTCAGTTTGGCTCCAGCAATTCTTGTGTGTTTAACTTATTTAGAAACAAAACAATGCTTTAGACTATGGTTGCAAGTCAAAGCTAGGACAGCTGTGTGTGTATGTGTGTATGTATGTATGCCAGGGGAGGAGCAAGTAAAAATTTAGACCATGGCAAAAACGGAGAGCATATAATTCAGATTTTGCTGCTAGCTCTTGAACAGAACCTGTTCCTCCCTTTTGCCCTCTGTGTCCTATATACTTCATCTCTGAAGGCACTGATCTAACTGAACAAGTTTTCCAAGCAGGGCTTCAAAATAAGGTCTTTTTCACAGGAAAATACTGCCTAAAACTCTGCAGTATAGAAAGATTTATATACTTACTTATACTTATAAATAAGTATAAGTAAGTATATAATTAAGTACTTATAAGTACTTCCTTATACTTATTTATATATAAGTATAGGAAGATTTATAGACTCCACTATGCTCCCATGTGGGAAAACAAACAAAAAACGATAAAACAATACTATAAAAATAAATAAATAAAAAATAAGAACAAGACAGGAAACATGGTATTAGGTACTTCACACATATTATGCCATTTAGGACTCTTAACAACCCTGTGCAGGAGGCACTATTATCTCCACCCCACAGATAAGAAAACTAGGGCCCAGAGAAGCCGATATTATAAAGCTATTTTTAAGTGGTTGGGCTAGGGGTTTGTAAAAGCAGAAAATCTCAAGTTTCCCCTCACTATCTTACACTGTACTATCTTCTTTCTGGTCTCTTTTCACATCTTCTTACCCACCTTCCCCTTTCTCTTTTGAAAATGAGATTCTTGGGGCTCAGTCAGCACAGTTTTCCCCACACACAGAGCCTTGGTTCTGTGGAGTATTATTCCACTCTTTAGTCAGCAAATGAACTTTCACTTCCAATGCTACTAACTGCTTTGGCAGTTAGATTAGACTGTAGTTTATAATTTATGGCTAGTTTGGTAGTTTCATCTAGAAAAAAGCAATATACTACTTTTCTGCAAACAATAAAGGGTTAGAGTTAGGGTTGCTAAGAATAAATACTAAGTCAACAGTATTTTGCTTCTGAAATCACAGCTCCAGAATTTTTATTTTGTGAGATACTGGAGTCTAAGAAAACCAACAGCTCTATTAATCTGATCTGACAACGAATAACCAAGTCGCGGTTTTCCCCCTGCCCTTATGATTTTTCTTAACAGTAAAATTTTTTGTTCCTTCCCATTTTCAAAGGGTAGCAGTTGGAACAGAAGAAGAATTGAGAGAGACAGAGGCTCTTCTGTAGTTTCGGGTTAGCAGATGCAAACTAATACATATAGAATGGATAAACAACAAAGTCTTATTGTATAGCACAGGGAACTATTTTAAATACCTTGAGATAAACCATAGTGAAAAAGACTATAAAAAAGAATGTATATATATGTATAACTAGGACTTCCCTGGTGGTCCAGAGGTTAAGACTCCGCACTTCCGCTGCAGGGGGCGCAGCTTCAATCCCTGATTGGGGAACTAAGATCCCACATGCCACGCAGTGCGGCCAAATATATATATATATATATATATATATACACACACACACACACACACATATATATAAAACTAAACCACTTTGCTGTACAGCAGAAATTAATACAACGTTGTAAACAACCACACTTCTATTAAAAAAAGAATTCAATTTGTTAAAAAAATAATAAATCACTAGCAAAATGTGTAAAACTGTAGAAGACAGAAGATGCTGCTTTAAATACATTTTAGGAACAGGGTCAGAAATGATTTCAGAGCTAGAGAAGCTGGGAATCAAACTTCCCTTTGACTTTTCAGGATCAGTCAGGATCAATCTGGTTTCAGGACTCAAGTACTGGTTTTAGTTTGGATAAAAGACTACACAAAAAGGCAGGGGTTATTAAAAGGCAGATCTGGCTTGGAAGAAAATCACAAGGAAGAGGCTGACTGAGGGCTGGGTGTATTTGAGGTTACACAGAAGAATATAATCCAACCATAAACCCATCTGGCAAAGATGAAACCTAAAATGGGATGGAATTTTAGAAAACAGCTTGCCATAGGGGATAGAAATGAAAATATACTTGAAATATTACAATAAAAAAACTGAAGACAATAATATGAGGACAAACGATCATACACAGTATATTTATAAATCAACACATTAGGAAAAAGACAGACTTAGTATGCCATGGATGCTAAAAGGAGAGGGAGGCAGAACTCACAGTTTTCATAAAGTTGTCAATTTAGATGTGACAGGAAGGAGAAGTGGGAGGAAGGCACCTTCTAGGCAAAAGGAATTCCACGAGCAAAGGTAGTGCCCAGATTATTTAGGGAATAAACAACTGTTCTTATGACTTTAATCTTGGGATGACGTTTCTGAGGTAAGAGAACAAAGGAATGAAGCCAGTGATATTACTGGGTTGGCCAAAAAGTTCATTCGGGTTTTTCCTTATGACAAATCCAAACGAACTTTTTGGCCAACTCAATATATTACGTTGAAGTTAAGAAAACACTGGGAACTAGTATGACAGTTTGGGGGTAACCTGACTACGTTTCCAAAGTAAGTTCCTAAATATCGGTGTGGAGACAAGATGAAGCATGGGTTAACTTGCTATGGCACTTTATGGTAACAATGGTAACAATGGTTAACCATATGGTAACAATCTCTGCCACTAAGAAGCAGATGATGTACAAATTTTAAAAGTATACCAAGAAGTACCTTGCCTTGCCCAGTCTCTCTTACTGAAGGACCCATGTAGGCAAAGTGAGCCAACATGTGAGCCCTCAAGACTTCCCACCTGTCACTCCAAAGGTGGATTCCCCTAGGACAACAGTGAGTGTCTAAATATCAGTAAGACATATAACAGTTTCATTTAAACCAACCACATGGCTGAAAATCAAGGTCTCAGTCAATGATAAAATGAGTATCTTACGAATTTTAAACTCTCAGATAGATAAAACACGCATGAAAGCAAATATATGTTAACCACGAGAATGCAGAGTTTTAGAATTTTTAGATTTTGTTTGCTCAATATTATCACAAAGCATTGTATATTTAACCCAATGGTGTTATTAGAAGACTCCCAAGGACAACAGCACTAAAATCTATGCTAACTATGGACTGGTCTTCATGGCTACACCCTCTTATTCAATTATTAGGTCAACAGCCTATGACTACAGAGCTGTAGAACACCTCATATATCCATTTAAACATGGGAATCAAAGGGAAAAGGGAGTTAATATTTAACAGTCTGCTTTATTTTATACTCAAAACCTCGGTGCTTGTGATAAAGTATATATTATATAGATAGGGTAATAATCTATAATACGTGTGAAAGAAAAGGAGAAACAAAAATATTTTTAGTTCTAAAAGAGACTGAACCTAGACTAGGGTGTCCCTAACTTGTCTGGACCATAGGATTCATCTAGGCCATTCACTGTGAAAGAGATTCCCAGGGTTCTTCACACAGAGCTCTGAATTTATTTATTAGGAACAGAGTCTAGAAATCTATTTTAATAAGAGTCTTGGTTGATTCTTATAATTAGGCCAAGTAAGAACCAGTCAAACCTCTTACTTCATTAGAAACAATGTCTAAAATTTGTAACAGGATTTTTCAGCAAATCACCATGTTTTTATGATTAGAGCCATAAGAGATCAATCACAGAGAGAAAGCCAGAGAGTAGGAAAGAGCACAGATTCTGGAGCTAGACTGCCTGGGTTCATATCCCAGCTTCACACATAAGTCTCAGTTTTCTCAAATGTAAGGAAGGCACATCTAACTTACAGTACTATTATGAGGAGTACACATGTTATCTAAAATGCTTAGATTAGTGCCTGGAAGTTACTGATCAATATTTAATCGTGGTATGTGAAATTTTAAAATTGTGTTAAAATAATTATTTAATGACTAAATTAATTTTTTTATTTGAAAAAATTGTGCAATGAATGCCAACTGGAAGGGTAATAGTTACACCTAAAAGAACATAAAACAGATTATTGAAAAGGTGTTAGTCTAGAGTCCAACAGGTCGGGATTTCTCAACATCAGCACTATTGTTATCTTGGGCTGGATAATTCTTTGTTGTGGGGACAGTCCTGTGCATTGTAGGATGTTTAGCAGTGTCCCTAACTTCTACCCACAAACTATCAGTAGCACCCCTCCCACTGAAGTCATAACGCTGCCATATGTCCCTTGGGGAAGAGGGTGGGGGGAGGCAAAACCGCCTGCAGTTGAGAACCACTGAACTAGGTCCATGAATACTAACTTACTTAAAAAACAGGTGACTGACCCTTCTATAATTAATATTAATAATAATTATCACAACAGCTACCATTTACTGAGTGCTTACTCTATGCTAAGACCAATACAATACTCATAAAAGCTATTAGAAAGAATTGTTATCCCCATTTTCAGAAAAGGAAATGAAGACTAATTTTGACCACGATCCCCCAGCCAGTAAATGGAGAAGCTAAGACTTGAAGGCAGACTGGACTCCAAACAACTACACAGTGCTGCCTGTAATATTTCACTGGAATATTAAATAGCACACACTCTAAGACTGAGCAAAATTTAAAAGGAAAGGCAAATAACGAACACATAATAACAAACACATAACACAAAGGGTAAAGGGAAAGCACATTAATACTGTACATATAAGACATTACATTTAAAAACTGAAATATAAAAACAGTACTTTATAAGATGGTCAAAAGAATGACAAAATGATATGACAAGAAATTAAATTTGTGGGGAATGGTTTTCAATGGACTTGGTACTGTTGAAATTTTAGAAAATTTATTTTCAACTACCGACTTACACCTTATCAGTATTTTTAGAATGTATTAACATATGGCAGATTAGGGAGAGGTAGACTAGAGAATGTGTATTCTGAAAATTAACACTCTACTACTACTATTTTTTTTTAATTGGGGTATAGTTGCTTTACAATGTTATGTTAGTTTCTGCTGTACAGCAAAGTGAGTCGGCTATATGTATACATATATCCCCTCTTTTTTGTATTTCCTTCCCATTTAGGTCACCACAGAGCACTGAGTAGAGTTCCCTGTGCTATACAGTAGGTTCTCCTCAGTTATCTATTTTATACATAGTAGTGTATGTATGTCAATCTCAAACTCCCAATTCATCCCACCCCCCAACATTCTACTACTATTTGATATGCTCCTCCGAAGTCTAAGACTTCCTAATATTGAACTTATCAGAGGAAAATGGGCTCTTTGGCATTCTGATTTTTGACATTTTAAAATATACTGAACTACTTATTACGGTGATTTAAGTGGAATAACAAAGTAGTTGAAGAAACCAGAGTTTCCAATGTATCAGAAACATACTATCATTACCTTAACTTGCTAATACTCCAACACGATTGTAACAATTTATACCATATTAGTTGGAGTTGGCCTTATCTACCACTGAGATTAAACCAGTTAACTGCATCTAAAAAGAATCCATTTATTCTGAAAGCCTGTTATCTACAGGGAAGTCTAATCATTACCAAGACTCTGCACTACTCACTTGCTACGTTATCATTTGATTCCTTTCAAGGATCCTATTAAAAGAAATATTTCAATGCTAAAACATAATGAATACATGAGTCTTATGAAAGTGAAGTGAAAAAGAGCCTTTGCACTACTAACTATATAGGAGAAAATGTAGGCCAAGCAATGTATCTCAAATATCTGAAAATGGGACCAATGAATTTGTAAAGAATGAGGGTTTCTCTTAGCTCTCAATCAACTAGTTTAAAATTAAAATCAAAGGGTAAAAACTGTATATTATGATGAAGATGGATAAAAAACAGCAATAATCTCCCCACTCTTAACTTTAAGTTTTAAACTGCCTACTTAAAACTTCATTCACTCAGGACTCACTAATGAAAATATCTATAACAGAGTTTATACTGGAGTGGGACACGGGTTTACCAAAGGTAAACAGTTACCAAAGGTCAACAGTTACTCTCAAAAATGTATAACCTGAATAAAATTATGAGAAAACATATCCAAAATATGGAACTCTATACAACACAAAGGTCTGCTCTCTTTAAAATAAAAATCACGAGAAAAGACTCTCATAGATTTAAAAGAGACTAAAGACACAATGACTACATACTGAATTCAATGTGAACCTTGATTCAATTTGGATGGGGGTGGGAGGGGGAGAGCTAAAGACATTCTGGGTAGTTGGGAAATTTAAATGTAGACTATGTATTAGCTGATTACTATTGAACTCCATACTTCTTATGTATGGTAAATGGTACTGTGGTTATGTGAGAATAAATATCCTTACTCTTAAGAGATACAGGTTGAACTATCTGGGGTGACATGTCATAACATCTGCAAATTACTTTTTCATATAACTCAGCCTAAAAAGTATGTGCGCAAGCATGTGAATATAGAGACTGATAGGGAAATGTGGCAAAAACTTATCTGATGACTCCAGATGAAGTTATCTAGGTACTGATTGTACTATTCTTTCAGCTTTTTTTTGTAGAATAAAAAAGTTTCAAAAGAAAAAGTTGGAAGAAAAAGTATAAGTTTGGGAGGGGGCATACAGTAATGTGTTACAGGCAAATTTAATATGTTTTAAAGGATAATAAGATATATTAACATGGAAAAACAGTCACAGTTCAGTGAACTAAAGGAAGAGATCAGTAGCATTACATTTATTATCTTCCTTAATTCATTTCTTTGTGTGGGCACTGCTCTACTTTAAGAATGGCTAATGGTTCAGAAAACTCAACAGCTAACCCTTAGCAGGGATTACCTATCAGCCAGCTGAGAGATACAAATGTGTATCTCAGACTCTTCTCTAAACAATAGAACCATATGTCCATCTGATTACTTTAAAGAGATTCCCACTGAAACATCGTAAAAGGAATTCAAGTTCTACGAGTCTAAAGCCAGCCAATCTGGTAATCATCATGTCCTATATCTAACCCATTTCCTCTTTTCTTCCTTTACTCCCAGTTTCATCAATAAGCACAAATATCCCACTGCATGGCCCAAGACAAAGCCCCAGCAATACTGATTCCCCTCTCACCTCTACCACCCAATCAATCAATATGCCTATTTTTTCTATCCTTTGTCTTTCCTTTTGTCTGAAATGTAGCAACTACCTTCTAATTAATATGCCTCTAAAACTTCTGCCCTCCATTTAGTACTTCATCTTGCTGTCAAGTTATCTAGCATGCAAATTTGATCATTATTAAAAATATTAAAAATTCTAAAGGCTTCTCATTAGCAGCTGCTGCCAATGTGAAGTCTACTTGAAATCTTTAGCAACAGAAGTTTAAATCTATACTCTTCAGCTGATATAAATGAATAAGCAGGGCTTAATCCTGAGAGACATTTGAAAGTTTAGTCTAAAGAAGGAGAAACTAAGCTTACTTGCAGCATATGGGGTATGTGGAAAAAAGTTTATGTTCATTTGAACAGTGAAAGGAAACCAAAAGAGAAGTTATGCACTGAGCTTCCACTAAAATGTTCCTAAGGAGTTAGGCTGTGAACTTCTCAAGTCAAGTTCACTGAAATTTGAAAAGAAGTAATCAAGATAATGAATATTCCTTGAATGATATCGACTCATGCCAATGTAGGAGACATCTGGAAGAATGTGAAGGAGAGTATGAAGATTAGTGTATTTTAGAAAAATAGCTAGAATGTAGGAATTTTGAGATTTACTAAATGACTTACTCAGATAAAGGACTTTATGGAATTGTAGGGCTCTAAAAGACCCAACTTGAATTTAAAAGTGCAAAGAAAAAAACAAGAGTGGTGATGACTTTTTAAAATAACCACAGGTAATTCATTCTCAAAATGATAATAAGGGATTAGTAGGTGACAACAGGAGAGAACATCATGTCCCATTATTAATCACTCAGTGCAAATACAGTTCATAACCTCTTACAGTCCCACAAATTTTTCATAAATTTTGCATAAACTCATTGGTGTTGAAACTTGACCTGGGGCTTTTTATAGTTTTCACTTAGCTCATCAGAGTGACTATTTATACGTTTTACTGCAGAAATTTTAATGTGTTTGATGCTAGCACACTGCCACAAACTCTGGTGGGAGGGTAAAATAGATGTACTGTTTTACCTTTCTAAATCCAAAGAATTCTGAATACCAAAACACATTTGGCCTAAGGGGTTTAGGATAAAGGACTATGAAGCTGTAGTACTACTTCTATGAAGCCTTTCCTAAATGTTCCCCTCTCTCAGAAGCACTTTCCCCTATGCTCTCCCATTTTTTTTTTAAAAACAGTATCTCCATCATTAAAGCAAAGATCATGTGTTTGAACGTTTTGACTATTTCCCCATTTATTTTAAGCAGCCTGAGAAGTGATCAGATCCTTCTGTCACCTAGCACTATACCTGAGTTCCAACTCAGTTCATAATGTAGATTAAACAAATAAAAGAATGAAAAGAACTGGGTAGAGCCGAGTGAATGACTGGATAAGAAGGCACAGAGTAAATTTTGCTTAGATTCTTTATGGTTGGGCAGACTAACCATTTAACCACGAAAACCTAAAAGTCACACATTGTAAATTCACAGTATTTTAAGAACTAAAAAAAAGCAATAGGGCTTCCCTGGTGGCGCAGTGGTTGAGAATCTGCCTGCCGATGCAGGGGACACGGGTTCGAGTCCTGGTCTGGGAAGTTCCCACGTGCCGCGGAGCAACTAGCCCCGTGAGCCACAATTACTGAGCCTGCGCGTCTGGAGCGTGCACTCCGCAACAAGCGAGGCCGCGATAGTAAGAGGCCCGCGCACTGCGATGAAGAGTGGCCCCTGCTTGCCACAACTAGAGAAAGCCCTCGCACAGAAACGAGGAGCCAACACAGCCATAAATAAATAAATAAACAAATAAATAAATAAATAAAAATTTGAAAAAAAAAGAAAAAAGGCAAAATTCCTTAAAAAAAAAAAAAAAAAAAAAGCAATAATCCAGGGAGAAAGTTAAGGAAGAGACTATCTTTGCAAATCTTCTCCATTCACTTGTTAGGTCTAGATGATGATGATGATTTTTTTAAATAGCCTACAATTCAGACGCTCAATGTATAGTGAATTAATGCTTTACTGAAAGATAATTCAAAGGAAAAGGGAGGGTGTGTAAAAACTACAGGTCATATTAAAGACGGTTTAAAATACCAAATAAAGTGATAAAAATAGAAAATTCAAGCACACATCTAAAAGAAATGGAGAAATGACTGACAAGGTAAGTGGGGGTCAGACTGGAGGTAGACATGGGGATTTTAAAGAAAGTTTACATCTGTGCCTTTGTACATTTAGAATAGTTGGTTGTCACTGGTGACCTCAGCAGGAGAAGAGACAGTAGCATACAGAAAGTCAAATTGCTGTGGATGGTGGAGTGAACAGGAAGGAGATGAAGAAAATGACTCAAAGCAGAGGGAAGGAACTGCAAGAGAGAACAATTTCTTAAGAATTGGTGTAGCTCACAAGCCAGAACAAATACCACTTCCCTTGTTGGCAGAATATTAGACTTGAGGACCAAAGCAATGATGTGGATATAACAGTTTTAAAGCGAAACTAAGCTTGTGGAAAAAGACTCCCTCTCTATTTCTGTAACAATATATTCTCTGTGTTGTCTTCTGACCTTTATCTAGTTCACCTATTTGCTTTTCTTAAATAGAAGTATTCCCCCAAGTTCTGTCCCCAACTCCCCCCTCCTCTTCCTCTCAAGGCAATCACGAACCACTAGGTAAAAGATCCCCTAGTCAGTCAGCTCTGACTTTGCTCTCTGGAATCCTGCATTTACTACAGCTTCTAATAAACAGCTCTATACAACTATTTTACTGGCTCCTCAAACTGGAGCTGCCACTGTTTCAAAATGAAGCCCCATGCCACAGATATATCCAAGTGGCTTTTACATAAGACAGATATGGGCTTAAATCTCACTCTAACCAAATGGGTGACCATGGGATGCTGAGAGGCATACCTGAGATAGTCTGGGAAGCACTTTGCTCAGTGCCTGGCTAAGGACCAAGCTCAGTTTATTAACTAACATTACTAAACCATCTAGAACTCAGACTTGAAAACCCAAAGTATCTTTGATTCACTTCTTTATCTTATTATCCAGAAGCTAATTCTATCTATTTAACTGCTGGAAACATCTTTATGAAACTCAAATTAGATCGTATTAGTTAAAAACCTACCAAAAGCTCTCCAACAGAATAAACTTAAGTTGGGCACACAACACGTGATCTGCCACTAAGAACTTTTACAACTATATCTTATTCTACTACTCATCACACACATTGTGTGTGAGCACACTCAAGCCAGAATATACCACCAACTGTTGTCAACATATATACAGCAGAGCCGCATCGTATAATACATTTAAGTTCGTGCAAATACACAGTAGGGAAGGAAGTCAGAAGGGAGGGCAAAGAGGAGGTATTAGGGAGAAAATGAGAGCAGGTGGAAGAGAAGATGATCTGAGGCAAGTATGCATTTACCGTTCCTCTAGGCAGCCAGACTTCCCCTGAGCCGCTCATAATGTAAGCAGCTTACCATGCTGAGTATGATTTTAGTAGTTAGTGCAACAGGGCCTCTCCACTTAAGTTGAATATTTTGTCTGGAGCTCTACTGAAGAAAAGGGATTTATTCCCTCACTGAAGGAAAACATGACTGTGTTGGACTGAAGGAGACATGGTATGTATATATACTATTGTTTTATGGATGAACTTGGGAATCTTTCTGATGGTGCAAGAGTCTGGTCTTAAGTTGGCTTTAGGTGCTATACCTCTCTCCTCTCCCTGCCTCCACATCTTTACCCTTCATACAAAATATCTGCTCCCCAAAATACACAGACTTCTCTGACTCCGTGGGGCTGGAAAGAATTGAGTGGGTCTGTTGTATTTCTTTCAATCTATTTATTTGTATGCACTAACTTTTACTTCAAGATAGGAACTATGCCATATACACATATACATACCCTCTCAGTGCCTAGCTCAGAGCTTTGTATACAGTCAGCAAATATTCATTAAATGAAAGAAAGTACAAACAAAAGAAAGAGAGCAATGTTGGCTGGTGAAAAGTATACTTTCAGTAATAGATGAATGACTATATTTTAAAAAGGAAGTTTATAGAGTAAGGCCCAGGGGTCTGGATTTATGGTTAACATTTTCAATCTGCATGATGACAAACAGAGCTTGCTAATCATATCTCGTGACAACTCAGGCTGGGAACATAATTCTTAATATAATGAAGAATATAATCAAGATTCAAATGATCGGACATTTTGTAGCACAGAGTAAAAATGGAATAAGGTTAAGTATGTAAGTGCATTTACTTAGGCTAAAAAAATGTAAGGAAGGTATGAGGAACAACAGTACCACCAGTAATTTTAAGTCAAAAAATATTCAAGGGCTTCCCTGGTGGCGCAGTGGTTGAGAGTCCGCCTGCCGATGCAGGGGACACGGGTTTGTGCCCCGCTGGGCCCGTGAGCCATGGCCGCTGGGCCTGCGCGTCTGGAGCCTGTGCTCCGCAATGGGAGAGGTCACAACAGTGAGAGGCGCGCGTACCGCAAAAAAAAAAAAAAAAATTCAAATTATGTGTATCCAGTTTTAACACAAGGCAACCTTAAGATAAAGATAATGCAAGTGTCAATGCTCAACATTTCAAATATTAAGAGGGACAATGATAAACTGGAAGGAGTCTAGAAGGACGACAAGGATGATGGGGGTGAGCGGGATGAAAAGATGATAGAGGTCAGATGTTTAAATTACCGAAGACCAGACAGGAAGAAGAGAATATGACAATAATCTTTTCTCTGATTCCTTTTTCCCTCTTCCCCCAATATCCAATCTGTGAGCAAGTGCCGTGAGCTTTTAGCTCTACCACAGCCCCTACTTTAATCCCTCTTTCTACCCCCTTGGGTTAATGTCTGTCCAGGATGGTCTATCCTGTTGCAACTGCCTCCTAACTGACCCCCTACACACACTTCTAAACTTGCCCCTTGGAATCCGTTCTCTACAAAGCAACCAGATTCATTTTCTTAAAGTTTAAATCAGAACCCATCCCTCTCCTGCTTAAAATCCTCTAATGGTAACCTGTAACACCCTGAATTGATTTATAAACTTACCATGTTCTAAAAGTCCATGCACAATCTGGTTCCTGGTCAGTTCATTGAGCTTACTGTTACCCCCTCTCTCTCATTCTGCCATAGTCATACTGGCCTTTTTGCCCTATAAACATGCCAAAGTTGTTCCCAATTCAGTCTTCACTTGCTTCCTAGGCCTGAAATGGTGTACCCCTAGATCTCTGCATGGTTGACTCCATCTCATTATTCAGGTCTAAACACAAAACTCATCTTCCCAGACACCTTCCCTGACCCTTTTAGAAAAAGCAGCACTCTCACCCTCACCCCCCAAATATTATCTATTTTCTCTTAGTCATATTATTTATCAGTAATTTATTCAACTGTCTGGAGGTCTGTCTTGCTCCACTAGAATTTAAGTCCTCTGGGGTCTGGGATTTTAACTTATACACTGCTATGTCTATCCTTAGAGCCTAGAATAGTGTTTGGTATAGAGTTGGTTCTCAAACACTTGCTGAATGGGATTTGATCTAAATCCCAAATATATTTAGGGAATTGGGACCAAATGACAAGTAGATTATAGGCCAATTTGTAAAGACCTTTCAAGAATTATAGTGAGGTAATGAGAATGTTCAAGAAGTTGCTGGATGCCCACAAATTATAGATGTTATAGAAGGGATTACTGCAGAAGTCCTGACTAAATGACCTCTAAAATCCTTTCCGATTATAAAATCCTAACCTATCCAAAATGTAATGAGTCGCTTTCAGTCTTCATAGCTGTTACATATAAATAGTTTCTATACTGTACCATCCCTTTACCGTCAGGTGATCTGAACCAGCCTCTAGTTTATGCTTATTTCCAACTTACTAAATATCTTCAGTGACTTTACGTAATTTTTTTTCTCCCAAAAGTAACCCTGAACTTAATATTCAGAGCAAAAGACCAATCTGAGATATAACAGGATAACCCCATTACCAATTACATTTATAGAGTATGGTACCTAAGATCCAACTTTTTAAAGGATTTGTACATCACCTGCTATGATTTGCTTTTTGTTACCTTTTGTCTCCCCCTACCACTTCTGCCCAGGACTAGAAAAACTAGTGCAAATGATAAAGGAATAAGATAATCCACAGGCATGTTACCTTGACCCCACAATTTTTGTTTGAATAAAATTTTAGATTTAGGTTTGAAATCACTTTAATAAGTTAGGATTCCTTTCAAAAGACAGTAGTTTGAAAACAACACATGCTGACCAAATTAATATAGCTGTAGGAAAAATACTTAAGGTAAGTACTATTTTAACTAAAATGAAGACAAACTGATTTTATCAGTGAGTATAAAGCAGTGTATTTCAAAATGAGTTTTTGAGATCAATTCTTCAAAGATACTGGTCAAACAAATACGTTTGGGAAATACAATACATTATAACCCTTCTCCCCCACACACAAAATAATACCAACTTTACAGTCTCTAACACATTTTACAAAAAATTAGAAAATAAAGGACTTGTTGAACTTTATATAATCCATCATTTCCCATATTTCTTTGACCAGAATTCCCCACCTTTTGGGGTTAGATGTAATACTGGCAGAAAACACAGTTTAGGGAAACACTGCTATATAGCACTGTTTGAAAATATTACTTCTAAAATAGATTTATAAAAATAGCTAGGATAGAAACTGTGATAATAAATGAGAAGGTTACTGGGGTATATGTATTCAAATAACTTGAATTAAGTGTTTAAAGCAGGTAAGAAAAGGGACAATTATAAGATGGATGATTTAATTAAAAATTTTAAAATTAACGTTTAAGTCAAATCCCTATATTAAATGCTAATTTCTCTGTACCAGAAAATATTTTTGTGATGCCATTCCCTCGCCCTGATACTAAGTGCAGTCTTTCAATATTAAAACTAAAGTTCTCCTAGGAACTGAGTGGTTCAGCACAGGTCTGTTTGTGAATCTGCTGGTTTAGAATTATTTGTGCCTTTGTTCCTCTTTGTACCATAGTGTACTGACTATGGGGAAGGGAAAAATACTTTTAACATGTGGATTCTCTTATATTACATTTTGCTAGACATCTGGACCATTTTGTTTTGATGTCAACATAAGTCTATGGGGGGGGAAAGTACTGAATAGTTAACACTCCCCAAAAAGAGAGGGACTACAGCAGTTTTAGAAAGCACTTACTTAATCATTTCAAAAAGCTTTGGATCTGAGACCTTGATATTTCGTGCCATATTCCAGGAAAGATGAACCATGGGTACTATTGACTTCACACTTTGCAATTTGTTCCATTCGTACCGTTCCACTGCCAATTTATACTGGCAGGCTAGGAAAAAAAAAACAGTTATAAAGCAACCCAAAGTACCAAAGATATGAAGATAACCATTATCACCTTCTCAGGTGACATCATCAACACCAATTCTGAAAATCTCAAAACATTACAAAAATATTTTTAATGTTTTTTTGATAATTGTGGTAATAATAATAGTAGCGATCATGTAAAGAGTGCTTACTATAACTCTGTGCCACGCATTTGTTCTGAGATATTTCGATACATTATACCACTTAATCTTTACCATTACCTTATTAATTTTATCATTTCCATTATACAGATGAAGAAATTGAGGCCCAGAGAGGTTATATAACTTGCCCAAAGTTGCAAAAGCCAGGTCCTGGTCCTAATCCAGGTCTTTCTGGCTCCAGAGGCCATATTCTTAATCTTAAATATCTACTGCCTGAAGGCAGGCATAATTCAAACAGATTTTGACATAACAGGGCTATTCATATGACATACCAGATAAAAGAAAAATTTCAAAGAATGAAATTTGTACTTTGCTTTCTCCCATAAAGGGTTTCCTTTAAAAACCAAGCACTCTAAAAATTATTAAAAGTACCTCTTGTATATAACGACATAAATTTGTTATTTGCTGAGATCTACAGTCTTGGATTTCTATTTGTTAACTTAGTATCTTGTACTACAAATTAAAATTTTACTCAAGGAGACATTCTTCCTCCAATTTTTAGTGAGTTATATTCCAAGAAAAAAAAGAATAAACCCATCAGATAGAATCCTTTATAAACTAAAGATTTTAGTTAGTTTTTTTTTTTTGAAAGCATATTCTTTAAAATACCTGTAAGTGGACCAACATTCCAAGCAATGTTGTTGCACCAGCCAATAGCCTGAACCCAATGCACAGTGCCTGCATTTATCCAGACCAAATCTCCAGGTCGCTGAATAAACCTATACACTGGAACATTTGCTTCATAAAGATCTTCAAGGTTGGGCCACCAAGAACCCATTAGGAAATTCAAATTATTTCTGGAATAAGAAAAAATATTGCAAATGGATCAAGTACTTTAATAAGCTCATTATAAGACTGAAAGACATTATCAAAAGTTTTTAAAAATATGCTCATTCATTGCACTTGAAACTTTCTGCTTATGCAATAAGAAACTGCAGTACGTAAAGTGAGTGAAGTTACAGTTAGGTAGTAGATGACTAATCCAAAGATCAGTATTACTACCTTCCACTGATTTTTCAAAGATCCAAATGAAATCAAAAGCTACTTTTAAGTAACACTTATATATATTAACCTTTAATTTCATTTAACTACAGACTATTTTGATCAAACCCTTCTCCTTGGCACATTTAGAAATCTCTAACAGGTAAATGGAAGGTGGAGTTGGCATCAAGTCATCTAAATCCATAAACAGGAATGCCATGGCAGATATAAGTTCAATGTCTGAGGAAAAGCAGACTAGAAAACAGAAATGTTCTGTACTGTTGTTTTGAATCTTAAGCAGGAAAGGGAGCAGCACATCAGTCTCTGTACAGTTTTGATGACTAGTTGACTGAAACTATGCAGGTGAAAAAAAACTTCATCAAAAATGAACATACATGCATAAATAATAATCATCATCACCACCACCACCACCACCAGATACTTTGGAAACATTCTAAAGATAATATTACTAAGCTTTTCCTTTAAAATCTGGCTTCTTATTCTACGTCATCATGACATGATACGAAGTATTTTTTAAACTACATACAGTGCAGAAAAACTTGCCTATAAAGCCAAATATGGTTATAAACACAAATCCTAGTCCTGCTTAACCCATGTGTTGTTATAAAATTAGAAAAAACTTTCTAACCAAAAGCAGGCAAGCAACCAAGTAAGACCACCTAATAATCAATAGCTAAGGTGAAAAAACAAAAAATCAAACTTACAAAAAAAAAAAAAAAAATCAAGCATCCTCTTTATCATATAGTCAAGTGAATGGTTATTTCATGACAGATATTATCTAAAGTCATAAAACAAACTCAACAGACATGGTCAAATCAGTTAATATCAAAGGAAGTATCCTTATGTGAAACAAAATTACACTGAAATGCAGAGGTAGCAAGTGCTATTTCCGCAACTTAGTTAAATTTACCTAACCCTTCAGATTTTTTTTTTTATTATCCACATGTTCAAGCTTTTTAGACATTATCTGCCTATTCTAATTATTCTTTATTCTCAGGTTACCTCTCTATTCAGATAGGAAAGAAAACTAAATCCTAACAATAGTCAATCCCTACTCAGAAATAATGAGCAAGGATCACTGTACTGCAGATGCAATAATATACTACTATCTCAAAGTTTAAGAAATAAAAATATTCCTGCAGCACAACAGAGATTTCCTACATGACACAGTTCTTTCTCTGCTACCACTAGATTGCTGGTCCAGTATAGATTAAAGTAGATCAGGTTATTTCACCACAGCATTTGAAACTTTAAAATTCCACATCTTGAGCTTTCTTAGATTAAAGGAAACCTATACATTAAATAGTATAGACAATAAAAGGTGATTATCTTTTGCTTGTATATAAAGCAATTTTGGATTATTATGGTTGTTTTTGCAACTATATTTACACTTCATACTAAATCAAGATATTTATGGCAACGATCTTTTAACCCAAAATTTAAATATTATAAATTAGTATGTGGAATATGTGTATAATTAGTTTTCAAAGTCTCTCACATGTAAATGTTTTTGGTGGTTTTTTCCTCTCTTTATCTTACTGCGCTGAGGGGGAATAACACCGAATGTATGTATAATTTATGTGTTTAACCATAATAATTTTCCAATTTTTAATGGAAAAAATACCAGGTTCTTAAGTAATGGAGTATTTTTTTAAAACACAATAAGACAAATAATTAAATTTAAATCAATGAAAACAATTCCAAGGTACCCTTTAACACAAGATAATTAAATGAACAGTTTCTAGGATCATAAGGAAAGGAACATTTCCACTATGTGAATTCTTTGAATTCTAGAAACAAAATCTGAAGCTGCTGTTTAAATTTTATAAAATTCCTTTATAGGAAAAGTTGTCAATGTAGTTTTAAAAAGAATTTATATCATGGTGATATAGCAAAGAGTAATACGTTCAAGCTTGTGTTATTAACCACCTATAAGGGTACTCAATTACAGAATTCCTTCCACTTCTAAAACCATTTATAGTAGAACAATTTTTCTTGGAATACAGATCTTTCACATGAACAAGTATTTACACATCAATTGTTTAATGAACCCAGTAAACAATTCAACTTTCTACCCCCTAAATTCAAGACTATTACTACTACATGAAGCGGTTTCAAGGCATCTTTCTTAAAGTATTCCCAATAACACAAAATAATAGGTTTGTAATCAAATCATTTTATATGAATTTTCTGCTGAATGGTAAGTGAAAACTGGTTACATGCATTAGGATATCCAGCTTAGTAAGCTGCCCTTTACAGTTACTATTTTTGAATAATTATGTTTAAAGAAAATTCAGTTTGGAAACCTACTTTTCACAGAAGTCATTCAGAACACCCCAGTAACCTTCAGGAACAACAAACCATTCACAGTCACCTGGACCAATATTTATGTTAACTGAACAGAAATTGTTATTTTCTTGATGACCTGAAATGTGAAAAGAAAAAAGCAATCAGCAGACAATAAATTCTATAGAAAAATGTGTCTTTAGAAATGGAACCTTGGAAATGTTCAACAGAGAATGCTCCAGTGGTATTCAATAGTTTATCTGTATAGCATTTTTGTGTCAAGTCTAGTTTTAGAGCTGAGTTTGGTCAACTCCTAACTTATTCAGTAGGAGCTTCTGTGGAAGACAACCTAAATCATGGTTAAAAGCTTAGGTTTTGAAGCCAGGTTCCTTGGCTTAGTCATTATGTGAACCTGGGCAAGTTTCTAAACCTCTGACTCAGTTTCCTGTAAGATTTGATGATAATGATTCTGATAAGTCAATGGGTTGTTTTGAGGATCAATGAAGTAAGGACTGCTTCTAATAGTGCCTAATACATGGTATGTAATAAATATTAGCTATTATTGATATTGTTACCACTTCTTACTTGTGAACTAATCCCCATTTCTCACAAGTAGTATTAGGACATCAGTAAAGAGGCAGGAAGTCTAATTTTCAAAATGTAGCTGCAGGAGTGGTATGAACAAAGATGGCAGAGCAGGGAACTTTGGGGGAACTTGCCAGAAACACACACACAAACACACACACACAAAAAAAAATCTAGTGAAAACTGTCAGAAGCAACCTTACCAGAAATCTGGACAATAAGTCAAAGATTTATAGCAACCAAGCAACTGACAAAAAGAACAAGTGACTTAAACACAGTAGGAGATCTTTATGTAACCTACCTTATCTCTACCTCCACCACCGGTGTGGCAGTGGACTTAAAAGAGTAGTTTGTATTGCTAGTGTGAGTGTCCCTGGTTCTGGAGGGAGCAGAGTAATCTTGTTCCCAAAGAACTGTGTTCTTCTGTTTTGTGTACGCTGCAGTTTCTCCAAAAGACTGACAGAAGGGACTTCTCTTTGTTTCACCTACCTCAGTACTCTATCAGGGCAAAGCATTTCAATGGAGGAGGAGTCCCCCCAAAACACTGTAAGACTAAAGAACAAGCTGATACCACCAAGGACAAAAACAAAACAAACAAAATAACCAGTTGGGGCAAACAATAGACATGCCAAAGGCTTGGAAGGAAAAGCTGGGGAGTGAAATTTTAGGGGAATAAAGGCTTTGAAAAGTCCCTGTGTATACTGTAGAATTTAGAAGCCAAACGCATACGCAGGGCAAGAGGTATGCTCAGAAAAAAACCTAAGAAGACCATAAACTAACCTCTCACTGACCTTTGGGCTCAGTGCAAGCAAGGAAGTAAAAGCTAACGTAGAGTTGTAAGCAGCACGGCTAAGTATAGAAGGAGTGACTCAAAATGGAGGCAATCGGGACTTCCCTGGTGGTCCAGTGGGTAAGACTCTGCACTCCCAATGCAGGGTCCCCGGGTTTGATCCCTGGTCCAGGAACTAGATCCCACATGCATATGCTGCAACTAAGAGTTCGCATGCCGCAACTAAGAAGCCCATGTGCCACAACTATGAAGCTGCATGCCACGACTAAAAGATCTCGAGTGCCACGATGAAGACCTGGCGCAGCCAAAGTAAAATAAATAAATAAACAAACAAATAAATAAATAAATAAATAACATGGAGGCAATCTGCAAAGACCTAGAGAATTCTTTTTTCTTTTTCCCACTCTGCTTTCCTTTTTTGGCCAGGGATTTAAAGAAATCCCTGTCATATCATGGCTGAGATAATTAATAGAAAGGAGACTTCAGTGCCCACACACGACAAGGAATACAGTCTTTGCAAAAATAGTGTGAATACTATATATAAAATAGGTAACTAACAAGGATAACTAGTAACTACTGTGTAACTCTACTCAATACTCTGTAATGGCCTATATGAGAAAACAATCTAAAAAAGAGCAGATATACGTATATGTATAACAGAAAAAAAAAATAGTGTGGAAAGTCACTAAACAAAGAGATGACTATAGCCCACAGCAAGCAACAACAACAAATCTTAGAGAGGAGAATCTGATTTCTGTAACTGCTGCATCATAATATTCAAAATGTCAAAACACTAGCAGAGCACTATGCTAAAGGTACAAAGACTTCAGAGACTACATGACTACATCCTACAGAGAATATACTCAAATACCTGAAGTCAGTTTTCAACAAAAAATCACGAGGCATGTAAAGTAACAAGAAAGTATTGTTCCGTCACCAAAAGAAAAGGAAAAAAAAAGAAAGAAAGAAATTAACAAAAGCTATTCCTGAAAAGGCACAGACACTGGACTTACTAGGCAAACACTTTATATCAACTATCTTAAAATATGTGTAAAGAGCTAAAGAAAACCATGTAAAAGAACAAAAAGAGGGACTTCCCTGGTGGTGCAGTGGTTAAGAATCCACCTGCCAATGCAGGGGACACGTGTTCAAGCCCTGGTCCGGGAAGATCCCACATGCTGCGGAGCAACTAAGCCCGTGCGTCACAACTACTGAAGACCGCGCACCTAGAGCCCGTGCTCTGCAGCAAGAGAAGCCACCGCAATGAGAAGCCTGCGCGCTGCAACAAAGAGTAGCCCCCACTCACCACAACTAGAGAAAGCCTGCACAAAGCAACGGAGACCCAACGCAGCCGAAAAAATAAATTGAAAATAAAGAACAAGGAGAATGATATCTCAACAAACAGATTATCAATGAAGAGACAGAAATCATAATAAGGAAGGAAATAAATGAAGCTGGAAAATATAAATGAAATGAATTCACTAGTGGGCTTCTCAACAGCAGATGTGAACAGGCTAAAGAAAGAATCAGCAAACTTATAGATAGGTCAAATGAAACTATACATTCTGGGGAGAAGAAAGCAAACAATGAAAAAAAATTCACAGACCCTAAGAGACCTGTGCGACATCATCAAATATGCTAACATATGCACTGTGGGAGTCCCAGAGGAAGAAGAGAAAAGGGCAGTAAGGATATTTGAAGAAATGATGGTCAAAAACTTCCCAAATTTGACAAATGACATGAATCTACATATCCAAGAAGCTCAAGGAACTCTAGGAAAGATAAACTCAAAAAGATCCACACTAAGACACATTAATAATCAAGCTGTAGAAACGCAAAGAAAATCTAGCAAGAAGGAAAAGAGAAGTGACTGTCATATATATGGATCATCAATAAAATAGCTGGTTTCATATCAGAAACCATGGAGGCCAGAAAGCAATGGCTTAACACATTTAAATTGCTGAAAGGAAAAAAAAAATTAACCAAGAATCTGGCAAAACTATTCTTCAAAAATAAAAGAGAATCTAGTCAATCTGCTCTATAAGAAATGCTAGAGTTTTTCAGGTTGAAATGAAAGAATATAAGACAGTAACTCAAAGCCCTATGAAGAGATAAAGGACCACAGTAAAGATAACTACGTAAGCTGAAGACTCACATTCCAATTTTGAAACTTACCTCAAAGGTAGAGTAATCAAACCTGTGTGGTATTGACATTAAGACAGAGATATAAATCAGTGGAAAAACATCAAGATTCCAGAAATAAACCCATACATCTATGGTCAACTGATTTTCAACAAGGGTATCAAGATTATTTAACAGAGGAAAAACTAGTCTTTCCAACAAATGGTGCTGGGACAACAGGATAGCTATATGTAAAAGAATACTGTTGGACCCTTAGCTCATACCATACCCAAAAATCTAACTCAAAATGGATCAAAGATCTAAATGTAAGAGCTAGAACTATAAAAATCTAAGAAGAAAACATAGAGGCAAATCTTTACAACTCTGGATTTGGCAATGGTTTCTTAGATACAACACCAAAAGCATAAGCAACCAAAGGAAAAATGAATAAATTGAACTTCATCAAAATTTAAAACTTTAGTGCATCAAAGGACACAATCAAGAGAGTGAAATGATAACCTACAAAATGGGAGCAAGTACTGCAAATCATGTATCTGATAAAGAATTAATATCCAGAATATATAAAGAACTCTTGCAACTCAACAACAAAAGGACAAACAACTCAAGTAAAAAATGAAGAAAGAACTTGACACTCATTTCCCCCAGAGTAGATATACAAATGGACAACAAGCACATGAAAATCAAAACCATAATGAAAAAACATGTCATATCTGCTAGGTCAGCCATAATAAGAAAAAAATGGAAAATAATCAATGCAGGTGAGGATGTGGAAAAATTGGAACCTTTGCACACTGCTGTCAGGAATGTAAAATGTTGCAGCTGCTGTAGAAAGCAGTTTGGAAGTCCTCAAAAAGTTAAATATAGAATTGCTATATGACCCAGCAATTCTAATTCTAGGTATATAACCAAAAGAAGTGGAAACAGGTATTCGAACAAAATCTTGTACATGAATGTTTATAGAAACACTGTAGTCACAACAGCTAAAGTGGAAGCATCCCAAATGCTCCTCAAGTGATGAATGGATAAAAAATGTTCTATATCCATACGATGGAATATTATTCGGCCATAAAAAGAAATGAACCATTGATACAATATCGACAAACCTCAAAAACATGCTAAGTGAAAGAAGCCAGACACAAAAGGCAACATATTGTATGATTCCATTCATATGAAACATCCAGAACAGGTAACTCTATACAGCCAGAAAGCAGACTAGGGGTTGCGAGGGGCTGAGAGGAAGGGGGGAAATGGGATGACTACTTAATGGGTATGGGGTTTCCTTTTGGGCTGATGAAAATGTCTTGGAACTACACAGAGGTGATGGCTACACAGCACAGTGAATGTACTAAATGTGACTGAACTGCACACTTCAAAGGGGTTACTTTTGTTATGTGACTTTTACCTCAATAAAGAAAAATGTAGTTGCTCTTGCCATACCCTGTCTGTGCACACCACACCCTGACTCTTCTATATATCATAGTATGATGTGAAGACAGTACTCTTAATACTTACAACTGTCTCTTACCACAGGTAAATGGCTGGAATTGTCCATGGCATGGACTCCAAATAAAATTTACCTCTAATTAAAACTAGAGATGTTGGGACCCCATCATCTTATTAAAAACCTTTCAGGATAGAGCCTGAGAGCAGCTCTAGTTTAGAACATAGACTGATCATAAAGTCCATTAAAGCAGGTAACATACCTATCTAGGTAACTCCAGGAACGAAGTGTTTGTCCCATGAAAAAGTATTCAAAATAATTTTTAAAAACTGAATGGAACTAATTAACATTTCTTCTAATACCAAGTTGTCTAATACAGTAACCGACCTGAAATATGGTAATATGAACTGAGATGTGTAGCAACTGCAAAGTACATACTGGATTTCAAAGACAATATAAAAAGGGGGGGAAGTCCCAATAATTTTTATACTGATTATATGTTAAAATGATAATATTTAGATATATCTGGGTTAAAATTAATTTCACCTCTTTCTTTTTACATTAATGTTACTATAAAATTTTAAGTCATATATGTGACTTGCATTATATTTCTATTGGACAGCACTACCCTAAGGGAATTCTTTAGAGAATTCTTTAACGTTCCATAGGACACTTCTGAAAAACTAATACCCTGTATATAAACCAACCAAAAAAACCCCCAACAGTCTAGACACAAGTGACAAAGTGATCTATCAAGTTTGCTTTCCCCTTGATCTGTAATGAAAAACGGCATTCTTTGATGTGGGGATAATACTATTTGCATAAAATAATTGAAATTGATGAGAGAAAATTTCGGTTGAGATGAATCTTAATAGAACCAGTCCAATACTACATGCATAAGAAAAATGAACTCTAGAGAGTTCAAATAACTTGCTTAGCATTTACATTGGAATCTAAATGACAGAGCAGGGAGTAGATAGGTCTTCTGCCATTTATTCCAGAACTGTTTCCACTTTATCCAATTATGGATAAAATATCACAAAATTAGGCTTCCAATGGCCTGAGGACAAAAACTACAGCCTAATCCTGGCTGTACATTAGAATCCTCTGGAGAACTTTTTTTTTTTTTTTTTAAATATGGATGCCTGGGGCTTCCCTGGTGGCGCAGTGGTTGAGCGTCCACCTGCTGATGCTGGGGACATGGGTTCGTGCCCCGATCCGGGAAGATCCCACATGCCGCAGAGCGGCTGGGCCCGTGAGCCATGGCCGCTGAGCCTGCGCTCCGCAACGGGAGAGGCCACGGCAGTGAGAGGCCCGTGTACCGCAAAAATAAATAAATAAATAAAATATGGATGCCTGGATCCCAATCTCCAGATATTAGTCAACTATATATTTTTTAAAACTTTACCAGGAGATTCTAATGAGCAGCCAGAACCGGGAACCACTGACCTACGTTACCCAGACGCAAGCACAGACCTATTCTGAAACAATTTTTTAGCTACAATTAAATAAGCAGGTAATAAAGAAGGAAGCGATCTGTCTTCAAACCATGGCTACTTCAAGTAGCAAACAAGCACATGAGGGTGATATGCTGCCTGTAGGCACTGGTATAACTGAACTCGTTATTACCAACACCCATCCTAATTGTTAAATATTTTGAACATCACCCTGTGAAATTTCATGTCAATTAAAGGGAGCACAAAAAAGATGATACATTAGTATCGGACAGAATTTTAAGTCTAAAACCAATGTAACTTCATTTTACAAATGGAGAGAAAAAAAAAAGACCCAGAGAAGAAATGTGACTTGCCAAAGTGACAAGCCTAGTTAGTGGTAAAGTCTGGACTAGATACTATGGTGAGTCTAGTAATGTCTCCACATCAAGTGTCGCTGTAAACTGTACATTGTAACCCAATAAGACGATTGCAACCTACACCTTCTTTTTTAAATGAAATAGAATGGAATAGATTAGAAAATGTATTGTTCTATGAAAATGTTTTTGTATACATACATGTGCACTAGGTCATAATATAAAATGTATTTCTTATTGTGATTGTGGTAAAAATAAGTTTAGAAAAAACCGTCACACTGCAGTAGATGGGATCAAAAATAGTCTTTAAGTCACAGGGACTTGTTTTCCCAGGAGTGCTCCAATGACCGTGTTTCCAGATTACACTGCTATTGTTTCAGGGATATTACATTTCAAAAAAGATACTACCAAGTGGAAAAATCTTAATAATCTAAGCTCAGTTAAAGAGCCAAATCTTGTAATAGAAATAAGCCTTTCAGTTTCATTCATTATAAATGGAAAGAATTCAGTTCTCTTTTTCATGTTTCACATTTTGATCAATTTGTGTGTCAATATGTTAGTTCATAAAAGTTACCTGGTGTTCTACTTCCTGGAACTCTCATGTATAGCTGAACTGTGTTCATACCCAGTATGGTATGACCAACGTGGCTTAGAAGATTTCCTGCTGATACGACACGCACAAAAGCAGGAAGTTTAGTCAGCTCATGTAGCTGCAACTTCCACCTGCAATAAAGTATCATATCAGATCAAGAGTGAAACCCTGCTATAAATATTTGTAGAAGTTAACCATTTCTTCAAAAATCTTGTGTTCCAATCAGAAAAATAATCAAATCTATAAATATTTTACTTTTGCATAGGAAACCCTGGAATGCTTAAACTTTTTAATTTTGCAAAGAAAACTTCCTAACAAAAAGCGTAAAAATTATTAAGTAAATAAAAGAAAAAAACTGACTTCCCTATTTTTATAATTGTTGTATAATTCTATTTTATAAATATATTTTATATAATTATAAATATAATTTTATGGTTGTATAACTACATATAGAAAGGTCTTGATGAAAATTTGTACAAGAGTTTTAAGTCAAAGAAAATAATCACAAAGCCTAGCAAAAATAATTTGGCTAAAACTTGTATATCAACTTAGAAAAATGACAAGGAACAAAACAGAAGAGAAAGTTGTAGAAAATTCTCAGTCTTGCTAATAGGAAACCTCTTTGCATCAGTTCACAGAAACACTACTATGAAGACTTACTTTTTGTCATCAGACAGGTCAATGTTGGTCCCAAACTTTATGGTTTTAAAGGGTCCTTTCCTTCTCCTCCCAGAACTTAAAAAGAGAGATAATATTAGAAACATGCCTTTTAAACAGAAATACTAAGTGGACTTTACAAATGACTTACTTATCTGAAGACGTAGATTCATTATCTGAGTGGTCTTTATGGTGACTTCTTTTCTCATTTTCTTCCTATAGATTAAGCAAAAAGCAATCCAGTTTAATATGTATTCTACAACCAGATATCCTTTCCATCATACAATTGAAAAGTTTACATATAGATCAGTGGTGTTACCTACAGACCTCTTTCACATGAAAATTTCTTCAAAGACCACATTAAATAGAAAGCCAAGAAAAGTCAAAGCTCACTGGCATGGTATCCAACCTCCTCCATAGGCCACAAAGTTATCCTGAGTTCTTCCTTATTAATATTCTTCTATAAGGGGAAAAACTAGAGATTCTCATTCTTGGCCCATTTTCAAGAGAAGAAATTCAAGGCAAGTTGAGAGGCCTAAGAAGCGTCAATCTTGATTATAAATTTCCTAAACTAACAGAGGTGTGTGCGTGTGTATGTAGCTATATATGTATGGAATACATAGGGAAGGGGGGAGGGTAAGATGTTCTCTATTCTTTATTACAGACAAATGGAAGAAGTTCTTCCTGGGTTAAATCTTTTCTTTCCCCCACAATGAATTATACATGAATGATAAACATTTACAACATTATTAAGTAAATTAAGTATTGGATAAATATAGGTGCTTTTCAATGAAAATATTACTATTATTTATGATTTCTGTGTCACAGACATGGTATCTCTTAATACTGTCCTACGATTTCTGAGTTAACTATACTTAGTGACATTTTGGTCTCCCTCCTTCTAAATGTATATGTTTTTTAAACATTTGTCAAATTTTCCACACATAATGGTCCATACCTCCAAGGCACATATAAGAAATCACTGTTTCTTTGATTATGGATCCCTTTCCATTTAAGTACCGTGCCTCTCATCTTCTTCTTCCAAATACTCCTTTGATGATCTCTGAATCCTGCTTACTATCTATTCTTTTCTGACCGTAATACTACCACAGAGTTGAAGTATCTCAAAAGTCTGAACCAGAGAGACTTATATGGACAACAAATTCACTGCAACTTGTGAAAGTTGCAGGATAGTTTTTATTAAATGAATTTCTCTATAGGATATGGGGAGTGGTAGTAAAAAAGGAACACAAATATATGACTAGCAGGTACAAATGTTGCCTTGATTGAAAATGTGAACTTGAAAATTTTAAACAGAGATAAGCAAATCTAATGAACTACAAATTAAAGACTTGCAGGCGCATATTAAATTTCAGCTGTGGGATATGTACAGAACAACTTAGTACAGATAAGTGTTTGAGTAATATATTTAATAAACTCACTTTTATGGATGTTTTATGTTCATTCATAGGAGAATTCAAAGTTCTCACTTCATTGCTGAAGGATTTTAATAATGCCTCATTGCTGAAAGTCCTATGAGTCTTTTAATAATAATCCTGATTATTTTTCAAAGTTTTATTCTTTTATTTTCTGTATATTTTGAAATAATTTTTCCCTCTCCTGGAGTTCTCTCTTTCAAACCGAGATGGGTAATGCTTCCTGGGGGAGTTATATATCAGATAATACTAACCTGGTAGAGTTTAATGGGAAGGAATAAGACAAGGGACTCTGCAAGCATAAAGCAAACTTAAGATTTAGTTTATCATCTAATATCAGTGGTTCCCAATCAGGGATAATTTTGCCCTGCAGGGCACATTTGGCATGTCTGGACACATTTTTGATTGTCATAACTGGGATAGGGGTTAAGGGGTGTGCTATGGACATCTAGAAGGTAGAGGCCAGGGATGCTACTAAATATTCTACAATACACAGGACAGCTCCCCACAACAAAGAATTACCCAACCCAAAATGTGAATAACGCCAAGGTTAAGAAACCCTTCTCTAAACAGAAATATCCCAGAAATGAGGGAGACATCTCACTAGAAAGTAACAATATTTATCAACCCATAGGTTTGCTTAGACTTAGTAGTAAGAGCAAACCGGATAGCACTTATAAAGTATGTTATAATAATAAACTATTTTATATAACATAAAATGAGATGTTTACAAAAGTAAAGCACCCTTTCAAAGTAAACTATAAAATAATAAAACAAATGATCTCTAAAATAAAATAATCTTCAGGAAATAAATACTTACTCTCAATGATTCCTGGAAAGAGGAGGCCTGGTACTGTGCATATTTAGCAATTGTAGTATGAGATCGATTACTTTCACAGTGCCAGATTTTCTTCGTTCCAGTGGGATCCCAGTTTTCATCTGCTGGCTGCAACAACTGTGTCCTCACTTCCACCATGTGTTCATTGTTAGCTTCTACCAAAGTTTTGGTAGAGAAAAGTCCCAGGTCTTTATAAACAAATAAATGTAGTTAATAAATAAAAATTATATTTGGAATAATGTTTTTTAACGTCTTTACTGGAGTATAATTGCTTTACAGTGTTACTTTCTGCTGTATAACAAAGTGAATCAGCTATATAAATACATATATCCCCATATCCCCTTCCTCTTGCATCTTCCTCCCACCCTCATATATACACTACCAAATGTACAATAGAGAGCTAGTGGAATAATATTTTTAAAGTGTGTTTTTCTTTTAAAGAAAAAAAAGGAACATGTTTCATGGTGCTCTATCCAATCCCCCTAAAAACTAACCAGGAACTCTGCACACCCTGAGCTTTGTGCCAGATTTGCACAACCATATGCTGAAGCCCTGGACCTAATCGTCATGCCATCAACAGAAGGAGAATAATCAAGGGGCCAGGGGCTAAAGATTCACTTGTTTATTCAATCTCTGCAGGTGACAGGAACCACTTAGGGGGCTACAGTACTTATTAGTAATATCAAATTTTACCTATATTTTATCTTAAAAATTTCTTCTATTAGTCAACCTAAATCATAATTATAATTATGTAACTGGATGAAAATAAAAGCTAAATTAAAACAACAAAAGTTAATTTAACCATTATCATCGTATCTTCAAGTTATGGATTAAAGAAGTAATAAGTACTCTTTCTCTCTCTCACACTCATTAAAATGAAAATGCGAAAAACTACAAAAGAATAGAAAAAAGTTTCTGCCAGTGCTTTAGAAGTTAATAGACAGTAAAGGAAATATATACACTTTTCCTTTTTCTTATTTAAAGCTTACCCAACTTAAGAGCTCCAGCAAGGCCACGTATTACTGTAACAGGGTTGTTTGGATTTGTACAAAATTGGTGTAATGGAGGAAAGAAAGCATCACGTTTATTTTCCAACTGTAAAATTAAAACGTATTGTTAGATCTCCATAAAGCAGACCTTTTAGAAAATATTACGCCAAATTTATATTCATTATTTACTGCAATTTAAATAAATAATACATCCTATGTGTCGTTATTCCTGTTTTATGTTTTATAGCATTTTATCACTATGTCTTTTGATTCTAATTGTAATTAGTAACCACATACATTTCTCTTATCCATTGTATCTTGAACAAAATACGTGGGAGAGATACAGAAGAAAGTCCTATCACATGCTACAATGTGGATGAATCTTGAAGACACTTTAAGTGAAAATAAACCAGTTACAAAAAGAAAAATTGTGTATAATTTCACTTATATGAGGTATCTAAAGTAGTCAAATTCATAGAAACAGAAAGTAAAGTGGTGGTTATCAGGGGCTGGGGAGACCAGGCAAGAGGGAGCTGTTTTTTAATGTGTATAGAATTTCAGATTTGCCAGATGAAAATGTTCTGGAGAGCTGTTTTGAAACAATTAGAATATACTTAACACTATGGAACTGTACACTTAAAAATGGTGAAGATGATACATTTTATGTTATGTGGTTTTTCTCTTATCACAAAAGAGAGGGAAAAAATCAGCATTTAAAATAATATTACCAAAATGAAAGCAGGCTGAAGAAGACAACCCGCAAAAGATAAATAATAATTTTGCATTTTCCCCCCTCAGACCTCAGTATAAAAGTTTTATTACACGTGTATCCCAGTGCTTCCCTTACATACTAAAGGATTAATATGATAAACAGTTGGCTCCTGGAGGGTGAAAATAGGGTCAAATCTCCAAAAACACTCAATAGTTTAAAATTTCTTCATTTGGGGTAGAAGTGGGAAGATGGAAGGAAATGGGGTAGGAGGACCTATTTCAGAGAAACATAAATAAGAGTTGCTTTGATTGAACTCTTATCAACTTCCTATACCACATGTCTAAATGTCCATTAAGTAAAAGTAATCCCCAGTTTTAAATAATCTATTAAGCTTTTTAATGACATATTTATTATCACATTTTATGTTCTCGAACACTTTTTTTTGAAGGTAAATATCTTTTTTTTGGTAGATGTATAAACAGAATGAATGTTAAGATCCTTACAACTAGTAGAATGCAGATTTAAAACACAGCTTACGCAAAAAGAAGTTACACTTTTAGGTAGTTTTTGCCTAAATCTGCTCAAAATTGGGTGCAGTAAAAAGTATTTCTCACTACTGTAATGTAATCGCAGTTAATAGCTGAGAAGGCACGTTTTAAATGCTATTACAAAATCTTTTTGAATATATCATTTTTTTCCCCGAAACATTCAAGCTGCTGCCAATAATTCTGAAGCTTCCTAAAGGGCATCCATATTGATTTAAAGCAAGATTTTATGAAAGACAGGTAGGTGCAAACACTGGTTTGATTTACTTCTAGTCAGTCAATTCAGACTCACATAAATACTAGGTGTAGGTGGATTCAACTTGTCCTTTGGCAAGGGAGGGTATGGTGAAGATGGTGGTCTTGGAGGCGGACATTTATCCAATAAAACGCTACTGTTAGATAAGCCATTTTTACCTAGATTCCTTAAAAAAAGAAGAAGGGAGAATAAATCAGCTGTACATCTATTTAGAAAACAGAAGAAAAAATCCTGAATTAAGTCCTAATTAAATTACTGGGTAGTTGCACAAATCCATGAGATTTGGATCCACCAGGAAGAAACTGAGAACAATTATTCATTTTAGTAATTACTTAGTTTGATTCCTATATCTCCCACTGAAGAAAAGTAATAGAAAAGATACTAAAACACATGAATTATTGATGACATTTCCTTATTTCACTGGTAATTTTCCAATATATTTTCTTTACCTGAAGAACAAACACAAACTCCAGTTTTCTCTCCACCAACTTCCACCATCAGATTCTTTCCATTAAATGTGAAAACAATAACTTGACCAAAAAAGGTCTATTCTAGGCAATAGTAAAAACAGAATATATCTCTTTCTATGTCTCATCTTAATAACTATAACTGGAATATCTTAGTGACAATTCTCAAACCTGAAAAGACCTTTTCCTTTCTTTTCTCAAATGTTGGAAAGAATTTTCTGTGTAACTCCTTGGCAAAATTCAGCAAGACTCCAACCTATTAAATTTTATAGCTAATTATACCAATTTTTAAAATGAGGCATATAGTTGCTATCCATTAGCTGACACTCTATATAATTATTACTTACTAGTATTTGGTGTTTCTTTTTCTTTAATGAAGGTATCATGTTTGTTAAATTACAGATTATTAAAATATGGTAGAATTATTCCCAAACTGCAATTCTTTTAGTGTAAGAAAGAAAAAGAAAGATATTTCCAATTTCCTAATGTTTCTACCTAACTCAGAAAATCAGCAAGATATAATTTTGAGCTTTCAAATCATTCCAGAGTAACTAACCTACCTCACCCAATTATTACAAGTTCAAAACTAATCATTAAACTATCAAATACTCTTAATATATTAAAATTTCAGATAAGAATTTCAAAACTGTAATTATGGTAGGGAGTTTAAAACTTAGTAATTTTATTTACCGAAGAAGGCACTAGCAAATTTGCATCATTAATAATAGAATAAAGGTTGAATCAAAATTAATTTTTCTTATTTTGCTATGTTTTTCTAGCAGTGGAATTTTGTAGCTTTTGTAGCACTGGAAAAACCTTACAATCAGCCTGTTTTGGTTGGCTCTAATGAAAACTAAGGCTTGATATTTCACTGTTACACACTTTTGAGATGTTACACTATAGCATCACGGTGACCCTTTTTAAATTTTCTCAACTCGAGTAAAAACAAGAGTTCAAGACAAGTATCAAAGAATGAATTAAGTTTAAAATAACTTTTTTTTTAAAAGTACGTGAAAATAGTCATTAAAGTGAAATTTTAAGTTCAACTTAACATTTAAGGTTAAAGGTTAAATAAATGAATATTCTACTCATTACCAGCTTTCAATGTATCTCTCCACAAAGTAGGAGTGCCCTGTACATTTAAAGATAGACATGACATCTAACCTCTTAAATTTAGGTATAAAATTGGTATTAACTTATAAACTCCACGGCAGTAGAAAATACTTGGCTGGGACTAGTAAGGAAACAATTCAATTATCATTAAACCAATGCCAAGATAAAACATTCACTTACGATTTCCACATAAATAATTAAGTTTTCATGCTGAATTGTGTATCTACCACTCTTCAACTTTAGAATTTAAACAAAATATGACTCCAAATACATAAAATTTGTTTGCCAGAGCAGGAGATGGACATACTGTATAGTACTAATTAATATTTTAAGGAATTGGACCAAGTATTTTAAGGATATGGACCAAGTATTAAAACTGTACCATAAAAGAGCATCTCATACTAGTTAAACATGACACAAAAATTTAAGCTTCTACAACATTCTGGACATTGAGAAATGACGCTAGAAAATAGGGTGTGATTGATTAGCAGAATTCTGCTTCTGTCATTTCTACAATTCTGTAACAATTAAAAGAAAAAAAGCAAATGGGAAAGTAAATAAAACAAAGAAAGCTGTAGCTGCCTTTATTTTAAAATAGAAAAAAAAAGTGAGGCATGACTAAGGGAGCTGAAATTGACTCAACCATTGAATGCTGCAATTACAATTTTTAAACAAAAAGGAAGCCAAAGTATTCTAACTGCCTTCTGATGTATAGCACTGACCACAAAGATGAACCCAACAAAAAGTCAGATTGAAAATAACGAACACTTTAAAGACTAACCACATATGTGAAAATAAGAGGGTAGTTGAGAATGCACTATGCAATCAAACTGTATCTAGCAGTTTCTTACTGTATTTCAAACATTGATTCCCTGCCTATTGAGGTCAAGTCTGGAACAAACAGGAACTTCCCTTAAGGAACTGATGATGTAGGTAGCTGTCTATATAGTGACTATAACCTTTTTCCACTGAAAATGCTAACGCAAAGATAGAGATGTGGATAACAGGAACAGACTTTATCTTCTGAACACGTAAATGCCCAACACTTTATAATACTTCAAGCCAAATAATGAAACTTTAATACAATAATCCAAAGTGGAGAAAGGCATTAAAGTTAAAGAAGCAGGTGCTGGAAAGGATTTAGACAATATCCCATTTTAAATCCTTTTCTCCCATCTTGAAACTCTTTCCCTGAGCAAAGTAGAGTAAGAAGAAATTAGTCATTGCCCAATTATTTTAAATTTTGGCTTAAACTTAATTTCAAATTCACCCTCATCATTTGGTAGAGAAATGAAACTGTGCTCTGTAGATAAACTGACCTACACTTTAATTATCTTTTGTTATGAAGTTCCTACACCAGAAACATCAAGTCTCTTGCACCTATGTCACTTTCCCCTTCTAAGTTCTGGACCCCTGCCCAGCTCAGGACACTACCAACAGAACAGAAATGGCAAACAACATGACACATACCATTTGCCACCTTGACTTTTCTCTAAGCCTCAGGAGATTTTTATCTCCACTTTATCAGAGCATTTTTTTCTTGTCTCTTCATTAATAAACTGAGGCCTAAATTTACTGAAATAACCCAAGCAACCCCACAGGTCTATACTGTTTTGGTGTATCTAGCTACTACAAATTGTCTTTAAGAGTTAAGAGCTGAAAATAAATCTCTAAAAATGTACTTTAAAATTCTGAAGTCAACATTTATATACACCTCAAAACTGAGATGGAAAAGAGTATAATCTTTAATATATTAAACACCATCACACCTAGTTACCCACAGCATAAGACTTTATTAATGAAAACTTAAGGTAACTGCTACTGTATACTGTTTATAACTTGTACCTCCATGGAACTCTTTCTGACAATATTCTTCCAGAATACCCTTAGGTCCCATACGGTCCATGATGTTAGTTTTGGACCGCTACATTTTCCCCCATTTTCTAGCAACTTTCCTGAGACTATAGCGAATAGACGAGGGAGGAAGACCCTGCTCCAGCAGAGTGGCAGCAGCACTACCTAGGAAATGGGACAGAGGTCCCAGCAGCTGAGTGGAGAGCAGGTAGAGGGCAGTACAAATTGGCAGCAAGCCAAGGCATTGCACCCAAGTAGAGCTCAGTATAGCATTTGATGTGGATATTAAAACACGCCTATTCTCTTTAGGCCCAGAGTTGAAGTGAGTGATAGTGTAACATCTAGACAAAAGGACTAACATAAAAATCTTATTTTCTAAAGAATTATATTTTAGAAATTCAGGGATCTCACTGTATGCTTTAGAAGAATTTAGCCTGACTTGGAGATCATCCAGTGTGGTTTTAAGTCACTGACATGAAAAAATCTGGTAAGACAGTTAAGATTAATTACAGAAGTTATCACGTTGCAGGCCACTGAGGAAAATGCTGCCAGCAATGTGGACCCAATAGGCAATACAAAGGAAATAATAAAATATGAAAAAGATGTAATTTGTGCTTTAATCTGTGCCACAATAATTAAAGATAACAGCTGAATAGTTAAAAACAAGTGACAGAAAGTAATGAAGAGCAATGGAAAATAAAACACAGACCAGAAGGCATTTAAAACATTCAAACTCAAATAGTCCTCAAAGAAAAAGAACCATAGTGTATTTACAGTATTAAAGTTCCAATACCACTTAATTATAACTTTTACATGCAAAACTTATTCTTCTCCTTACTCCACTGCTCCTAACCCATGTTCCTCCCAAGCACCAACTAAATAAATAGCATTTAATTTCATCTTAGTCATTCATCAATGACAAACATTTAATGGTGGATCCACGATACCTTCCAATAAAATAATCTGAATAGTAGAAAGGATAACCACACTTAAGACTGCAATAAATAAGACACATGAGCACTAGCAGCTGCAGGAAGAGATTTATAGAGATGTTAAATGAGAACTACTTTGAACTTTAAAATGCATTTTAAAAGGTATGTTAAATGTTAAAGGGTCAACGTAGACAAACCAGAACCAATGTGCATATTTTCTGTTTATTTTCTATACTTTTTAAATTACAATCTACGACAACAACAACAACCAAAAAGGTCTTTTTAAAATCCACTATATGATATAGTGGGTCTGAAACACAAACTTAAAACTTAATGTACTAGGGCTTCCCTGGTGGCGCAGTGGTTGAGAGTCTGCCTGCCGATGCAGGGGATAGAGGTTCGTGCCCCAGTCTGGGAAGATCCCACATGCCGCGGAGCGGCTGGGCCTGTGAGCCATGGCCGATGAGCCTGCGCTCCACAACGGGAGACGCCACAACAGTGAGAGGCCCGCGTACCGCAAAAAAACACCAAAAAAAACCTTAATGTACTAGAAAATACTGCAGAATTATTTATTGTGTTCGTTCCAGGTATATTAACTGACTTTCATTAAAATTTAGTCACTTATAAAGAGGACAAAAATTATGAGTAAATGTTAAAAAATTAGATATGTGCCATGCATAATGAAAAGGCCGTTAAGAATCTGTATGTCCTCCAAATACCAGAGAAAGACAATTCCGCCTGATCCTTTGAATGAAGGGGTGGAGGACACTA